>NC_067289.1:17295546-17598576 GCF_020740795.1 Apus apus
TGTCCCCTGCTGTGAAGTGTGGAACTACCCTTAGCCAGTTAACCTTGCCCTCATTAGAGAAAGAAGGGTTTTTTTCTACAGCTTGAGTGCTTGGTCAACAGTTCACAGGTAAGATCTGTGTGCTGGTCAGCAGGAGGGAGCCTTACATCAGTGCAATGCCACGATGGCTTGTGAGATCCATGTTCTCCATCAAGCCACCTGCATGTCTTTTGTGGGGTTTTGAGCAGACTTTTTAATTTATCTCTTTTGTTTTATTTTGTTCCTGATGTGTGAAATGGAAATTCTGTCAGAGCTCCTGTGCCTTGTTTGGTCCACTTGACAACTGGGAACTTCTGGGGCAAGCATTCATGTGGATCTTAGCATGACAGGGCTCTCAGTACTGTTCTTGCAGCACCGTTATGGAACTGTGAATTCTCCTGGGGACTTGTGTGGTTGGGAAGGGAACAGCTGTGCTGGTGGTCCGTGGTAGTTTGTAGTTTGCTGGAATGTGGACGTCAGTGATGTCTGAAGTGTTGCCTCCTGCCTAAGTCCATCATGAGAAATGTACCTGTCTCTGGGCAGCGTGGATCATCTCACCAGCCAGATTGTGTGCATGTCTGCCCAGTAGCTGTGCTACAGGTTTGACTTCTCATCTGGCCAGGTTACAACTCTGAGGATTTTCTTATATCAATTGAAATGTGGTTTCTTTTGACTAATTTTTTGCTTGTAATTGATACCGCTCATTTTCTATCAACTGAGAAGTGTTCCCACGTGGGCAGCTAAAGTTTAATTTAAACTTTTCAAAGCAATTTCAGTTAAATGAGGACAATTTGTGCAGCCAGGTAAGTTCTTAGCACCTGGTGTGAAGTTCTGATTCACCTTTCCATAAATTACGCAGTGCCTGAAACTTCTTCTGCATGTGGAGAAAGCACTTGGGTGATCACTTTGCTTATCTCCACTTGGTCATCTCTCCTGTTGCAGGCTGGGGAGTAGAAAGGCCTTCTTCTTGCAAGGGGACCATCCCTCCCCACCTCACCTGCCTTTTCTGTATTGCCAGGAGAACAGCAGCGATTCGAGGTGCCGCTCCTCCCACTGCTGCTGGTTTCTCCCTTACAGATCTCAATTCCATTCTAACTTCAGAGCTGTGGTGAGTGATTCCTAGGTCTCAACTGTCAAGTAAAATTGGTATCCAACTAATCACTAGCCTGGTATCTAATCCAGACCTGCTTAATTATCACCTGCTCTCCAACACTGGGTGCGAGGCAGTGATTAGGGCAATGCTCTGGAGGCAGAACAAAGCGGGCGCTGCTGGAATTACCAGTGCAGGGGTCAGATGCCGTTGGTATTTGGCGACCTCATCTCCTGCACATGTGCATGGGGAAACGCGTTGATGCTCACTGAAAGGCTGAGTGATTTATTTTTATTGCAGGGTCTTTTTGAAATTGATGCCAGCAGTGACTGTCCTTCTGGTTTGAAGTGTTTGGAGCTGGGGAAGAGATCCTAAACTTAATAAGCAGTGTCGGTCCCTAAGCAGTGGTGAGCTGCTGGCATGGTTCCCCTGCCTTTCCTTCCAGCTCTTTGTAGTGTGAGTTGGGGGAGTGGTTTTATTTTGATTTTTGTAACTTTGTGTTTTAAATTTTGAATTGGGAACTCCGCTGTCTGCAGAAGACCTTTGCCTGTCCCATGCCTCTGGTGAATAGTGCTTCCATGTCAGCATGGATTTCATGCAGGGAGAGGTTGGCAAGAGGTCTGTGAACAAAAGGGACTCCAAAAGTACCTGCAACTCCCTTGCAACATACACCCTTTATGGTGCTTCTGACAGCAGTGGTCTGGTTGTGAGATGGCCATCACTTTTCTTCATCTTCTGGCCAATCCTGGTCCTTTCCATGCAGAGCGCAACACTTAACCATGTGAGAGGCCACAGCACCCCATCTCTTGTCCTCTCCAGAGGATGTGTGGTTCCCTGCCTGCTCACGTGAGATGTGCTGCCCCAGAGGTTATTTTTTGGACACTTCGCATGTAGGTTACTGCAGCCTGTGCCTCTGTCTCTTGGACTGCTGAGGATTTGGCAGAGAGCTGCTAACCACTGTCTGCACTTGTGGGAAGTTCCTGTAATGCTGCCTGTGCTAGGGGGTGGCCCATTGACACTGGAGCTGATCTTGGCTCTAGTAGCTGCTGAAGGCTGTTTCCAAGTGTCATGGCAGTGGTGGTGAGGGACCCCAGCAGTGCCAGGGTTGAGGTGCAGATGGAGACGGTCAGTTGATGGTTTTTGCTCCTTCCCGGGGTTGTAATGTCTGTGCCCGGCAGTGTGTGTCCTGCTGTTCAGACCCTGCTGTTACTGACTCTGTAGGTGTCCGGCTTTGTCTGTTGTGGTTGGAATTGTGCTCTGAAGGCCACACTGGATGACAGTCACAGCCTGGTTTCTTTGCCCAGGGGTGGCATTCAGAAAGCCAAGTTAGCCAAATCAGGCTGTAGACCAATTTCCCTAAGGCCTTGTCTGTGCTATGCAAACAATGAAGCTTTACAGCAGCTATTGAACTTGTTTGCAGCTAAAGCTGGTCAGGATTTATTTAGTTTTTTGCTGAGTATATTTTCTCCCAAAATATGGTGTTAATGTCGAAGCCAGCATTTTTCTCGGAGAGGTATTGTTTCCAGTTATGTTTTTGGTGGGAATGTTTCTTATTTTTAAGCCTCTCATCATCTCTGAAAATAAGAGAAAGAAGGGTCAATAGACCTTTGCCCATCCATTAGAATGCAGCTGTTTTGATGACTTGTGTTTTGAAATCACCTAGAGATCTCCGGTCCTCCAGATTCCTGCACAGAGCAAAAACCTACCTCAATGTCTCAGAAATTGCCATGAAGTAAATCTGTGTGCCTTTACTGTCTGTGGCGCAGCTGTGCTCCAACGTGGTTCAGTCTCTGAGGTCAAGGCCAAACACCATTAAAAATGGCTCATAAACCACCATAATCTGGGTCGTGACCCAAACGTTGTTGATTGTTATGGGATGATAGTGGTGTCCCCACTGCTCAGTCTTCTGGTTCTTCCTGAAATACAGCTTTTGAAAGTATCATCTAAAATTTGGCTGTTCCCAAATCCCAGACCTTGGCTTACTTGCAGAGTGGATGCTGGATCTTCTGGGAGATGGGGTAAGAAATTATGTTCCTTCCTACATGGCTTTGGTGAGAGCAGGATGGGCAGCTGGAGAGTCAGCTTAGAAAGGACTCTGAGAAGGAAGACACTGGCTTGCAGGATTGGAGACAGGTGGCTCATGAGCTCCTATGTGCCTTTAGCGCAGGGGCTTCGGTAAGTCCCTCTTCTCCAGCATGCTCCTGACCTCCTTCACCTGTGATTTCCCCACCTGGTCTTTCAGCAGGCATAGATGTCTGGGTCTGCAACTGTGTGGGCTGAACTCTTGAGGGTGGAGATAGTTACCCACCACCATGTGTTTGGGGAGGCTTAGGGATGAAGGGCACTTGGAGTACAAGCAAAGAAGGTCTGGTTTCCCCTGCAATTTTTCTGCTGCACAGATAAACACATCTGGACTGGATAGAGGACTTTGGTCCTCTATCAGAGTGGGCATCAGTTCTTCCATCTAGACTTGAAGGATGTATTTGTAGAGGTGTAGGCAGCAGCATAGTTAAAATTCCTCAAGTCCTTTTTGAGCTCATGATACCTAAAGTGGTGGGAAGCCTCGTGCATGTCTGCATGGCAGTTGTTGAACTGTTCTGAGTTGAAGTTATCTGCTGTAATGAAGTGCTACTCCTCCACCCTTGACTGCATCCAAATAGATATAACAATGTTGTGGTTTAGGGTATTTGATCAGTGTAAAAGCCCACTAAGGAGAGCTGGGCTTGCAGAGACTGTGCCTGCAGGAAATTGCCTTCATGTTGTCCCTCCAGCTTTGCATCATGCTGCACATCTGATGAGACAGCAGTCAGGGCTGTGTGTTTTTGGTGCTTCCTATTGATTTCCTCCTCTCTCCATCCCTTGTTTGTTATTCAGAGCCTGCCCTTCTGACCTATGCTGGATGGATGGTGGTTTTCCAAAAGGGGGATCTGGCACCACGTGACTGTGTTCCTGTTTGTCCCAGTGGTGATGGTTTGTTAGGCAGCAGCTGGCAAGTTAAATAAAACTTAATCCTGCTGGTGCCTGCCATTGGAAATGTTTGCACCAAATCCTTTTGTGAAGGCTTTTTGGACAGCATTGAAGTAAGGTACACATCTGGGAAATAGTCTCATCTCTGTGATTTTGTCTGCTTTGCCTGTGTGCTTATCTACATAATGCCATGGTGGCCCTAGGAGGGTATGTGAACTCTTGGGCTGTGAATATCACTGTCTCCAAGGACTGCATTAGCTTGCAGAGCTGTAGTATTTGTATCCCCCTGAGTCCCTGCTTTGAAGCTCTTGGTTTCACTTGTTTCCGTTGCTGTGTTGTTACTGCTGTAGTGCTAATATTGAGCCTGTCCAGAAATGGACTGGAATTCTCTGGCGGCTTTGGCAGGCAGAGATGCCTGGTACTGACCTTCCTGTGCTGTGTAATCGCAGCGGAGGGTTGGGACTGTTGTGGTGGTTGTATCAATTATTTATTAAAGGTGACATGCCAGAGGCATTGTTTTTCCAGTCACAGCTAGCTATTGAAGGTAGCAGAAGCAACATTTGGGTACCCTGCTTCACTAAGTCCTCTGTGTTGGTTATACCTTCCCTGGGGCATTTCTCTGTGGGTCTTGTTGGCTGAAATTTGCTATCTTGTGAGAACTTGAGGAAAAGAAGATGCAGTGAGCAGTGACCAAATCACTGCAATGGGAGTCTGTCCTTCTGGCCTTGGCTGAAGGAGGGAAGGCTTCCTTGCATGACTTGGAGCAGAGAACTGTTCCTGGGGGAGCTGGCACTGGCTGTTTTGTGGGAAGGCCTTTCCTCTGCTGGTTTTTGACCTGCCCCTAGGGTTTGGAGAGGAATTTATTTGCTACGTGGCTGCCCTGATTGCTGGCAGCTGTCTCTGTGATAGGCTGGGAATTCATTGTCTGGGTAACACAGGCTGTGGGCTTCTCCTTGTTTTCTGATGGCTTGTAGCTCCTGCTACATACAGGCTGGTTCTGAGGACACTGAGGGTCTGTCAGAGGGGTCTCTGTTTTGGGAATTCTGGCTCTGCGTGGATTATCAAAGCAGGGGAGCTGGTGCTAGCGCAGCAGCCTGCCCACTTGCTGCGCTTCAACTTTTTCCCTCGGCATTTCTCTGACCTGCTCTGACCTGCTTAAGATTCACAGTCCTTTTGTGTCTCATATGTGAGCAAACAGGTTGTCCCCTGTGCACTGCACTGCTGCCATTGTTGACAACCAGAGCAGTGTTGGAAGTGTGGTAACAAACCTGGCTTTGTGATCAGCAGGGCAGGGAGGAGGCTGCTGCTGTGCTGGTGGCTGATGGCTGTGTTGGCCCCAGGGCACAGCAGCTTCTCAAACTGAAGCTTTTTTCAGAAGCTGTGATGGATATGCAAACTCCATACTGCTGTTTGCATATGGCTAACTAGCTGTCCCAGTTCACTCTGAGCCCTGCCCAGCTCAACCAGTATTTTAGTGCCATTTGCAGAGATTTGCCTGTGGGCCCAGCTGAAGCTCTGCTGTGCTGGAAGCCCATATG
Source organism: Apus apus (assembly GCF_020740795.1). NCBI lineage: Eukaryota > Metazoa > Chordata > Aves > Apodiformes > Apodidae > Apus > Apus apus. The sequence goes on from NC_067289.1 coordinate 17,301,160, forward strand.
GGGGCTGGATGCACAGAGTCTTGCCGTTGCACTGTCTTAATATGCATTTTTTCTTACTGGTTTTGTAGCTCTGAGAAGGGCGGACCTAGCTGCTCAGCTGAGTCTCTTATGGCAGATCTCCCAGCTCTCTTAGACCCAGAACTGGTCAAGGCACCTTTAGGCCCTGAAGAGCCTCCTGTGAGATGGGTTTTACTTCCAGAGTGAAAATGTTTCATTTCAGCAGAGGCAAAAAGGTGGGTTAGCATGGGAAAACTCTTAAGATTATTCCCTGCCAAGGCACCCTGGAAGCAACAGAACTGTTTTGGGCTGGCAACATCTGCTTCGGCTTAGGATGTGCTCCGAGTTTTCTTGGGGTAGCTCTGACTTACTGGAGAGGTTTGTAACATCTATAGAGGGTGTGCTCATTGAGCCTGATGTGTCTGAGCTGGGTCACACTCATGCAGCACTTGTCTGTGCTTCTGAATCCTCCACACAGAAACATGGGAGCTTACTGCAGCAGCGACTTTGTGTGACTAAAGGAGACATGCTTCATGGGAATTCGGTGTTGGTATCACAAATCATTAGGGAGCTCAAAATCAAGGTCTTTATGTAGCTTGATTTATTGACAGATTCACAGACATGGAAGATGACTCTGTGGCAGGAATAACGTGATGAGTCTTTCTGGGCTGCTGTTGGGAATAGTTAATGTGTAAAGTGACCATTTCAACACCAGCTCATGAGTATTTACAGACTGCAGACAGGTTGTGCTACCTTCCACTGCACTTCTACATCCTTGAAGGACTTGGGAGTTGGCAGCTGAAATTTTGAGACCCTCCACAAGAGGAACATTTCATGTCACATGTGACGGTGACTTGTGGAGGTCTCTGACTGTTATCCAGCCTTTGGTGCAGTTGTCAGAGATGGCAGGTGGGAAGGTTTTGAATGGTATGTGACAGAGTCAGGCCCGGGAGTTCACAGCATGAAAGAAAAACAGCAGGTCTAAGTTAGACTTGGTTCTGCAGAGATGGGGGCTGTTGCTGTAGTAACCCAAAGCACTGTCCTCTTCTAAATTGTGGGGAATCTTACCCTCTTGTTGAAAAGGCTGCTGATCCCTCTGGTATAGAGGCGAGTGAGTCCCTGGTCTTGACTGAGTTCTGTACATGGCACCTCATGGACTAATGCCAGTTATTGTTGTGGTTGGGGTGCTGAAGCAGAAGAGCCTGGCTGCCTGCAGAAAATGCCTTCTAGATTGAGACCATGGCCTGCACCCCATTTCAGTAAATCCCTGACACTGCTAGTGAAGTGATGGTCTCCTGACTGCCTAGATACTGCTTTGTCCAGTGGAACTTCCATCAGGTGTCAGGAGGAGTCCTGTGGGCCAGAGCTTTCATAAAGGAAGGAAAAAGAAGTGTTTTCATTGCTGAAAGTAAACCAGCAGCATGGTGGAGACAACTCACATTTTCTCTGCTTCTTGGCTAATTGGATTTCTTTTAATTTACAGTAATTGATTTGCTCTTGCTTTATGGCTCTCATCTGCTTTCTGGACCTGTAATTGAGTTGTGTACCATTACATGCTTGGTTTGGGTAGGCCTGGAGCATCTTTCTTGTCTCATTTTTCCAGCAGTTGAACAGTACTTGCTTGTTTGCTGGGTGATGGCTGGAAGAGGGCAATCTTGGCTGGCATGGTGAAGGATGCTTGGGTAGGAGATTGCTCGTTGTGTTGTTCAAGGGCCTGGCCCTGTGTCTTGAAAGGAGTTTGGTGAAGATGACTGGTATTAGCTGAAATATATGAAGCATATAAAAGGTCACTAAAAATGTGCTATATTTGCTGTCTCTGTACGGGGAATTTCTTGTACCATCCCCTGCACTGACACCATTGAATGTATCAGACCAGGTGAAACAGCTAGCCTTCTTCCACCTTTGATTGGTTTTATCTACTAGTAGACCAATGTAGGAGCTGATTGTTTAAACCCTTGGTTTTCTCAAACCCTTGGTTCTTCCTAGCTTGCTGACAAATTCCTGAGAATGAAGTGAATAGTTCAGGTTCTGCCGAAAACTATCCTGGGCCCAAAGGTGGGGAACAAAAAGAACATGTGTCCATGTCCTACTGATGGTCAGAAATGGTTCTTATGAATGTTCAGACCCCTCATGCCATCTGCTGCCTCCTGCGTTTTAGGAGTGGAGGGACATAGTGTCACTGTTTGCCTGTTTTTTCAGAGTGCTGCAATAGCCTGGGATCAGGGACAAAGTTCTTCCTTTGTCACCATGCAGCTGTTGTGGCTCTGAAAGGCTCCTCTTTGCATGAGTCTTTCTCATTGTCTTTGGCAAATGTTTTGTGGTGGAACTTAGTTTTGAGCTTTATTAACTCCCTGTTGGTTTTACAGAGGTTCTTTTTATGTCTTATAGACCTAGTCAGCAGAGATGTTGCTGATAGTAGCCCAGCTGGATGCATAGAGTTGGTGCAGTTGTCTAGAGCCTGTTTTCCTTCAAGACCCCTTCCCACCGGGTAGGAGGTTGGGCTGGTTTCCTTGGGAGAATCTTGCGAAAGTTATTTGTGCCAGGAGAGAGTAATGTGAGCTCATTAGTGTCTTGAGGGCAGGACGCGTGTGGAGGCTACTTTGAAATCTCCTGTTGGAGATTTCTCATTAAATACGAATTAATTGTTAACATGGTGAGGGAACTGCACCCCACTCCTCCTCCCCATAGACAGCTGTCTTGGTCTGTGCCTTTCCAGACCTGTTCTGGAGGTGGCTGCCCAGCAGAAAGTTCCTCCAAGAGCAGGAGGCTGGTGCTGTGCAGGGCTGCTGTGATGGCAGCCCGGGACAAGGGGGTGCTGGCGAGCAGACGGCTTTGTGGCAGCTCACTGCTTTCCCAGGTGTGGAAGTCCAAGCTTTCAGAGTTTGTTTCCCACCCTCCCCCTCTTCCCGTTTTCCCCCTCTTCTCTCCTTGCTCTCCCGCTGAGTTGATGCTTTTCCAGGAATGAGCTGTACTGCTGGCCCAGCACATTCCACAGCAGCAGCACTTTCTTGGCAGGAGCCTCGCCTGCTGTTAAGAAAAAGCAGGACTGACTTGGCGTCCCTCAGCTGAGGGCCAGAAAAGGAAGGCCTGGTCCTACCTTCCTCAGGGTGTATGCAGAGCCCTTGGGAACATTGTACCCTTCTCTGTTGTCTGTTGCACATATGCTAATGAACCCAAGCAGTTCTTGGAGCCCTTTAGAACTCCTTGCTGTCATTTTAACCAGCAGAAAGTCCCCAGACATTGCAAAGGAGGCTGTTCCTTTTCTAGACAACCCGGAGAGGGTCTTTGTTCAGCTGAGGCTTCTTTGGGCCTGTTTCCTTGAATACAGGGCCAGCTTTTGGTCACTGCTATGTCTATGGATGCCTCTGTTTCCTGAAGGCCATTTCTGCAGATGTCTAACCTAAAATCTTTATTTCTTACAATGAGTCCTTGCTTGTGTTGGGCCATGCAAGCGCTTAGAGTCATTGAGGAGCTGAAACTGAGCTACCAGAATGAAGATTGTGATTGGGCTTCTGCTGGGAGTTCCCATTTGTCCTGATTTCCAATTCAAAGAGACCAAAAGTGTCACTGAACCTTCAGGGGCCTGGAGAATGCTTCCTTTGATGATGTCGGTAAATGTCCTTCTGGGGGTTGGAAGCATAGCTTGGGCAGGGCAGGATTAATTAGTGTGGAGTAGCCTGCTGCAGTCCCCATGCAGCTTCCTCCTGTGCAGCTTCCTCCTGTGGATGAGGACAGGCCTGTTGAGCTTGTTTGCAGAGCAGTGCTGCAGCCAGATGGTCACTCTGGAGATCAAGGTGGGAGGGGCTGCTGGGGCTCTTGGGCTCCTTCAAAATCAAAGTCTGTAGCTCTGCTTTGATAAGTGCTGCTCCTGGGTGTGCCTGTGAGGTCAGGTAGCTCATTCCTAAATGCCATTCCTTTTCCAGTCTTTGGACTAGATGAGCAGGAGGTCTGTCCTCTGTCATCTCCCACCCAGTGATGCCTGTAGGATTGAGTGCAGTGTCCACCTGGAGCCAAGCATCTCATTGACCAAGGGGGCTGTGGTTGTCCTGGTGTATGTCCAGTGGAGTGATTTGCAGATATGTTGATGAGGGGTACCTGGGGAAAGCAGCTGCCATCTTAGAAGTCTGTTCAACTTCTGCCTGAGTGACCTAGGAAGGGAGGTGGCGGGGGGATGCACAGCAAGCTGTGGGGCACCTGGAGGGGCTGTGGGGCATGAGTTATGACTGTGGTTTAGGAAGGCTGTAGAGATTACAGCCTGAAAATATAAGAGGCTGTTCCCATGGGCATGATGGAGGCCCACTGTGTGTGCTCTCCTGAGGAGAGCAGGTGGTAGATTGAAGTGGGGTGACCTGCTCCCTGACGAACAGGTAAAGCTCCATTGGTTTGTTAGGAGAGCAGAGGTGGCCTCTTGCTTGAATATAGAGCTGGCCTATTGTGTTAGCAGGACAGCTGGTTTGTGCTGCTTGATTCTTAAAAAACACCCCAGGTAAAGACTGTGCTGCAAGGGAGCTGATGTTAACATGGGGTGCACGGGCAAACTGGAGGACAGAACTTCCTCTGGGGAGGTGGGTTTGACAGAGTTAAACCACCCACAAATCTGCATTTCCCTTTTTACCCTGTCCTACAGTGTAAAGGAGCAGTGGAGAACAACCTGTCTGGGGGCTTGGAAGGGAAATTAAATGGGAGAGTGATAATCTGTGTTCACACTTGTAGAGTCCTTCTCACCCCAATGCACTGTGCAATTTGTATGTACTCCTCCTCCTTGTGCAGGAGGTAAAAATACAGTGAAGACCCAAAGAATGTCTTGGCTTACGGAGACAGACAACTCAAATCCTCTAATCCTGTTTGATGTGTGCCATTTGCCTGCAGAGCCCAAGGTCTTGCTGATACATGAGTGTACTCTCTGGTTGGACCTGTAGCCCTTGCAGGGATTGTATCCCTATGGAAAGCACGCATGTCACACCTGGGCTTAGTGTAACAGGCGAGTAACTCCCATCCAAAACCACAACTCTCCTGGTGAAATGGCTGCAGAGCTCATCCCTGTGGCCCCAGCATGTGATCCTGCAGAACGGAGGAGGATTTTGCTCTCACATTTGGATAGTAGCACATGGAGGTGCTTCCTTTTGCTATGCAGCATCATTAATCTATACAATCATTTGGAGACAAGACATCCCTGCCCTAAGGGGTGTGTACTAAAGGTCTTGAAAATGAGATCACATTTCTGGTGTGTAAGTCCCTGAAGCTTGTGCTGCTGGGTAGGAACGTCTCCTCATGGTTTTTGCTGGGTTTTGTTTTCTTTCTTTTTTTTTTTTTTTTTTCCTGGTTCTGTGGGGTGTAGGGGATGGGGGCTGTTAAGGTTGGAGGAGTCACCTACCTAATCAATGCCCTTTTGGGAGGTTGTAATAGACTGTTTTAACATTGAATTTCTGGGCTTTGCAATGTTGGAAAAAATTTGCTGTTTTGTGAAAGTCTTTCCTCTCAATAATTGAACTAAATGAAGGCAAAGATCTTTTTATTATCTGCTTTACCAGATTTTAATGTTTTTAGTGTGAAATTGTCACTGCTCAATTGTCTGCTCAATCGTTTAATCCTAGCCATCAAGCTAGCATGCCTGAGGAGTCCCCTTCCCTCACCTCCCTTCTTGATACTGACTCCCCCCAACTCCAGATTCAGCTTTTCTGATCCCTGCCACGTCCTGGGATTGATTCTTTGTCAATATCCTTCCAATTGCGAGCCCATAGATACACGAGTTGGGGGACAGGACTGCCAGAGACGAGCAGCAATGGCTGCAGAGCTCCAGTCTGCATCCACATCTGAGGTTCAAATCCTCCTGTCGTAGCCTTTGTCAATGCCTCTTGGATTCCTTCTTTTCCTGAGCTCACGGTACTCCCTCCAAGTTCTTTGCTGGGACACCACTGTGGTTAGTGAGTCCTGCTCAGGAGAGACCAGAGCTGGCTGAAGCTGGAAACTCCCTTGTCTCCACAGCCTCTCCCGGGCTGGAGGCCACCGAGGGGAAATGGGGAGGCTGGGAGTGCAGCAGCTGGGCGGGTGACGGCTGTGCAGCCTGGGGTCTCAGACGCGGCACAGCCGTCTCCCAGGCTTGGGTTTTATGGCCTCCTTTCTCTCCTGTGCACACTTTCTTGTTCCCTGCTTTCCCTTCATTCCTAGGACATGACTCTGTGATATAAAATACCCTCTAATTTCCTGAGCTGGGCTGGGTCTCCCTGGAGAAGGCAGTGTCTGCCTGCCTGTCCCTCGCCTGCCTCTGCATCCTTGTTCCAGGCTGCCGGCTGCTCCTGCTGGGAGGGAAGCCGGGAGTGTGGCATCTTCCCAGGCTGTGGGGACAGGGTCTGCTGACTCTTCTGGAGAAGCTGGTGGAAGGATAGGACTGGAGCCGCGTTCCCTCTGCTTTCCTTCCCTGCTTCTGGGACTGCCCCTTCCCCTCCCCCAGCTGCATGGGAGCAGATGTGCTGCTTGTGTCAGCCCTGGCAGCCCCCTCTGCACACCCCAGCCGGGCTTCTGCAGCAGCCAGAGCCTGGTCCCCTCCTCCCCAGCTTGGCCCCGTGTCACTGGGGATGGCGTTGAATCATCCGCCCACTCGGCCTGCCTCCCCTGTAACCCTCCCTCTCTCCTTCCTCCTTCCTCTCTCCCGCAGGTCTCTTTGTTGGAAAATTCAAGGCAGATGAGTGCTGGGGAGCTCTGGACCTGCAGGCCAGGCGATGAGCATGCAGCTTGGCTGCAGCACAGCAGCCGGTCCCTGAAACAGGACAGGGGACAGGGACTGGCCAGTGCTTGGTCTGCTGGGTGATTCCCCACGCAGAGCAGCAGCCCCAAGGGGGCTTAGCCTCTGTAGGCCTGGCCAAGGCTTGGGCTGCCTCTCCATAGCCAAGGGGTTTCCCTGGCCACCATTCTTAGCCATGTTGTGCCCAGCCCCCAGCAGGACTTTAGACATGGGAATATCTGAAACCCAGCTGTCCTGATGGTTGGTAGACTAAAAAGCAGTCTCTTCGAAATCAGCCTTGGGCAGATGTTTTCCCTGGATTGTGCTGAGAAGAAGCCTGATCTCCTGTGTCTGTTCTTTTGGGATTCCCAGGCTCAGACTCCAGTATCTAGGGAGTCTTCTACCCTATCCAGAGGATGGTTTTCTCTCCCAGCATATCCGCAGGAAGGTTTCATCTCATGGCTGCCTCCCCATGCAGCTGCCGAGGAGAAACGTGGCACCGCTCACAGCTCCCCCAGAGGCTGTGTGGCTGGTGGCTTCTGACACAAACCTGCGGTCCTGTTTGTGAAAAGTGTGGCTTGAAGAGAGCGGTGAGAGGTGGGGGAGAAAGGCTACAGCTCCTGGCTGAGGCTGGAGAGGAATGCAGGGCACAAAAAGCTGCGGCAGTGTGAGGGGGTGACAGACGTGAGCAGGGCTGCTGAGATATTCCTGCTCAGCTTGTGCCTGGCTCCAGCACTATCAGTTTTTGCTCTTTAGAGTCTAAATATATAATCCATAGTGTTCTGGCATCTGGGTGATAAACAGCGATAAATAATGTAGTGGCTAGAGAAGGAGGGAGAAAACTGCTCTGGGGTAGAGCTGACCCCTGGGAAGTCTGGGGCAGCAGCAGGGTAATAGGAGTGATGAGGGACCAGCCCTCAGGACAGAGGTAGCTTGTTCTCCATCGGGTATTGCAGTCGAGAGTGGGCAGGGGGGTCTTGGGGGCTGATTTCCTCTGTCTCCACTGAAAGTGGAATAGTTCATTTGTGCTTAGCAATTGGTCACCTGACCCTGCAAATATATCACCCTGTCCCTTCACCCAAAGGCAGGGCTCTGAACAGGCAGCAAGCAGCACTGAAAATTGGCTCTGCCTGAAGTTCTCTCTAGGAATTGGATGAAGTCCAGTCTTCTGGTGACAGTATGAATGGATGCTAGTACAGCCAGGCCAGGGTGCGTGAGTGCGTGTGCTTGGAAGTGAGGAGACAACAACTTGCCTGCAATGGAAAGGGTTGACATGGGCACCAAAGGGAATGGGTCCAGGAAGACTGCCTGTGTTTGACACTCATCCCAGGCTGCAGGGGCTGGCATGGGGCATGCTGAAGAAGCATTAAGGGTTTTAATCCCTCCTTACTGCTCCTTTCCTGCTTTTTCCCACTTCTCCATCTGTGCAAGAGGAATTAATGCACATCATGGCAGTGGATTAGACCACTCAAACCGTGACCACCTCATCTGTGCCTTCTGGGGATGAGTAGTATTTATCCCAGTCCATTTGCTGGCTCTCCAGTTTGGGCAGGGATCCTGAGTGCCAACAAAGACGTGCTGCCTTTTACCCCGTGGGACAGCCCATTGCTGAGCATGTCTGTCACTGGAGCAACCAGTGTGGCTGGCAGGGTGGAGCGAGCCGGCTCCCCAGGTTTTGGTCTTCCAGTGCTGTTCATTTGCCTTCTGCTGGTGCCTTGTGAGCCTTACCATCCTATTTCCAGTGGCAGTTTGGGCAGCTGTTGGCACACCAGGAAGCACAGAGTACCTGTTTCTCCAAGCCCCAGCGCGCTGTCACTCGATGGCAGCGCCTGGGCTGCGTGGCAGGCTGGGGTGATGGGTCACAGCTCCGCGGCCCACGCTTGCTTCCTCTTCGATTCTCCGTGAGTTGGGGGCTGGCTTGGGGGCCCTTCAGAACTGGTGATGGGATCCCACCTCTGTGTGCTCTGTTGGTTCCTTATAACGTACTTTTTATTACATAATTCGCCTTGATTTCACATTAATTCTTTTGTTCTTATTCTGTTGGATTATATTTCCCTCCAAACATAATCTATTCACAGTTGAGTTACAACATAGTCTTGTATAGCATAGTATGTCAAGCTACCTTAGATATAGCTTGGAAGGGGAAATTAATATCACAAACTACTTGTAAGATGTCTGCATTAAATAAGAGAGCTTAGAATGTTGTCATTGAGTAGAAAAGAAAATGAGCTTGTTAAAGGGTATTTTTAAATTAAATTTAATTTATCAAACATGGTACTAATTGAATTGGCAAATTTACAAGTTGCTTTGATTGCAGACTGACTGTGGGAAAAGTATTTAGGTACCCAGTGATATTTAAAATAGAATATGTTTTCTCTCCAAAGAAATCTGATGTTTTTTACTTTTCAGGGAAAGAAAAATTATCCGTGTTCTTTCCACTGTGAGTGCTGGTAATAATGTAGCTGTTTGTGTAATGCAGGAACATGACATTGTGGCACAACTGTAAAGCTGGGTGTTAAAATATTATGTATGTAATTAAAAAGCAAGAGTAAGATTTAGGAAGCAGCATGTTTAATGTGTTTCACTTTCATCTAATAGAAATCTCTGACATTGCTTGTGATTCTTTCAGATCATTATAAAGGGTTTAAATTATGTATTTCTTTAGAAACAAGCAAACTGGTGGAAATACGCATCTGGACTTTTAAATTTTTTTTTTGCTGATTAAAATGTGAATTGGGATAAAACAGCTGGATGCATGTGGAAGAGTTTGCCCTTGTCTTCTCCCCTCCAGCCTGCCAGCCATAGCTGTGGGCACAGGATGGAGCTGTCAGTCCTCTCCCCAAGCCTGCGCAGCCTGTTGTTGGGTGCAAACACCCGCCTGGGAAAGTCTCCATTTCCTCTGGTGTCCTGGACCCAGCTCTGACTGCCTCCTCTCCCCTCTGCAGGGTGGTGAAAGAAGAGATCTCGGATGACAATGCCAAGCTTCCCTGCTTCAACGGCCGGGTGGTGTCGTGGGTAAGCAAGCCCCTTGCTTCGGTGTCTCGCTGCCTCTTTCTGCCCTCTGAAAACCAGCGTTTTGTTGCATAAGTGCCAGCTAAGGCATGGGGACTGCCCTGGGCTCTCGGAGTGCTGACTGCTAACGAGGCCAAGGAGCTGGAATACTGCACTCCAGTCCCTCAGCTGGAGAGGGGGCTGTATGGTGCTGGGTTCCCCGTGCTGGGGAAAATGTGGGATGCCTCTGTGGAGAGCTTGTGGTAACTGATGCCTGGCAGAGATGTGGTGGTCCTGGCCCATCCGCAGCGTAACCCGTGTGCCCCTATGGCAGGGTCAGCTTTCCAAGGAAAGTCCTGCTCCGGTGACTGGCGCAAAGGGCTTAAGTGACTTTAGTGCTGGTGAAGTGGACTGGATTTGACTGCCCTGAAGACTAAAGGTACTGCCTGGGCAGCTGCAGGACAAGCTTCTCCCTCCATTTGTGCCATGCACATGCTCAGTCCCCTGCCCGCATGCCTCCCTCTGCTCCCAAGGGGACCCTCTATTTCTGGGGGGAGAGGGCATTCAGTCTCCAGAGCCCGTCATCCCTTTTCCCCTCTGCTGAGCTGCAGTTTGTGCTGATGGGGGTGCATGGATCTGTGCCAGAAGCAGAACCAAGACCCAAGTGCTTTTTTACAGAGGCAATGAAAATCCACAGCAAATCAGGCTATGTCAGGCCTAATGCTTCTTCTGCCCCTGCACCAAACAGCTAGGCCTCAGCTGGGGGGCCACGGTTTCAGGAAGGAGGGCAAGGGTGACAGGGCTGGGTGGGCACCCTGCTGCCGGGCTGGCTCTGCTGGGATGCTGGTGGGGAGCAGGGTGCAGGGTGGGCTCCTGCCCGAACCCCACAGTGGGAGGAGAGTGTGCTTTGGGCTCCCAGACAAAGAGCTGGCCAGACACCGGCTGTCCTCCCTCTAGTGGTTAGTGGGGCCTTTGGAAAACAGCCTGTCCGACTCAGCCACCATCCCTGTTGCTGCTGCATCTCTCCTGAGACATCTCCCACCCCTTCCTTTCCAGCTGCCTTTTGTTTTCACTTGCCTGATGGGGACTTGCAGAGGCTCTGAACCTTCCCCATTGCTCCTTTTTCACCTGGGGAGCTTTTCTATCTGGTCTATGCCTCCACACAGCTGCTAGCTTTCCTTGCATGAGCTCTGTGGTTGCTCAGTGTTACTGGCACAGGTCCAATGTGGCTTCATTTGGTGTGACCAGGGCACCATGCTGCTGCTCTTCTTGCAGGGAACTTGTGGCTGGAGTTAACACCACAATCGGCTCCTGTGCTTGAAAGGTGACAGTGATCTTGGAGACCTCTATACACAGCTGATGATGCTTTTTTCTATCTCTGCTGAGACCCTCCTTGTCTGCAGGTGGTTTGGGGGCTGTGAGGGGAGCCCTTGCTTTGCTGCTTCTGCCAGACAGGCTGGGATGTGGCTATTTTAGGAACTTGGTACTAATTTTAGCTAGAGGGAAGGATGGGAACTTGGATCCAACTGAGTATTTCCTGACAGTGCAAGAGGCATGAAAAGTGTAGAGTGGTTATCAAAACCTTCCCTGGAGGAAATCCTAGCCTTGGGAGTGTTAGACGAAGGCAACATCAGTTCCCCTGCTTGGGAATAGCCCCTCTCTTCTCCTTACTGCTGTTTGACAGCTGCCTGTGCCTAGTTCCCTCTGTTCAGATCTATTTGCCTGGTCTTGCTATGAGATCTTCAAGCACAGAGCAGTATGTGACTTTTCCCTAGGCAATGCTGACCACTTCCAGCTTTTCTTCTCCCCTGTGCTTCTGGGCAGTGGCTGCCAAAGCATGGATGTGGCCCTCAGGGATTGGGATGTGTCCTGGGAAGACTTGTCACCTGGGAAGGTGCTGGGAGCAGAGCCGGGCATGTGCCTGGGGCTTGCTGGAGCGAGGGAAACTGAACCCAGTGTGAGACAAGAGCTGGTTAGACAGTTGTGAGAGTAGAAGCCGTTTGGCTTGTCCTGGGGCTTGTGGGACGGGCTCTGCAGCTTTTGACACCCCAGGGTGCTCTCTGCCCTGTCTACTGCCTTGACTGTGACTGCTCTTGGCTGCTCTTTCTTCCTTGCCCCAGCTGCATCCCTGTCTCTGTTCCCAGTGTCTCTCTGGCAGCAGATCTCTCTCCCCCTGCCCTAATTATGATATGTGGGGTACATTCCACCCTTTCCCTAATTCTTGAAGGTAGGCAGACCACAGTTCTGTGTTTCATCAGCAATACTGGGAAGCATTCAAGACCTGAGTAAACAGGCTGTGCATCCTATGGATTGGCATCTGCTCTTGCCTCAATGCAAAAGTGGTCTCCTCACCAGCAAGCAGTAGAGCTGGCACTGAGCATTATAGTTTGGGCAGCAGCTATCAGCTTCTTTCCAGCCCATATTTCATGATCCTTCTGCCCTGACCCACAGTGGGACATGCCCCACTTCTGATCAGACCTCCTGTGCTGACTGATGGCTTGGCAGTTGATTCAAGTACACTGACCCTGTCCTGGTCTCCTTGCCTCACTGGGCTGGCTCCAGGCTGACCCACAGCCTGTTTTGTCTGGGGTGGATCAAGGCTCTGGGCCCTGCAGACCCTCCCTGACACCAGGAGGAAGACAGCCCCTCCTGCTCCTGATGCTGTTCAGGGGACAGGCCCAGGACAGACGTGAAAAGCACACTGAAAGGTCATTGAAGATGGAAACTGATCTTCCCTTGCTCAGGGACATTAGCCTGTCTGTGAGGACTTGCTCTCTGGCCAAAAGGGAGCTCCTTTTCTGGGAGCCCTGTCACCTATCTCTGGTAGTTTTTTAATATATCTTGCAAGGAAAAAGGGTTTTTTTGCTTTCCTGCCTGCCCCTGTTTTGATTAGCACTGCCCAGTGCAACTGGAAAGCGAGGAGAGTGTAAACCTGCATAGTGAGTGATGTTGTGGAAACTACTTCCCATTAAGCTCATTTGAGCTGTCCTCTGTTTCATCCCACTTGTGAGCCTGTTTCTCCCAGGTGAGCCTCATTCCCAGAGCCCTGAAATTGGTGCTTTATCTTAGAGCCAGAGGCACAGATGAAGGTGTGCCTAGGCTGCCCCAAAGCATGACTGGTGTAAAGATTTCCTGAGATTTGACCCTTTCTTGAATTTCTGTGCTGGAGAAACTGTTGAGGCTCCCAGAGGTTGGCTGGAGGTTGTGCCCAAGCCAATTAGTTAGGCACAACTTGAAAATTTGCGAAGTACATGTGGAAGCCAAAAAAGAGTTTATTTCAAAGCCAGCCTCAGCCCTGAGCTCTGTTACCCCCAGCACCCATGAACTGGGAAGCTGAGAGTCCTGCTGGGTCCTTTAGCTTGGAGGCACGGGTGTAGAAGCTGGTAAAACTGAGAAAAGGAATGATTGGCAGCTGCCTCTTCCAATGTAATGAGAACTAGGAAAATCCGCTTCTTGCTACAGGACATGCGCTAAAGGTTACCTGAGTGTAAAAATGGTGTGGTGTGGGTGTGCAGATGAGGTCAGTCTTCAAGCAGGGCTGTCAGCCACCCTGACTTTACCACTGGGTCAGGAATTCCTGAGCCACAAATAACTGGCGTCTGGGAAGGCGTTGAGGGGGAATGTTGCTACATGCTTGGCCTGTTCTGTACCCGCTCCTGGGCATCTGCTGTTGTCCACTGTCAGAGATGAGATCCTGGGCCAGGCAGGCTTTTGGCCAGCTCGTTTGGCTGCTTTTGTAAATGTTTTCTCAATGCCTCAGTCATTTCACTCTCTGTCTCTTACCCTTCCAGCTGGTGTCTGCAGAGGGTTCCCATTCAGATGCTGGCTCAGTCTGTGCTGATAACCAAACAGAGCTGCCACCCTCCATGGAGCGCACAGGGGGAATTGGAGACTCCAGGCCCCCCTCTTTCCAGTAAGTTAACTGGACACCTCTCCTGATTTCTGAGGGATCCACAGATCCAGACAGGGGCTGGAACACTGCTGCCCAGATTGGCAGCCAGCTAGAGGGGAGGAGGATGAGACTGGGAGCAGATTAGAAGTGGAGCTGCATTGTTCAACAAGCAAGGACATGCTGAAAATAGTGCAGGGAAGTTGACAAAGAGTTGGCACAGCTTCTCCCAGTCACTTGTCCTGCACTCATAGATGTGCTGTGGTTGTTCCCCACCACCTCTGCTCCTGTCTCTCAAGGAGACAGCTGATGGTTGGAGGCTCATGCTGGCTAGCACAGAGGTAGACAGAGCCTGCTCAAGTTGTTCCCTGTTGGACATATTTGTTCCTTTTATTTCATTGCAGCCCTAATACTGGGGGGAGTCGGGAAAACTTGGACAATGAGACAGAGACAGATTCAGTGGTGTCATCGCAAAGGGAACGACCTCGTCGGAAAGATGGGCCTGAGCATGGTGAGTGTTGGTAACGTGGCAATGACTGCAGGGCATGGTTGTGGCACGGTGGGGACACCAGCTCCATACGTGGAGCAGCTCTCTGCTCTGCAGAACCTTCTCAGCTTGAAGGGCTGTTCAGTGATCTGAGGCCATAGCCTCACGTTGGAGGCAGGAGCTAACACCTGTGTTGCATCAGAGCTTGGTGTTGAAAGCTTTGGGGGCAAAGGAGATGTTCCCTGTAGAAGCATCAAGAGCAGGAGACAGCAGTGCCTCCATCCTTCTTAATTGAAAAGCAGAGTGGGGTGCAGCCTTGCTATTCCGTGGCACTTATTGCTCTGCTGCAGAAATAGCTGCAAGTCTTCCATGAGTTTAGCAGCGTTGCTCCTAATGGCCCATCAGCCTCTTCCCCATCCTGTAGTGATAGAAGAGGTATCCTACAGGAGATGGATTTGATCACAGAGTGGACTCAGAGCCAGTGCTACATAGGATCGTCCAGTGACCACAGTAATTCTGAGAAGGATGCTGTGAGGCCAGCATAGGGGAAGGGGTGGATTCCCTGTGGCCTGTCTCAAGCACACTGAGTCTTGTCTTTTTGTAGCACCCAGGGTGAATGGGACAGTGAAAGGAGAGCGGCGTCGAGATCTGGGCGGGTACGAGAGCTCCTCCACACTCATGAGCAGTGAGCTGGAGACCACCAGCTTCTTCGATTCAGATGAAGATGACTCCACCAGCAGGTAGGAGAGCTTAGGTCCTGGAGGAACACTAGGTTCCCCCTGCCTCCCAGCACAGAACCTTTGCAGGGCACGGTAATACTGGGCTCCAGGGTCCTTGGTCAGACCTGCCTCTGTTTCAAGTCTCATCCAGCAGCCCCCTTTTCTGTCTCTCATGTACATGTTCTGCCCCTGCAGTCCTCTGTTCCCTGTGCCATTTTTGTGGATCTCTTGCTGCCAGAGTCACCGCTCCGGCGGTGGAAGATCTGACTCTAGTTTTCACCTCTAGGTTTAGCAGTTCAACAGAGCAAAGCAGTGCTTCCCGTCTGATGAGGAGGCACAAAAGACGCCGGCGGAAACAGAAGGCTCCACGCATCGAGCGGGTAACCCAGGGCTGGGTATCCTGGGGAGGGCAGTGCAGGGCAAGGTGGGCTTCCTGGTGGAACTCTCTACTCAGTGCTCCAGGGCTGAACAAGGATTTAGCCATGTTTGCTGTGGGCACAGCAAGGGATGGGTGGTATCCATGTGCTGAGACTTCATAAAGCACTGTAAACTCTTCTCAAAATAATGTAGCCGCAAGAGCTGGGACCACAGACCTTGTCCTGGTCATAGGGACTGTGGCTGATGCCTGCTGGCTCTGCAAAGCTCCCAGCATAATGCTGGAGTTGTGGGTGGTGGCTGTGGTGCCACAGGGAGTGGCAAGTAGCACAAGTGGAGGGAGCTGGGGCTGGGCATGTTGCTGAGGCACAGGAGAACATCTCGTGTTTCCCTTCTGTTGCAGTCATCGTCCTTCAGCAGCATCACAGACTCCACCATGTCCCTGAACATCATCACAGTCACGCTGAACATGGGTGAGTGGGAGGTGTGCATGGAGCCTGCAGTCCTTCCAGAGGGAGATCGGGGGGGACGACAGGGGACTGGGGAGGGGCAAGAGAACACATACAGGGAGGGGTGAGGAGATGAATTCTGTAGGGAAGTGGCTTGTCTTGAAGCACTTGTCTCTCAAGAGTTTCTCTGTGTCCCAGGACATCTGGGACAAAGGTGCAGTCAACCATCATTAGCATGTGATTTGTCTCAGATTAGGGCTGCTTGTGCTGCTGGTTTATGATGTCTTCTTGTTTTTTTTTTCCATCCCTGCAGAGAAATACAACTTTCTGGGCATTTCCATTGTGGGACAGAGCAATGAGCGTGGGGATGGAGGCATTTATATTGGCTCTATCATGAAGGGTGGCGCTGTGGCAGCTGATGGCAGGATTGAGCCAGGAGACATGCTCTTGCAGGTACTTCACGCCCACATACCTCCATCTTATGGCCTGGGAAAGCAGTAAGAAAAGACCCAGAAGCCTCCCTGTGCACTTTGGCAGGCTAAACCCAGGAAGCTGGGCTTGGAAGAGGGAAGCTGAGTCACTACTGAGCTGAGTGGGGAGCTCAGCCTCTGGTCACATCTCTGGGACTCACCTCTTTGCATTGTTTGCAGGTAAATGACATCAACTTTGAGAACATGAGCAACGACGATGCTGTGCGTGTGCTGAGGGAGATTGTGCACAAGCCGGGGTAAGTACTTGGGTTGTTTCTTACCCCCATGGGTAGTTGTAGGGTGTGTGCTTGTGCTGTGTGAGTCG
Organism: Apus apus; assembly: GCF_020740795.1. Lineage (NCBI taxonomy): Eukaryota > Metazoa > Chordata > Aves > Apodiformes > Apodidae > Apus > Apus apus. The sequence goes on from NC_067289.1 coordinate 17,317,583, forward strand.
TGTCTTCCAGCCACCTCTGCCAGCAGCACTACAGAAGCTCAGAACTTATTTTTTTAGTGTTGCTTTGCTCTCTGGGTTTTCATGCCCAAAGCAAGAATTGCAGCCAACAGTATGACAGTGAACTGAGATCTGTGGCCTTTTATTGTGGGGATGCCTTGTCATCAGGGTCATAACAACCCTCAGCAGGGTCACATCATTTTGTCCGTGTGACCAAAGAAATCCATAGCTGGAGGGGGACAAGGGCACTTTACTGGTACCTTCTTCCTGTCTCAGGAGAGAGCTGGCATACAGCATCTGTCCCTCATGCAGGGGTTTGTCCCACTGGGTTCTTGTTCTAAGTCTCGCCTTTTTGTTGCAGGCCCATCACCCTGACAGTGGCCAAGTGCTGGGACCCCAGCCCCCGGGGCTGCTTCTCGTTACCCAGGAGTAAGTGGATAGCTGACCCACCCTTAACACTGGTGCCCAGCTCATGTGAGAGCCCTGCCTTAAGCACTTACTTGCTTGTTGTTTTGTTCCTCCCTGTCTGTGACTCCATGTGGCACTGAATTGGGGTTTGAAGGGATTTCAGCTCTCCTGTTAGGAAGCTGCTCTGTCCTATTCCCAGACCAAAAATGCCCATATAAGCCCAGCCCTCATTCCCACATCACGCTGGGGATGCGTTTCACTGGGGCAGGGGGGTCACTTGCTCGGGGCGCCAGAGGAAAGAGAAACCCCTCTTTGAGCTCTAGGGGGATCTCTCCCTCTGCACCTCTCCTGCTGACCTCCCCTCTCTTCTTTCTCTCCCAGTTGCTCCCCAGCGGATCTGGGCTGGGCCAGACTCTCCATGCTCCGATCCGGGTGAGTCCCGGCAGATGATGGGGTGGAATGGGCTGCGCTGAGTCCCTGTCCCTCCCCAGAGGTTTATTTGATGAGGAGATAGTTTCTTATAGCTACTGACTGACTCTTTCTTCACTGCAGGTGAGCCCATCCGGCCCATCGACCCAGCAGCCTGGGTGTCTCACACGGCAGCGATGACTGGCACCTACCCAGCGTACGGTATGAGTCCATCCATGAGCACAATCACTTCCACCAGCTCCTCCATCACCAGCTCCATCCCAGAGACCGAACGTAAGTCCTTGTGCCTCTGTGCTCCACCCACTGCAGAGCTTCCTCACTTCACTGTGCTGTAAAGGGAGCAATACATCTGCTTGGGGACAGCTGGGATGGGCCAGATCTGCCTTGTCAGGGGACTAAGAGGGAGGCAGCTCTTGCCAGGCAGGCTCTTGGATCAGTGGCAGTTCTGGATGGGTGAATGAATACCACATTTTTCAGCTTTCTACATAGGGAGAGTGGTAAAGCCTGGGAGCAATCCAGGAGCTGTGGCAGATGTAGAGGAAAGGCTCTGAGCAATCAGGAATTACTGGCTGAGAGTTCAGGGCCAGAGGCTTGTCCCTGGAGCAATTGTCCTCCCAGACAGCAGACAGGGCAGGATAGAGGCAGCTGAGAGCAAAGAACTTTGCAGTGGGGCAGGGTCCTGCTGAGCACAGGGCTCTTCTGGTTGCTTTCTGAAGATCTTGGATGATTGTAGTACACAGAGCCCTGAAGCAAGGGTCTAGAGAGCTGGGGCAAAAAGCCAGGAGTTTGTTGTAAGTTTGTGAGGAACAGAGAATTCCCTTGCTGGGCTGTGTGGGCTCATTTGGCAGCTTTTGGATCTCAGCTGCTTGTGACTGGTTGGAAGGAAGGAGACTCTAGCCTGAATTTTGCACAAGGTGAAGTGGCTGACACGGGAATGATAATATCAGATGACTGGAAGGGGGCTTACACAGCACGCACCCCAAGGCTGTCTGCGATGTATTGTTCCCTGGCCCATTCCTCCTGTGTGCGGTGCTTCTATGTAGCCCTGTTGTCTTCTCTGTCCCCTCTCATCTCTCCCTCCCTTCCCTTCGTCCAAATCACAGGCCTCGATGACTTTCACCTGTCCATCCACAGCGACATGGCCACCATTGTCAAAGCCATGGCCTCACCAGAGTCAGGCCTGGAAGTGCGTGACCGCATGTGGCTGAAGATCACCATCCCCAATGCCTTCATTGGTAAGAGGCTGTGTTGCCTGCAGCGGAGGCAGGGAGTGGGGAATGGGTGGTCTCTTTTCCAAGCAGATCCTCAAGGGAGCATTTTGGTCATTGTAAACTGTTGGCCAGGCCAGAGCCATAAACTGGGCCTTTGGCTGTCCAGTCCCTTTTCATCTTTTCTTGGCTCTGGTGTAAACCTGTCACCTCAAGGGCTGCTGCCTTCCTCTCTGTAGCTGTTTTTAATGCTGATTTTTGATGGCAGGTTCGGATGTGGTGGATTGGCTCTATCACCATGTGGAGGGCTTTACAGACCGTCGTGAGTCCCGCAAATATGCCAGCAATCTGCTGAAGGCTGGCTACATCCGACACACCGTGAACAAAATCACCTTCTCAGAGCAATGCTATTACATCTTTGGAGACCTCTGTGGAAGTATGGCACTTGGCATGGGTGGGATGGAGAGGATGGAGGGGGGTTGAGGTCCTGCAGAACCCTGTTAACACTGTGGGGACATTGCTACCACCACTGTCATCAGACTGGGCCCCTGTTCTAAAGACACTGTTAGAGAGAGGAAGAACATCCCAGCTTCCTTGTCAAGCTGTTGAAATTGGAAGATGAGACTGTCAACTTCTGTGTGATCTTTTCTCCTGGGCAGCCATAGCAGAGTCTTTACTGACTTTCTTACCAGGCTCTGAGCTTCCAGTGCTGGCAGGGGGGTGGTGCTCAGACAAGTGGCTTCTGCTTAAATAAGAGGGATGGAGGAAGTAATTGGTAGGGTGAGCTGTAGCTCTTAATGTGGTCCTTTACCACCCAAGCTGGTCTCTGTGTTAGAGTGGCAGCTTGGACTCTCACAGCCTGGCTGTTGTCCAGGAAGCACAAATGGTTGCACTGACTAGCAGGGTAGGGGCCAACTTCTTGCATCTCCTTGTGTATCCCATTCTTGTCCATCAGCAAGGGTGGATGGGAAGCTGCTTCATCACACATGATTGTCTTTCCGCTTGGACTAATCTCTCTTCTCTGCTTTCTTGCAGACATGGCTAATCTGTCTCTTCACGACCACGATGGCTCCAGTGGTGCCTCTGATCAGGACACTTTGGCTCCGCTCCCCCACCCAGGAGCTGCACCCTGGCCCATGGCTTTCCCATATCAGTATCCACCACCTCATCCATACAACCCCCACCCTGGCTTCCCTGATCCAGGCTACAGCTACGGCGGGGGCAGCGCAGGCAGTCAGCACAGTGAAGGTGAGTGCAAAGGGCTAAAATATGCATGTGGGTGGGCAGTACAGGGAAGCAGCAGGAAGAGGCTGCTTTGGCAGCATCCTGTGTGTATGGAGAGCCAGGGCAAAAGCCATCCTGGAAGGGTTGTGGGACTCAAGAGGTGAAAGGAGACAGCACGGACTGTGCTGGCAGAGGGCTGTGCTGCAGCGCGCTGTAGTCCTCTCTTGGCTAGAGGAGCACCTTTCCTTCCTGGCTTGTCTGAGCCGTCAGCTAACCTTGCCTCGTGTGCTTCTCAGGGAGCCGGAGCAGCGGTTCCAATCGCAGCGGCAGCGAGAGGAGGAAGGAGAGAGAGAAGACCGGGGAGTCCAAGTCAGGCGGCAGCGGGAGCGAGTCAGACCACACCACGAGGAGCAGCATGCGGCGTGAGCGCGCGGCCAGCGAGCGCTCGGTGCCGGCCAGCCAGCACAGCCAGCGCAGCCAGCACTCCCTGGCTCACAGCATCCGCAGCCACCACAGCCAGCAGTCCTATGGGCCGCCCGGCCTCCCCCCTCTCTTCAGTCCCCCCATGTTGCTGATGCCTCCACCGCCGTCAGCCATGGGGCCCCCCGGGGCGCCGCCGGGCCGTGACCTGGCCTCTGTGCCCCCCGAACTGACAGCCAGTAGACAGTCCTTCCGAATGGCCATGGGCAACCCCAGTGAGTTCTTTGTGGATGTAATGTGAAGCGCCCATCCCCTGTCTGTCTGCTGCCCCTCCTTCCCCCCTCCATCCCCGTCGTTTGTCTCCTAGGACCAGCCCTGGCTTCACCCCTTGTTTTTTGGGTTTTGATTTTTTTTTGTTTGGTTTTTTTTTGTTGTTGTTTTTTTTTGTCTTGATAACGAAAAGAAAAAAGGGAAAAAAAAATAATAAATGGAACTAAACCTTGATTCTAATCCCTCCTCGAGCGGGGTGGACAGGCCTGGCAGGCCTGCTGGCTGCTGCCAGCCCATCCCGCCACCAGACTTGTGTATTTGCCAATGGTAATTCCCTCCTGCCCTCCTCTCTAACCCCATTAATCTGCATCTGTCCCAGCACCCTGTGCTGCTTGCCCGTGTGTCGCTGCTGCCCGGTCCTTCCACCCTAAACATCTCTTCTTTCACCCTTTTGTGTTTCTTCTATCAAGCAGCAAAGAATTACGGGGTGTTTGACTTTCTCTGAGCCTGCCGCCTGTGGGGGGGAGAGCTGGAGCGTGGCGTGGCCCGACAGCAGGACACGGAGCTCCACGGGCGCTGGGCACACGTGGCGCTGAAGATGGCTTCTTTCCTCCCCCTTGTGGAAGATGCCCTGCCCTTCCCGCAGCCCTGAGAGGGGAGCAGGGACCAGCCTTACTAGAAGCATTTTAAATCCCATTTAGTTGCCTTTTGGCTAATGTGTGAATGTTCCAGGGCTTCAGTGCCTCCAAGGAGTGGAGACTTGCTGCCACTTCCGTCTTGCCTCCCTCCTCTTGCCCATAAACTGGGCCAGGTCCAAGCCTGGCACTGCCCCATCACAGGACTCTCCTTCACCCTGCCCAGGCTGCAAGGTTCAGGGCTGGGGCTGTAGCTCTGCATTCAGTTTGGAGCAATGGTGGGAGCCTGCACACGGTCTTGCATGACTCGGGGCCCTGCGCCTGCCCCTGGGTACTTGGGGCGGGGGGTGTCAGGCCAGAGTTCTGCTCTTTGCCCTCCTCCCTGTGACATGCTGCTGCCTGTCCCATTTGTAGGTGCTGTGCCATGCCAGGGACTGGTAGTGGCAGCTGTAGCCTTCTCCCTCCTACTGTCATGCTGCTGCTCAGCACTGTGACATTTTCTAGGGTCTGGATGGAGATATTTGAGGGAAGGGCATGACTGGTTAGCTTTCATGCTTTGGGATTTGCTGTATTTGCCCTGTGAAGGGCCCGAGTCTGCCTCCCCCTCTGCCCAGCACCACATGTCAGGAGGGATGAGGTTCTGGGGCAGAGCTGGGATGGCCCTACTGCCTCCAGGCTGTGAATCAACATGACCTCTCTGGGGAGGGAGGCTGCAGCCCGAATCGTGGCCTCTGGGCTCAGTGCCTGCAGATGTGTCAGGACAGTAGAGTCCGATTGCCCCAGTGCTCCCTTTTTTCCCTTCCTCTTCTGGGTACTCAGAGACGTGCCCTGGGCTGGGGGCAGCTCCTTTCCCCATGCCCAGGGCCAAGCACGGTACAGTCCAGTCGCACTGACCTGCTCCTATTGGTGCTGGTGTCCTGGCACCGTCTCCTACTGCCAGGCCAGGTCTTTCTCTGGAAGTGTTGCCTCCTTTGGTCCTTCTTGTGTTTGCAGTTTTTATATGATGGAGATGAAATGTATTTTCCTCCTCGGGGCTTTGCATTGCCCCTGCAACCCCTCTTCCAGCTCTCACGTGCCATCAGTTCATCTCCCTCCAGCCTCTCCTGCTCTGCCTGCCGGAGCCAGCTTGCTCAGTGCCTGCTCTTCCACCCTGTCCCCCGCCTCTCACCGGCAAGCTGCCACCTCTCCCCCCTCTTCCTGCCTCGCCAGCCACTGCTCATGCCCTTGCCCTACCCTGCCCGCTGGGTTTTATAAAAAGAAAACCAATCTCCTTGTTTTTATTTATAAACATAGTTTTATTGGACTCCTGCCTTGTGTTGGGTTTTTTTTCCCTCCCCCCAGCCTGATCTTTTCTGTCCTGCTCGGCTTGATCCCAGTGGGACCCGGGCACCCAGGGGCTGTTTTCCAGCTGTCTCTCCCTGGGATGATGGGGGCTGCTGCGGCCGGAGCCCGCGCCGGCCCCGGTGCTGGGTGCAGCCCCCTCGGTAGCGGCGCCTGGAAGGGAACCGGGTGCGCGTCGGGGGGTCCGTGGGGGGTCCATGCGCCCTGGGCGGCCCCGGGAGGGGTACGGCGGCTTCGGGCCTCTGCGCGGGGACCTCCTTGTCCCTACCGGCGGGCCGGGGAGGACGCAGGATGGAGCCTCGGCGGCGCCGCTCGCCCCGCGCCTGGGCACGGCGGCCACACCACGGCCCCGCGCCAAGGCCCGGACTACACCTCCCAGCGCGCCCCGCGCCCCAGGACTACAGCTCCCGGCAGGCATCGCGCGGGACTGGCCTTCCCGCCCCCGCCGGGCGCCGGCCCCGCCTCCCGCCGTGGCGCACGCGCACCGCGGGGGTGCGGGCGGGGCATGCGCGGCGGCGGCTCTGCAGTGCTGGGGGGGGCGCGGGGGCCGGGGGGCGGCGGCCGCCATCTTGGGCGCGGGGCGGCGAGCGGCGGCGGGCGGCGGCAGGTGAGGTGCCCCGGGCGGTCCTCCCGCCTCCCGGCGGAGTGTGCGCTCTGTTCCCCTGCTCGGGGAGGCTTCCCGTGGCGGGGCTTGCTCTGCGGCCGCGCCCGGGCGGTGACCGAGCTGCCGTGGGTGGCGGCTCCCTCGGTGCGGGTCGGGGGTGGGGGTCCGCGGGCCTAGCCCGCGGGGCGCGGCGCGGCCCTGGCAGGCTTGTGCGGGCCCTTCCTGAGGGGCGATGTTCCCCGCCGGCTGCCCCTGGAGCCGGGCTGCTCCTTGCGGGGCCGTGTGGGAGGGGAGCGGGGCTGCCCCGGGAGGGCTTTGCCTGAGTCCCCGCTGAGGGGGGTCCCAGCCCCGCTGGAGCTGGCTCGTCCGCTCGCACTTTGCTAATGGATGAGGGAGTTTAATTGCTTGTGTTAACTAGCAATCCGTCTGGAATACCAGGGGTGGCAGCCCTGCGGTGCTGAATTGCATGAGGATGGGGACGGAGTCAAGCCCTGTGTGACACAGGGCGCCGAGGGAAGGCCTGCACCGACGTGCTGGGTCAGCCTGAGCAAAGGTCTTGTGGTCGGATCGGGCAGGAACTTGTAAAATTATTTGTACTACTGATACAAGCCTGAATTAGCTAGGTCATGGCTTGCAGCATCGAGTTTTCTTCCTGGAAAACCTGCTGAGGCAAAACCTGGTGCTGCTTGTGCTAACTGTGCTTATTCTGAGGCTTAAAATGGGCTCTTATCTAACGGCTCTTCTAGATGACTTCCATTCTTCCCTGGGCTAGGTTTTTGTGTTCAGTAAAGTTGCAGGAAATGCAGCCTGTGTTTATCATCCAGTGCAGTTGATTTCTCTCCCCACTAGGATATGACTTGCTTTTGATCTGGTGTTCTCCCCATGACCTGTGTGATTCCATGATCTCTTTTCTGCTGGCTATAGTATGACAAAGCTGCTGTCAAGCTTTAGCCTCAGGCTGCCAAAATCTTAGCCTGGAACTTTCCCAGGTAGGTGAGTCTGGATGGCTTCTGCAGCTTGGAAGTCTAAGTATTGCAGATTTTAAGCTGCATACAGGCTCATGTGGTGTCTTGTTGGGCAATGGTTGCCTGAATGCTCTCAGAGCTGTAGTTACTATTTTTTTTCCTGTTGCAAAAGCTGTGCTTGTTCCTGTGAAATTGGCTTGCAGGGACAGTCTCTGATCTGACAAGATGCTGCCTAACTGCCTACTTCCATATTTTCTCTGTCAGAAGGGAGGCATCACTTCTTTTCTGTAGGAGATGCCATGTTACTGACATCTAGTGACAAAGATACCTGGTGTCCTTTAAGCTGTAAACTGACCATGGAGAGCATTTGAGATACCCTTGAAGGGTATTATGGCTGGCTTCTTTCTCCTCCTGAGAGCACAATCCTGGGCTGTGAAGGGTTGCATCTTGAGACTGTGAAGGGTTACATCTTCAGTTATTTGAAGCACAGATGACTGGAAATGCACTCTGGTTTGATAGTATCTCATTTTTCTAGATGGAATGGGAACAATCACTAAACAAAATGGGCTTTGTAAAGAAACTTCCTGTGACCCTAGTTAAACTTTTCTTGTCTTATCCCTGCATCAAGAAATAAGAAAGCCAAGACTGTCTTGTAGCACAGTATCTTGCACTGGTTTTCTGAGCTTATACTGCTGAAGACCTTCAGAGTATTTAAAGGCTGTTCATAGGGTTAACTGGAGTATAGACTGAAGTACAGACTTGGGTGCCAAAATATAATTGGCAGAGTGAGCATCTTTCTTTTCGTGAATGACCCACAGAGTCAGAAGTTGTTAGCAAGCCATATATTATTTTGATCTTGGGAGGAGGTTGGCAGCTCAGCTAAGAGCTTGCAGACTGAGACACAGAATGTGAAATGCAGTTAGCTGCTCCACAGTAATAGCAGAAAGAGAAACACTAGCAAGTCAGGGCACCTAGACTGTTATTGGTCTGCCAAATATAAGCTCTTATTGAAACTACAGTCTATGTCTCTAGCCTCTCTGTTAAAAGACTGGTAGAAAGCAAGTCACTGTTCAGGTTTCTAGCTTAAGAGTGGAAAGGGAGTAGGAGATTCCTCCAACTGACTTTAAAATTGCCTTGGAAGAACTGATACAAATAGAAGGCGGCATCCGGGCTGTTCAGATAAGGTTGAATGCAAAATAAGGTGGAGAGGTCTGTTAAGCACTGCTCCTGTGATGCTTTACTGGAGTAAGGGAGTTTCTTGTGCTTCCTTTTGTCAGTATTTATGTCCTGTTACTCTTTAGACTGGCTACGTGCAGTATGGTACACATAAGCAGACTGTAGGAGGTAAGAATGGAACGTGCTTCTTTTCCTCCCACTGGTAGGGGGATTTATGGGATTTGGTTTAAAATAGGAACAGTTTCTCTGAAACTGATGGGTTTATCTCAGTAGCTCTTTAGCTCACAGTATGCCTCTTAATTAAATTATGCAGCCTGTCTTCCCCAGGTTGAAGTGATTGCAGCTACTCTTGTTTAAAACTAAGTGCAGCCCCTGGCCTCCTGGAAAGTGGCTAAATCAGCCCTCTAAGCAACACCTAGATGCTCGGATTAGCTGGTGGGGTGATGACATCATTGTAAGCCTTAAGGCTTTTGGTTTGATAATGGTTAGTGCTGGCCTGAAAGGACTGATTTTCTGAATAACTTTAGTTTGCCAGAGCAGCTTGACTAATCTCCCTCCTGCTTCAACTGTTGTCACTTGTCCAAGATCATACTGATTTCTGGAATGCAGAAATTGCTACAGTTGCTGGTTTACCCTTGTTCCTCTGGGTGAGAGCTGCAGTACTTCTGGTTTCTTCCTGGATGAGAACTCTAGCAGCTAATGTACCTTGGATGGCTTAGTTAGATAAGCTCATTAATGCACCAAGGTCTGTCTTACTGTTAAGTTAGAAACTAAACTTCCTTTTAATAGACTACTAAATGGGTTGGTTGCTTTATGCCTGCTTATGAACTGACTTGTGATTGCTGTTTCTTAGATGTGCTGTGTAGATTAGATATAAGCATTCCTGTTTTCATTCAAACTACAGTCATGTGTGTACTGTGGGGAACTTGGAGACCCCTAATGAGAGTGACAAAGCCTGGAGTAGCTGGGTCTTGGTCTCGCTACTGATTGTCTTGTGTTTGTTCATACCCCGTACTTTATGGTACAGGAGACTCCCTGGAGCCAACAGCATGTCTCACAGTGGGGCTGTGGCCAAAATGGCTTTGTGGATGAGTAGGAGTCCCCTCAGCTCTGGTGCTCTGTCAGAGGCCAGTTTGAAGGTAACTGGCAAACCATGCCACACGCTTATTTTCACCTCCTGGAATGCTAAACCTCCTCTGGAGAGGTGCATCTGTAGTGAGAACAGCACTTGCACAGCTGGCTTAATGAAACACGGCTGATCCCAAAGGTGCCTTCTCAAATGAGTGGACAAATGCATCCTGGGCTGTCAGGATGCTACTAGTGCTTGCCAAATACTGAGGCTGTGGGTGCTTGGGTGGTAATGTGGAACTGTAGTTAAATTGTTAGAGGCAGCATAAGAGCTGCTGTCAGGCTGCTCCTGAGCACTTACTCTTGAGCTGCTGTGTTACCACTGCACCTTTGGAGAGGGAACAAAGACGGTTTGCTGAGCCAACCTGCCATGATGGTGGCCAGCAAGAGCTCAGCAGCTTCTGCCTGGACTAAACTTAGAGAAACTACTATGGGAGCATACAGACAACTGCACTTGCTCTTTCCTGAGGCAAAAATACCAATATACCCAAAAGTTTATGGTGGCTCTAGTACTGTTAGTCTGTCGGCACATGGCTAACAATGTGTTTCCTTCAAACAGTACCTCATTCTTTTTGGGCTGGAACAAGCATCTCTTGCCTGAGTGTGAAGGTGCGTTTACTGCAGCCGTGTTGCCTTGCACGTCTGCAGAAAACTGGCTAACAATTCCCTGTTTTTCCTAAGCAATGAATTTGAGTAGATCAGCTTCTTTTGTTTGTATATTTTCATTTGTGCAAATACAGTTACAAAAGGCAGATGGCTGTGGTAGAGGTTGAAGCTAGCACTGTTCCTGCTGCTGCAGGGAAGGATTAATGGTCTGCGGTCTGACATAGTTAAGGTTATGGGACAGATGTATTGGAGGAATGTTTGTGTATCTGGGATTTGGGCTACAATTCAGGTCTGTCTTTCATATCCTAATGAACAGATGACTGTGCTACTACAGTGGTGTCTTGTTACTGGTGATGCTAGGGCTTCTCAAGTAGATAGACCAGGGGAGGCTGATGCACTAGATGAAAACTGGAGAACTGGTACTGTTTGCTGTGGTGTTCCTGGAAGAGTTGCTGTAGATACAAACAAACCATTGCAGAGGGAACAAACTGTGCTTGTTAGTCCATTCCTTAAGTCTGCTTTGTTTAGTCCAAGAAAGCTCTGTGCTGTATGTTGTTAATTTTTCTGCAGCTGTTCTAGGTTAGCGTCCATGAAGAGACAATGAAAGTGGAAGACTGGGCTTTTACATGCTGCAGGAGGGACCTGCTGAATCTCCACTCACCAAATGCAGGTTTAGAGCATCATCTCAATAGGTAGCTCCCAGTTCAACCACTTGCCGCATCCCAGAATATGTGAAGTTACTGACAGCCTAGCAACAGGATCCTGCTGCCCGAGCCTGTGCTCGTGACAACACCCAAGTGTTCCAAGTATAGCACAATGTAGGTCTGAAAGAGCATAGTGTTGCTTTCAGAGAACCACCTGTCTGTAGGTTAAACTAAATAGTGTTTTCCGTCTGCGATAGAAACAGTGGACAAAAGCAGGTTTTGAGATACTGTGCTTCCTTGCATCTTTATCTTCCTTTGCAGTTCCTTAGTTGTGGTGCTGCAGACTGGCTTCTGGAGTTTCATCCAACATGTTGTGATGGTTTGAGAGGGGGATGCTCCTTAATGCACATCCCCTGCACTGCACAAGCAGTGATGTGATTTGAGATGAGTATGCTGGATTATTTTAAGGAGGTGCAGGTTACCATGTCAGTCATTGCAGGTCCAGCTAATCCCACTGCTTTTCAGTTATTTAACTCCTGAAATGCATTCAAATCCACATCGCAGCATTTCCTTTTTATGCATGTTCTTTTTTTGTAGCTGGCTGTCTTAATGTTGTAACTTTTCCACAGTTGCTTAAGGTGTATCTTAATGCTCTTGCTTTCACTGGAGTGAAAAGGCATTTCCATATAGCCTTAACTCTGAGAGGGTTTATAAGCCTGTATAAGTACATGGTCTGTCTATGATGCTCTTCATGATCCTTTACCATTTTATTTATCAGTTGAAATAGAAGTATAGGGGAATGTGAATATTTGGCAGCCCAGCAGGAAGTGTTCTGGCCTTAGGGATTTGTGGGACTGCTATTCAGATATTAGCTCTCACTCCTACCCCAGTCGGTAGCTGCTTGAAGAATGCAGAGTGTATTGGGACAGGTCTGTTATTCCTAAATTAAGGTGATTAGTCACCAATTGGTGTGAATTCAATACATATGGGGATCTTCTCTGTACCTTAATGGGGAATAAAACCATTCATACTGTAACTAGAAAACAAAACTGTAGCTAGCAGTGTGGATAAGGTCACCATATGTTCAAGCTAGTGAAACAGAAGGAGTGGAGTTGCAGAGCTCTGAAAATGCTGTTGATAGACCATTAACCCAGAGGCTTCAGCTAGAGTCTTCTTCGTTTCCAGGCACTTAGTGATAAACAGTTGAAGAAGCAGTTGGCTTTGCTCTTCAGCTATTAGCCTGAGGAAACTCAAACAGTGCAGAGCAAGCTCCCTAGAGAAGGCTGTCTCTGGAGAGGAACAGAATGAGTCATTGAAAGCTGATTGAGCAATGCTGGGAAGCTTTCTGAGTCATGTTGCTCATGCACAGCAAGCAGATGAACCCATCTCCTGTAGTGGATTTCTTGTTCTGAGGCCTTCTGATCCTAGCAGCTGTGAGTCACTGAGTGTCAGTCTCAAATTTGAGTCTTGTTTCCCGCAGTTCTTAACCATTACAAGCACTCAGAGATATTTCATTTTCAAAGCTGATATGAAAAGAAAACCATTATTTAAAAACATCTGGAAGATCATACCAAGACTGAACTGTACCACTAGGAACCTCATTCTAGTTGTAGTGTAACCTTGAAATACCCGAACAAGTATCTGTGAAACTTGCACTGAAACACAACTGATGATCAAAACAAAGCAGGCTTATTTTCACTGCAGCCACTTCAAGGAGAGCCATTGTGATCTTAAAGAGCCATTCTTCTTGGGAAGCTTTAAGCAACTTTCTTTTGCATGATGCCCTTTGTATAAGTTTCCTTGCATCTGTTCATATATCTCCAGGCTAGTCATGCCACCTCTTGAGTTACCAGCTGTGTGGATGTGCTCCTGTTAGCTGATGAAAGTAACTGGGTAGTGGGGAGGGAGTGTGGTCACTCTGATCTTGTGTCTGGGAGGGATGCAATGCAAGGCTTGAGCAGAGGATTGGAATGTTGTCAGTGTTTCCTGAACTTCCCTCATGGGCAAACTTGGTGAAGACTGACTGAGGGAAACAGCACTGCACCAACCCAAACTTGCTGTAAGCTGGATTGATGCCATTGTGCTGTCTATGTTTGGAATGTTTCAAGATGCTGGACTGCAGAACTCAAGCAGAGCAAGGAAGATCTACTTAAAATTGTTTTAAATACCTCATGCACTTGAGACCTCTCCGGTCACTGATATCATTAGATGAGTGTGCAGCCAGAGGCTTACACAGCATGTGTCCTTCAGCTACCACAGAGACCTGACAGACAGCTGGTACAGTTAGGTTAGTCATCTAAAACTGTTTCCTTGTGTTTACTGTCCTTATCCCATGTGACTACTTGCTACCTGGAGACACTTTACCAAATTATCTAACAAAAGTTGAGTGGGTAAATTGCACTTAAATGTAAGTTCAGGTTTAATCTCTCGATCTGTAGAACTGTGAGTTTTTTCAGTCTCAAACATGGTAACTGGTATGGAGAAGTGCTGCTATTACATGTGAAATAATGCTAGTGCAGACCTCTCAGGTATATTTATGCTGGTAGACTTCCGGCTAGTTTTTACTTGCTTCTTCCTGCACATGGAGTCCATTAAACAAAGCTGAGGGAAGGAAGAAAAAGCAGACTTCAAACAAAAAGGAGGATGTTCTACACAGTGGTTGTAAAAACTCTAGACTTTTTCTTTTGCCATGGGATGCTGTTGATGGAGATTTGAGAGGAAACTGGCCAAACACTTTAGAGATCCACTGAGAGTTCTAAAACAAACGAGCCATTGCTGGGAGATCTCCTGGGGAGTGTTTCCTCGATCTGTCCTTACTGTTATCTGACTGTCCCTTCATTCCTGATGTCAGAGAGAATACACTGAGCTAACAGACCTGCAGTATGAGCCAATGTGGCTCTTAAATGCACACGTGAAGCTGGTTATGTTAGGAGCTAAGTGTGTGTGGAAGGTTGAAGCCTGAAGTTAGCTCCCAGTGTATTTGTGTAAGGAAGAAGCCGAGCATTTTTTGCATCACCAAAGGATTTTTTAATACTGAAAGCACTTGAATTGTGCTCTATATACTCTCCATCTAACAGGTTTTTACTAATGTATAAGCAAGCCTTTGACTCTGCATAGTACCACAATTCAATTTAAAATGCTGATATTTTTGTCTGTAACTTAAGTGAAGCGATTAAAGAATGTTCTAACCTAACATATGAGAAAGCACAGCCTCCTTATCACAATCAACATTTAAAGTTCATAGATCTTCCTAAGAGAAGTCTTAACTTTCCACCACAAAGCCTGATCAGCAGTCTCATACATATTTTTTTAGTAACACAGTAATATTGAAGTCAATGCTTTTTCAGAAAGCAGTTTGCTTGTCAAGCTAGCAAGAGGCTTTGTCTTGTATATGCTCTGTCTGATCTTTTTGCTTGTCAAAGCAGATGTTTCCTTTATGCTAAAAATAGTGAAACAAATAACTTAAGCAGCATTAAAACCCAAGAGGGAGTTTTTTTGTTTGGTTTTTTTTTGTTGTTTTTTTTAAAGACTAGGATGCGCTTTCTAGGAATCTTCTGGAAAGGGTTTGCAGGATTCAAATGATCCGACTTTGACCAGTTGCATAAGCTTCCAGGAAACCATTCTATACAGTGTAAGTCTTAAGGAGGACGCAGGAACTCTTCTTCACCTTTGGTAGCAATAGTCCTTATCCAAATGTGGAAGCCAGCACTGTAGCAGCCTGAAAAGACATGGTTACATTTTAGCTGGAATGAAAAATATACTAATTAGAAAATAATTTCTTAGAGTGGGCAACAAGTTGTTTTAATTTTATTTTATCATTTGGACTGTGTGAGTGACCTTTTAAGTATTTGCTGAATTACAGCTTCAGTATCTGCCAGACTTGCTGGGAAACTGTATTCAAACGTATTCTCCATGTTTTGGCTTCTAGCCCTGCATGTTGCCTTTCACTGGCCTCCTGCATACCTGTTTGAGCCATGTGTCTTTCATGTCAGTAGCCATGAGTACGTGCTACAACCACCTTCTTGAATATGAGAACCTGGCTTTGTCCTGTTAACCAGCAGGATTGTCTCTATCTTCTGGTGTGAGGATACTGGCCTTGCTGCCAGCTACACTGTGTAGCTTCTGTCTCCATTCTTGGCACAGTGAACAGCTACAGGTGACTCTTCCCACGCAATAACTCCATGGCAATCTCAGACTGTGTGCTGCCTCTGTCTTAATAGGTTTGGTTGTGGAGACTTATCCTGGAAGTAAATGGAATACTTGTATCCTGAAGGTATAAAGTGTCACTAATGGTAGTGGAAGAAAAACATATTTGAAAAACTTTTCTCTGCTGGATGGAGTCTTAGACATAAAAAATGTTGATAGCAGTCCCACATGAAGCAATTGACAAGTGGCAGGAGATAGCCTGTTAATAGCCAGCTGGCAGAATGTGGGAATAAAAGCCAGGAAGCTCCCTACTGAGCTCTGGGGAAACTGCTCTTGTGTTGTTTCTTGCTATTTTGACTTAACTGACTTTTTCTGTTCTTTTTTTTTTTTCCTTGTAACAAGCAGAAGCAACCATCTGGTAGCTGAAGACCTATAGCAGAGAAGTGTGTGTAATATTACTCTCTGAGAGCTCATTAGGCGTCGCTCAAAATGTTGGTGTAAAAGCATATAAAACTTAGTTTCTTGTTTGTCATTCTGAAATTAAAAGTAATGCCTGTGCTATAAGTCTTGTTTTAGCACAGAACTCAAGTCTGCAGTAGTTCCTTCAAACAGGCATACTAGTTTCTTGAACATAACTTCTGGAGGATATGTTACTCTTAATACTCCAGGCTTCTATGCTGGAAGTCCTTGTGTTCCTCTGATGTGTGTATTGCTTTTGTATGCTTTTTCCCTGACCTTTGAGGTGATCTGAGGCTAGGTCATTTTAACTTTGTCTTTTCTGTGCTCCTGAGCAAACGAATCGGGTCACTGTCAGCATCTGTCTTGAGGCTAGCCTCTTCTTATCCTTTCCACCCACCCCAGACAAGTGGGTGTAGGCTCACCCACCCTAACAGCACTGTGGAGATGGTTGGTTATCTAAGGTTCTGCAGTGCCAAAGCTGCAAAATGCCTGCGTGATTGTCCTGAGACAGAGGCACAAGTCTTGCCCTGTTGTGTTTGTAGTGCTCTTCTCTGGACTAAGTCAACCAAGCAGTTGCTAGAGTGGGTATTATGACTTGGACCTAAGTAAATAGGAGTATATATGGCTACTGGAATGGGATCTGGTGAACTGTATATTAAAAAAAATCTCTGCATCAATAATGTCTACCAGCTTGTAGTTCTCTTCTTTTGTAATACCTGAGGCACTAGTCCCTGGTTCCAGTGGGTCATAGTTAAGATCTTCCACTCCAATGGCACCTTGTGGTCAGGCTGCTCTTAGTTTGGATTCTGAAGTGTTACTCAGTACTGCTGCTAGGGATCAGGAAAGGCTGTAACATTACTATATAAAAACTATGTAAAAGTGTTAATAAACCAAGGTGTACTTGCTGTAAAGAACCTCACGCCTTACAGTGGTAGGCTTGGTGACATCTCAAACACTTGCGTGAACCATGTGCTAGCTATGAATTGCATCTGATTTATATCATGGTCACTGGGGAGATAAACACTTTATAGTAGAAATACAGGGTCTTTGATTTGCTTGTGGCCCCAGGCCTGTTTTATTTTTTTCCTCTCATTCAAGGGATATGCCAGACACTATTAATACTTGAGGCTTGATCTATCCATGCTGATGAATAGAACGAGAAGTAAACCTGCATCTATTTCAGAGCTAATTTGAAGCTTCAGTCCTGGCTACAAATTGCAGTCTCATTCAGAGCCTCACATGTTACAGGATGCATGGTAGCTGTATGTTCTCACCTATACCTAAGCTCTCCATTTGTTTCAGATAAGCTCAGGAAGTAGCTCAGCTGGGCCTCTGTCAGGATTCCAATGGTGGCTCCTTAGGGCTGGACTGAGACAGTTGGTTCTGGATGGGCTTCCTCATGGAGTCCTTGTTACCGTGTGCCCCAAGGAGCAGTTCTGCAGCAGACATGTGGGAATGCTGATCTGGAGAGACTGGCATGTAGTTAGGGCTTAATTCTGTTGTGGCATTTACAGTCTGTACCGTGCATTGGGAACACACACTTTTCCATGTAAAAGCTCAGCAGATAAAGTCTCGTATGTCGCTGCAGCAATAAGCCACTTCCTTCCTATTTGAAGTAAAATGCTGTTTCTCATAGTCCTCTAAGTAAGGAACTCTGTACTCTGTCCAGGATGTCTGCATGAGATTCCAGCATCTGAGCTGCTCTTCAGTCTCTAGCTGCCCTGCCAGGCCTCAGCCATGTGCCAGCCTGGCCAGATGTAACAAGATTAGTTAGGTGAAGTAGCCAACATGATCAGACTTTCAGGAGTATCTCTCCATGCCCTCCACTTCTCCCTCTCTGCGGTCTGCTAGAGTTCATTACTCTGGTGGCATCAAGGTGTGTGCTGTCAGGTCCTCACCACTGCAGGCATTGTAAGAATTGTCTTCTGGTTGAGGATGTGTGTGACAAGGTGTCTGGTAGCTAGGAGGTGTGAAAGTCCGTGCATGTTGTACTGCTTTTTGCCATGCAGCCTACTGATACATGCCCTCTCTTGCTTCAGGTCTTAAGCAACATGGGAAGAGAAGACTAAAGTTCCATCATGATCGGAGGCTTATTCATCTATAATCACAAAGGAGAGGTTTTAATCTCTCGAGTCTACCGGGATGACATTGGGTAAGTGCTTCTGTTGCATCCCTGGTCTTTGCATTTCATTCTCATTTTGGTGTGGACAAAAACCCAGAGCTGCTTTGTTCTGCATTAGCTGTGCATGCACGCAAGGCTGCAACTCAACTTGCTGCTCTAGGCTTAGTTCAGAAAAAAGCGTGCTTGTTAAGCCCTGGTCACCTACAGATGATAAAGGATGGTCTACTTGACAAACCTGGGACTTTTTTTTGGGTGGTAGAGATCTAACTGTTGCTCCAAATACTTCAGCAACACAGGCTGCCACTACAGGAGACTGCCAGCCTCACTGCAGTCATTAAAACTTTATGGGAGCAGTAATGTGGGAACTGCCTGCCACACACTCTAACCAGGGCTCTGGCATTAGTTTCAAACACAGATGTCTAGCATCAAGTACAGGCATGCAGGAGACTGACTGTGGGTCTGGGAAAGTTACGTCTGCAAGCAGTCTCGTAGTAACCACAGCTGTACACTTAAAGCTGGCATTCTGTCCCCCAACTTTGTATGGCAGCCTTGTATGTGAAAAGCTTGCATTCATTGGTAATTAAAGTTGTGGGAAACACTGAAAGCCTTCAGTTGATTGTAGATGTCTAGTTGCACAAGTGTTAAAATGCGCACATCTGTACAATCTTTAGGCTGATAAATCCCAAGGTTTGGTGTCTTACAGGCAGAGGATGTTGTTGTAGGGACCTGATATCAGGTTTTGATGATGCTTGGACTGAAGCCCCATGTGGCTTTCTTGCACAGCACTACTCTTCTTTGTGAGTTTTCATTAGTGTTAAATATTAGGTGGAAGTTAGTAATTTAAGTTAATGGAGTTAAAATATAGTTAATGGAAGCAGGGTTGTGCTAGGTGTTAATTTAAAGTCCAATGGGAAAGATCCTTCAGACCAGTTTAGGAAAAAATAGTTTGTACCAGGTCTCCATGGTGGTAGGATGTGCTGTGAAATAACTTGTTGCCAAGAATTACAAAATACTGTCAAGCCAGTCTGCCTTCAGACTTCTCTAGTATGAAGATTATGTCCCTTTTGGTTATGGATTGTCTAGTGGAGGTTAACAGTTGAGGTAGAACTAGTAGCTTGTCAAGGCTTGCTGTGTTTCATAGATGGAGTTAGCAGTCAACAGTCTGCAACCAGGCTTTGCCTCCTGAGCTTTAAATCTCTTCGCTTGTTCTAAGTCTGCAAAGGCAAAGTAACCGTTTAAGATTGACTAAGTTATCCGAGGACTACCACACGGAGCTGAGCCAAGGAAACATTGTATTTCTGAAGCAGAAAACTGCTGGCTACAAAGTTTTGGCTCTTTTCTGCTGTACTAACTTATTTAAGCCTTGAATATGTGTTAGCTGAAGCCTTTCAGAGCAATTCATAGTCCACATCTGACTTTGTAAAGTTCCCCTAATGAGTAGGCATCACTGTGACTGAGCCAACCCAATCTGGATTACAGATAAATTTGAGCCTTTGTTGCGTGGGAAGGTAGGGACACGATTACTGCAGTTTCTGGTAAGAATATTATTTTTTTTCTGCAAACTTAAAGCACTTAGGACTGTGCTTGAACTGATACTTGTTCAAGAAGGCCTTTTAATTTAAACATCGTTCTGGCTGTGGAGATAACTACTTCACTCCTCAGTTAATATTTTTAACATAGTGATCTTCTATAGCTTTTTATCTTGGCTCATTCCTGTGTATAGTGAGTGTCTTGTGTTCAGTACGTGATAAAGTACTTCCTGCCAGCTGGCCAGGCAAAACTAGAAAATGGATTTCCTGCCTGATCCTATCTTAACTTTTTCATTTGGCAAAAGGTGCCAAAATTTCAAGTGTTCTCTAGGACTTCAGGAGTCGGTGTTCTCTTGAGTGAAATCCTCTATTAATTTCCTGTCAAAGTGCCAGTCTTGTGACTCAGGTGGAGTTGGTGCTGGCTTTTAACCAAGTTTCCTGCCCAAGGTGTTGGATTCCTTCTTAAACAGGCCTTCAGAGCTGGTTTGGAATTCTTGATGTGTAAGCTTACAAAACAAGGTGACTTAAAATGGCTGTGTCTGATCTTGTGGTGTAGTCAAGTAACAGAATCTTAAGCTCTATAGCAAGCAAGTGGAGTTGGATATCTGCCATTTTCTATTCTGAGCATCAGCATCAATACCAGGTCTGCTTAAAAGCTTTTAGTATCCTAACCTTCAAAGGGAGGTAGAGAAAGAAATAACCTTCATACTGTAGCTTGTATTGATCTCTGTAGGTGTTCTGCCTCTAACCAAACAACCAGGTGATAGATTTCTAGAACCCAGTAGAGCAGTTTTAAATTCCTAAACAATAGATCTGAGGTGCTGAGGGCTGAGCCCATCCAGCTTGTTGGTAGGTAGGTTGAATGGGAAATGAGCATAGCTGCTGCCTATCTTCATGTGGGCTCTGAGCGACAGACTCTTAAGAATCCTTGGTCTTGGCACTAACCTTTAGCATTCTGAAGCCTTAACCGATGTGTTGGGAGAGATTGAAGGCTGTCTTTGGTTATGAGAACCCCTCCTCTTATACAGTTTAAGGGTCTAAATAAGCACATGCTAGCTCAAATGTTAATGAGCCAAGTGGTGGTCAATGAAGAGAGCCTTTCCTTGACTTTGTTAAGGGCAGAAGCACCACAAAAATTGGACTTTCTTTGCTTGCAACTTAGAATGGCTTTAGTGCATGTAGCGCATCTGTCCATACAGCAGCTAGCTGCATGCATAAGCAACCTCTTAAAAAAAACAAAAAACAAAAGCAAAGCGCTCTGCATTTAATTCAGGATACCATGGAGGGCTCTATTGTGATCTTCAAGTGCCTTGTTCTTCAGTGACACAGTCTTTGGGAGAACCTACCTGCATTTAAGAATGTAGCTACTTAATAAAAATAAGCTATCTGAAATCGAGCAGCTTACGTGACAGACTGCATGTACTTTAAATGTAATAGCCATTTGATTTTTGAGCTTCTAATACATCACTTTGGCTTAATGTCTCTGGATCTGTAAGGAAAAAGTGCAAGCCGGATAGAGCAGTGTCTGAATCTGTAGGATGTGCCGTGTCTCTCCAGATGTGCTCCAGCTCTATCAAACTTGCTGTATTTCCTGTTGGCTGGACCAAGCCAGAAAGCATCAACCCAAACAGCTTCAAATGAGAAGTACTGCCGTAAACATTTGCACCCAGATCTGCAACTCTGTTCTGAGGCAGGTTGGAAAGAAGATACCTGATACTCTACAGTCACCAGGCTATGCCTCAGATTGAGGCTTTGAGGTTTTTCCCCTCCAAGGCCTGCCACATGTGTTAGCAGAGCAGACTGTGTATTGCTGATGTAAGAAGGATGAAGCTCATCTGGACTAAATGCCCAGTTAGCCCTAAAATTCAACCAAACACAAGTCTGTCAATGCTGGCAGCCTGACCACGGCACATCAACGTCGTGCCTTGAGGGCTTCTTTGCTGCCAAGCTTGTCCATCCAAGACCACCTTTTGTGCCCAGGAGCAGGGGGAGGGGGTGCTATTTGGTCTCTCCTTATCTCTTTGGATTCATTGTGCCTTGTGTGTGTGTTTCTAACCCTTTCTCTTGTTGCTGTCACTCCTCCTTTCTCCGCTGGCGCCATTTCTGTCCATCCCATCTCATTGGCTGCTGTAGCAATAGGTAAGAGACGCGTGGTAGGCCACGACTGGCACTGCACAGTGGGCAATTGGTGTGCTGGAAAAGCCTCACCAACATGAGGCTTCTCCTCTAGTGTGCACCAGTCTGGTTGCTGGTTCTGGAACTAGTTCTAGTGGGTTAGAGCTTGAGGCTGGGAGGGCTAATGCTTCAGAATAAGTTGAACTTCCCTTACGAGGCTTACTGGAGAGGAAGAATGGAGCTTCAGATGTTGTTATTTGATAGTAGATGAAGTTACTTTCTTATGGAAAAACTAAGATGAAAATGAAAAATTAACTCAAACTTGCAAACCTTTTGGGAGAATAAAATCTGATAAATATTTCAAGGCCAGAATTTGACTTATGGGGGAGCGTGTTTACTCATGAGGTTTCTACTTATGTGCCCAGACATTCATTCAAGGAGCAAAATCCTGCTGTGGTAGCTTATGGTCCTTTGTTTTCAAACTTGGAAGTGTCTGCTGGTTTGTTGACAACTCTCAATGCTTACAAATATTTGTATGCCTGTATCCTTGCTTGCAAGGATGATATTACTGTCTGCTTTCAAACATGGTTCCGAGTAATCAGTACCATGGCCTTGATGCTGCAGTCAGCAGACCCCCTGTTCTCCACAGTGTCTGAGAGTATCAATAATAAAGCACAACTAGACAAGCCTTGGCTTGGTGTGTTGACTTGCTTTAAGTCTCAGTCTTGCCATATAAAGCACTTGGGCTTCTTTCCTGTGTTCTTAGGATTGGTGGACTTTAACTTAATTTGGGGAGTTTATTCTGACTTGTAGCTATTGGATAAGGACACTGTAGTGTTGAAGAGCTGGTGTCCGACATGTCACTTGGACATCCCTGTTTACCCAGGAGGGATTTTTTCCCTGTCACTAATGTACAGATAGTTTGCATCAAAGATGGGAGCATCTAGGGGAAGCTTGCACAGCACCTTTCTGGGACTGTGCAGAACCTCTTTACTGTAAATTGTGCTGGACCATCCAGTGCACATAATGCAGTGCTCCCAGGTCATTGCACTGGGAGGACCCTAAGTCCATGTGCAAGAGACCTGAAGCTTAGCTGGCTTGAAGAGGACACATGTAACTGGAAACCCAAAAATGTTCCTAATCCTGTTGCTCCTTTGAGGCTGCCCTCCCTGGTGTGTGGGGTATGGAGGTGAGGTGGGTCTGGAACTAAAGCTCCTTTTTGTGGTGTACCTGGGCATTGACATCTGTCAGGTGACCTGGGTAGGTTTTGCTGTTTTTTTCCTCAGTGGTACGTCTAGGAGGACCTGCCATCAACAAACATCCTGGGAGACCACAGCTTGCTTTGGGGCAAGAGTATGAAGGCCTGAGCATGCAGAGTAGACTAACTAGGTGTTTGGTCAAAACCGGTCTCTTCTCTGAGCCATAAGCTGCTACTGTGTTTGTTCCTAGCTATAGCAATCAACTGGGAGAGCTAGCAAAATTAATTGAAAGCCAGGTTCTTTTGTCTGACTCCAGAATGGAGGTTAGCTTCTCCTTCTGACCACAGTTGCACTGTAGTTCAGATCTCCTCAGAGACCAGTAGCAGTCTGTGTCTCCTTTAGTTTATGCAGAATTTAATGTCTAACTCTGCTCAGAGCCTTCACTTGTCCCACTTAGACACATCCCCTGGCACACTTCCTAAGTGAGCTTGGTGTGTGTAGTTCAGTGTCCCACTGTAGCTGCAGAAGCAGAACTGTGCAGCCAGCTTGTTTTTACGTGTGCTGTGCTAACTGGCGCTAACCTACCCTTGGTGCTGATCTCCTAGGCGGAATGCCGTGGACGCCTTCCGCGTCAATGTCATCCACGCACGGCAGCAGGTGCGCTCGCCTGTCACCAACATCGCCCGCACAAGTTTCTTCCATGTCAAACGTTCCAACATCTGGCTGGCTGCTGTCACCAAGCAGAATGTCAACGCTGCCATGGTGTTTGAGTTTCTGTACAAGATGTGTGACGTGATGACTGCCTACTTCGGGAAGATCAGCGAGGAGAACATAAAGAACAACTTTGTGCTGATCTATGAGCTGCTGGATGGTGAGATGTTTCCCTTATCTGCTATGTGATGTAGTAATAATCCTTGAAGCATTTTTAATGTGTTTGACAGGGTTCAGAATTACTTGTTCTGCTTTCTGATGCCACCTGTATTGCAAGTGTGGGAAACATCTCAAACCCATAACCTAGTGTTGATCATGGCTCACTTTGCTGATGTGCTGGGAGGTGTGCACTTGGGTAAATGAGGCAGCTGGTACTGAACTCCAGCTTCTGAGCAGATCCTGTGTAGTTGTAGGGCTGTCATTACACTGAGGTATCTAGAGGGCCATCATTAGCACCTCTAAGGGCAGCCATCCTAGCGATGCTCAGGTGGCTCTAGCACTATATGGCAGCAGTCACCCCCGGTGCTTGCCACTCTTGGGGGCAGTGTCGAGACAGTTGGTTGTTGTTTTTTTTAAAATCAATAAAACCCAACCTGTGTCCCAGCCAGAACTCCCCCAGTGATGCAGCTCTAAATTTCGCCCCAGAATAATAAGTGTCCCTTCAGATACTCATGCTATCAGCCTGCCTGTGGAGATTGCCCTTGAACTGTCCCTGTTTCATACAACATAAGCACTTTGCATTACTTATGCTTTGATTTGTTTTCCAGACAAGGCCCCACAAGTGTGTGTCCTGGAATTCTTAGCCATGGGTCACAGGGACTGGTGGTCTCTCTGTTCCCTCTGGGCAGATTAAGAGACTGCTGTTTATCTGCTTGAGTCAGTCACTGCTATCTTCTGGCAGGCACAGTGAAATGAAAACCTGCCAGCGTGATGGTACTCGGTGTTCACATTAGTACTCTTTTCTCCCCTCTAGATCTCTTGTTGGTTGTTCCCTTCCTCTTTGAGGGAACTGGAAGTGCCCTGTCTGTAGTTAACATCTGTTTCACTCCCACACTGATCATCCGGTAGTGCCACTACTCTGCTGTTGTTTTCTTTAGGTTTTGTTTTTTTTGTAGAATCATAGAATCATAAAGGTTGGAAGGGACCTTAAAGATCATCAAGTTCCAACCCTCCTGCCACGAGCAGGGAACCCTACCACTAGATCAGGTTGCACAAAACCTCATCCAACCTGGCCTTAAAAACCTCCAGGGAAGGGGCATCAACAACCTCCCTGGGCAACCCATTCCAGTTCCTCACCACCCTTACAGGGAAGAATTTCTTCCTAATATCTGACCTAAATCTCTCCTTTCTCAGTTTAAAACCATTACCCCTTGTCCTATCACTATCTTCTCTGAAAAGCCCCTCCCCAGCTTTCCTGCAGGCCCCTTTTTTATTACATCTTTATAAGAAAATCAAAACCTAAAGAAAATTCTGTGAAGTTAGGTTGTTCTGCTTTGGATAAATGCTCTTTATTGTCCTGTGAATTTTTTTTTGGAAAAGCTCGGTGTGCCCAGTGCACATGGCTAGACTAGTCAACATTTAATCCAGAAGTGCAACTATGGTTAAAAACCAGCAAATTAATCAGTTGAACTGCTTTCCATCACCCCTACTCTCCAAAATACTGCACTGGGAAGTCAAGTTAACAAGGCTGTTCCTTTTTTCTTTGTAAAGCATGTTCTTGCAACTTATCTAGAGATTTAATGTGTAAGCAATGTCTGTGCACTGATTGGCTCTCTCTTTATAGGAATGGTTAGTATGGTTGGCATGTTTATACCTTGCAGCTCTGAACTAACCTTCTTCTACCCTTCTGTAGAAATCCTGGACTTTGGCTATCCTCAGAACTCTGAAACAGGGGCCCTGAAGACCTTCATCACTCAGCAAGGCATCAAGAGTCAGGTAACTAGAGGAATGTGGGGTACAGCACTGCTCTTCTGGTTTATTTTCTGTAAGCCTGTTCAAGAAAGTGTGGTCTTAATTACCAACTAACCATTTGACCTGTGTTGAGTGGAGGTGGCTGAGTAGATTGAGAACACCCTGGCAGGAATGTTGCTCAGTGGCATCTCATTCTAGGTGTCTCTCTGCTTGTGTGACCTCATGTTTCCCGGCACATGGAAAATGTAGGAGGAAGGACCCTGAGCTAGGATAGTGCCAGGCCCTTGCATGTAAATGATGGCTGCCTTCAGGCTCTGCTCTGTGTCAGCTTCTGACAGCGGATAAGGAAATCTACCTGCTGAACCAGAAATAGCTCTTCTGTGTGTGAATCTTGCTGAGCCAGTCTGTGTTCTTTTGGCCCTCAGTGCTTTGAGCTGTCAGGCTTTCATGCCTGCCTTGTAATGAAGTCTTCTCCAGCCTTGTAAATCTTGTTATCAGTCAGGAAGCTGATGTGACTCTTCTGCCTGTAACATCTTTGCAGTTCAGCATTAGTGCAGCCTGAGCTTTCTTATATTAGAAATTAGAATCTCTGCTGTGCATTTGGCACAGTAATGACACTTGAAACAAAGTTAACATGGAGGTAGAAGATGGGAAAAAGACACTTTAATTCGACTCTTCTTAGGAAAGTGTTTTAAAACTAGATCTAATCCTACTCCAGGCTGTGGTCCTCAAAACTAGGCTGCCCATCTCGGACAGCTCATGCTCAGCCTCTGAAACCAAAGGACTTGTGTAGTCATTGTTTCTTATGTCCCCAAGGATTATTGCTCACCTTGTCCATCCAGTACAGCTATACAACTCATAATGAGGACTTGATTCTCTCCCCCGTGTAGCAGGTGAATCAGGAAAAAAAGCTGGGAGTCAGTCTGTACTGAGCTGGCTGCAGCAGAGATCTGGGTGAAGCTTCAGCCCAGAGGTACAAACAGAAGCAAAGTGTTTAACAGGAGCCTTCCTGGTGACTGTTCTTGTTTAGGTTAAGCAGACATCAAAGTCTCTGGAGACTCTGTTTCAACTCTGTTTATCAGCACTGACTTCCTAAGAACTTTTTAAACTTTTAATCCACTAGAAGCAAGACAAGCTGCATCTCACAAGAAGGAGTTGAGGGAGAAGCTGCCCCTCAGCAATATATTTCCTGCTAGAGCAGCAAACTGTTTTGCAAGAGGATGTGCATATGTCATTGACCAGATGTGAGTGCATCCGGTCTCAGTCCCCCACCCCGAGCCCAGTGTAAATTGCTCTGGCCTTCTGCAGTCTGGCATTTTGGGCAGTCAGCACTCAAGGGAGCTGAGTCAGCTCCCATTCCTACGAAAACTCAAAACTAACCACCACCCTCACTTCCTTCCCTAGTTCTTTGGTTTTTTTTTTTTTGCTTATGTCTGTTTTAACAGGCTCTTATGCTGTTTTTGTGCAAAGCACTGTCATAGCATCTTGCTTCATAGAACAGCAGGTTTAGTCCTTCCCTTACAAAGAGGTGTTTAGATTTCAGCTTTGCATAAGTAAACAGTTACTCTGCTCTATGTTTGAGTTTTGTACAGCCCAATTCAAAAAACAGAAGTAATCCTTTCCAGGCACAGTATAGCGAGGGCAACAATTGAAACAGTACTTGCCTTATTTCCTTGTCTGCTTTCTATGCTGGTACATCTGGCCTCCAGCTCCTCCTTCACTTATGGCCAACTTCTGGCAGGTACCTTGGACCAAAATCTGGGACTGAGTTGCCTCTCATCTGAGTTCCCTTATCCCTGGTTAGTTTCTAGTGTTAAAATCCTTGTGCTTGTGTCCTGTGAAATTTAAGGAGCAAAATCTACGGTTATAGCAGAACTTCCAAACTCAACTTTCCAACTTTGTCCTCAAGGAAGGATTTGAGTCATACTGAGCCCGCTGTGCTCTGAATGCCCGCCGTGTGGCTACAGTGGTCTTTCCAGGACTGGTGATCTTCGAATATGAGATAGTGAGACAGGCTATTTTTTTTTGTAAGTGGATCAGGTGTTGCTGCACTGCCTGCCAAGGGAAATGCCCCCTTGCTCTGGGGTGATGTTGCACAGAGGATTCACTGCTGGTCCCTGCCCGTGAGGTAGCCCACTACTCAGATTAACAGGACTGCAGGCTGTGCTGTTGTCCTGTATCAGAACTGGTACAGGCATTGGCTCAGGTATCTTCCTCCAGCAGAGACAAAACCTGCTCTTACAGCTTGAGGTCAAACTGTGCTTCCTCTGCTCAGTTCTTGCTTTTCAGATCCTGTCTGCATCTGTCTGGACTTCGTTAGCTCGCTAAATGTTGTGATTTTTCTTCCCCTCCCAATTGCTTTCTGGGGGTGTGAGTTGGTCAGTTCTTAGTTACAATGTTTCCCCAAATGTTAGTGCTAATGTTACTTTTAAGAGTGGGCTGCCATCTGCTCCAAGAGCCCAGGAAACCTGCTCCTAGCTGTCTGCCCTTAATCTAGTCCGTGTTCTGGCAATTGAATACAGGTTGGATATTCTTGTCCCATTTTAGCTGACTTGTTCATCCAGCTCAAGGAAGTCCTGAGAAATTTCAGGCCCAGGTGCCTTCAGTCCCTGTCTTAGGGAGCACTCGTCCTGCTGGGTGATCTCACCTTCAGTGCTCCCCAGGCATCCTTTTCCAGATCAATACAATGTCTTTCTGTAACAATGGGCTACATGGTCATGGCACTGATGCTGTTGAAAGAGATGGGAATGTCAGGACATGATCAGTGTCCCTTTGGAAGCCAGAGAACTGGGTATTATGTATATATCTACCTGTGCCTCTCCTTCCTCTTGAGCCTGAACAAAGCATTGGACAAGGCAGATAAGGAGGCTTTTTTGTGGGACAGACAAAGGAGGTGCTTTGTACTGCATTGAGCACTTACCTGGGCCGTTCCCAGGGGAGTATAAAACTCTTGCCTTCTGGATGTTACGATAATTGCTCTGCTTGCTCAAGAAGTGGCCACGTCTTTGGCAAGAGCATGTGTGAAACCATGGTTTAAAGCTGAGGTCATCTACTGCCACCCTGTGGGCCCAGCACGAGGCTGCTGGGGCAGGACCTGCTTCTGTGTTCTGCAGTCGTGGTGGAAGAGGCAGAATTAACAAGAATATCAGAGTTAAGGTGCCTACAGTCCTGGGTGCCTAGTACTTCCCATAGTCTGGGCATCTGCCATGGTAAACACCCAGGGTTTGCTGTAGGAGTGGCAGCATGAGTCTGCATAGGAAGGTTGCTGGGAGTGGTATTTGGCCTGTCTGTCACTCCCTCTGTGCTATCTTGTGTTTGCATGGTGTATAATGGGACAAAGCTGAAAAGCCATTTCACTGCTGGGAGTGCTGGTTTTCCTGAGGGAAGGCAAAGGTCAAAGCCCCTCATCTTGTTTGTGCTAATTAGCTACCTAATTAATGATGATCTGACCTACTTTGTTCTGTGTGCTGAGGTAGTGCTGCAGCCTAACCTGCCTCTTTCTCCCTTCCTCCCTTTTCTTGCTATTGACCTGCTTGCCTGTTAACCCTGTGTGTGCCATACTTGCTATATACATCTACTTCTTGACTTTCTGCGTGTGACTGGACCCCGCCTGTAGCATCAGGTAGGAATCCTCCCTGTGTCTCTCAACACAACCCTTACTACTTCTAGTAGGCTTAGAGCTTGGAGGCTGTTAGAGGCATGTTGGTATGTAACTCTAATTACTGCAGTCATTAAGAAGCTGTCTTTGGGTACCAGCTGTCTTGTGGGCCTGGGTTTCATGTTGGATAAGGGTGTGAACTGGCCTGCCAGCTCCTTTTCTGCTTAACATGGATTGATGTGATGCTTTGATACTTTGAGACACTTAGTCTAGAGGAGACTGAGAGGGGAACTTATTAATGTTTACAAATATCTGAAGGGTGGGTGTCAATAAGGAGAGGTCAATCTCTTTTCAGTTCTGCCCTGTTATAGGACAAGGGGCAATAGCTACAAAATGGAACACAGCAAGTTCCACCTCAACATGAGGAGAGACTTTACTGTGAGGGTGAGCACTAGAACAGGCTGTCCAGAGAGGTTCTGGTGTCTCCTTCTCTGGAGACTTTCAAGACCCATCTGTGTGACCTGCCCTAGATGGTCCTGCTCTGGCAGGGGGATTGGACTCAATGATCTCTAGGGGTTCCTTCCAACCCCTAATGTTTTATGATTCTATGATCTAAATGCCATCGATGAAGCCTGTGCCTCCTTGTACATAGATGTAGCCTACTGGACTAGCTAGTAAAATGGAAAAACCTTTCCTGCTGTTATGCCCAATTTTTAGTTATGCATAGGTTTTGCTGTATTGAGGAGACAATGTTGAAATCACAGGCGTGTCAGTGCCCAGATCTAAGTGTCAAAGGCAGTTGTGTGTAAAAAATGGCAAGTGGTTGCTCTTAGATATAGAGCAAAGTTTCTTGGTCTTTAAATTTATCTAGAGGTCATTTCTTCCCTTCAGACTAAAGAAGAGCAGTCCCAGATCACTAGCCAGGTGACTGGACAGATCGGGTGGAGACGTGAAGGGATCAAATACCGTCGCAATGAACTCTTCCTTGATGTGCTGGAAAGTGTGAATCTCTTGATGTCCCCTCAGGGTAAGTAGGAGGTGTTGAGCTGGCATTCTTCTCCCTGTCAAGGTCTGTGAGTGAGGACTTCTGTAAGTGTTCTGAGCTGTGCTCTTCTCTACACCAGGTCAGGTTTTGAGTGCCCACGTCTCTGGCAGAGTGGTGATGAAGAGTTACCTGAGTGGAATGCCAGAGTGCAAGTTTGGCATGAATGACAAGATTGTCATTGAAAAACAGGGCAAAGGGACTGCAGATGAAACGGGGAAAAGGTAAGAGGCATTGGGGTAAAAACCACCTGCCACCAGTGACTCTTATAAAAGGGCAGCACTTAATGCATTTTTTGATCTGGCAGAGAATGTGATCTCTTCTCTTCAGATGTTACTACTAGTTTTTCTTAGGGTAGGTCAGTTGTCATGCAAGCTACCAGCTGGAAGGCCTCAATACAGAGGGCTTTTTCTACACCTCTTCAAGCGTTAAGGTTTAAACATAATGTTATGTGGGGAGTTCTTGCAGCTGGAAACCCTTCCCCAAGATGGAATTTCCCAGAATTTGTGTCTCTAGCAGTTCTAATCAGTGCAGAGACTCTTACTCAATTAGGATGCAGTGGTAGTGCTGTCAAGGAACAGTCAAGGAACCATTCTGACCATAACCTGCTCTACCTGGGCTGTTCCCACAAACTAGAAGAGATGACAGACTAAGAGTGGGTGAGCCCCTCCTGCTGACATGCAGGTGCTCAGTGGCCATGTGGATTGCAGGGTCGTCCCTTCTGGGAGCCTGGCTACCTTTCTTCCCACCCACACCTCAGCCAGTGCCTACACTGAAGCTGAAAACAGGTCTTAGGCCTTTTGCAGCCTTCCTGCTTGGGGTGAAGAGATAAAAGCAAAGGGACTGTCACTTTTCTCTCACTAACCATTTGCAACTCAAATGTGTTTCTCTTGGTTGTTTTGGTTTTTTTGCTGACCCCAGTGAATTGGGAAGGTAGATAATCTGCTTCAGCTGTGTGTGCACTCTGCTCTCCCCGTCTCTTGCTTTGTGTGACTTGTGCATGTAACTTGGATCTCAGACACTTTCCATGGTGGTTCCTGTAAATGGAGCTGAGCTGCTATTTGCTTTTTCTCAGAACCAAGCCAAGAGCTGTCACTTCACTGTCACCTTTAAGCCATCTCTCCTGTACCTGAATCTAGCTGGTAAAATAGATGAGTCTCAGGTGGCTCCCTAGTGGGGATATACTCTAGTGAAAGTGTCATCTTTGTAGGCCTCTGAAGAGTCAGTAACACTGTCCCAGAGCTTCTGTGCTGTGAGTCCCTTTGCCTGTAGATGTTCTGTTTTTCTCAAGTTAGAGAAGCCTGATGGACAGGAACTTTGATTAGTGGTTCTCCAGTAGGCAAGAGCTTGAAAATGTCACTCTCCAGAAGCATTTAGTTAGGAGGTCACCAAAAGTGACAGCTGCTGCCAGTTGGCATCTAGCATGTGACAACACCAAACCCTGAGTAATGCTGAGACCTGAAGTGGTGCTAAGCAGCAGGGCGTTCCAGCAGTTTTGCAAAGAGTCAAACTAGTCAGCTAACATTGGCTGTCATCTGAGCAACAGATTAGCAAAGACTAACTCCCACTTCTGAAGGACAAACTACACCACTGGGCTGTGTAGCTGAACAGCCATTCAGCCTGGAGCCAGTCTGCTGTTTGTGCAGGGAATGGTGGTTCCTAGGACAGATGAACCTGCCTGTAGTGTGTACTATCTCAGCACACTTGCATGGTTGTCCCATTGCTCCCAGCAGCTGAGGCAGCCTAGATATGATAGTGCTGCACCTTCTCTGCCTCTTCTGTTGCTACCACCTTTTCATATTCTGGTCCCTCTCTGTGGCTGAGAATTCTTGTCTGAGCTCAGGACCAGTGGCAAGGAAGGTGTTCTTGGAGACTAGAACCCAGCACAGGTTCAGTGCTGGCAAGTTAGGCTAGCAAACTTCAATGGACAGATTGTAGCTGTGTCAATTCTAGGAAAGAGAGGAACTTTTGTGGCATAATGTTATAGTCTTTGCCAAATACACTTAGAATCAAACCACCTGCTAGCAGTGTGGAAATAAACAGCTGTGAAGAGATTTCTGAACGGGAAGACCCTGAAGGTGGCATCTCCTGGCTCTATGTCAGTGGCATAGCTTTGTGGACAGGAAAGTGTTTTGTCTCCTTTGAACTGTGCTGCAAGGAGACTTGGGCTAGCAGAGTTGCCTTTGCAGTGCTGAGGAGCTGCTGGCAGGCAGACCCAAGCATTATGTTGCTGGCTATGACAGAATAGTGCTCCTCTAAACTCTCCTCTCTGGTGAGAGGAAGGAGAGCATTATTTCAACCAAGCTTCCTGAAATATGATATTTGGGGTGGTGAAACAGTGGAAGTCTGAGCCAAGAGGCTGCTGCCCCCTTAATCTCTCCCTGCCTCCCTATTTCTGGATGCCTGCGATGGCAACATGCTCTGTAGAGTAGTTTCTGCCTGGACAGACTCTGACTGCACCAAGAGACCAAGGCTGCATCCTGCACTTATTTAACTGTGTCTTGTGTTTTTAGTGGCAAACAGTCAATCGCCATCGACGACTGCACGTTCCACCAGTGTGTGAGGCTCAGCAAGTTTGATTCTGAGAGAAGCATCAGCTTCATTCCACCAGATGGAGAGTTTGAGCTCATGAGGTACAGTGGTGGGGGGTGAGCAGGCTGGTGTTGGCACTGCTTGCTGTGACAGTGCTGTTGCTGCTCTTGAGCAGACTTGTAGCCCTTGAGCACCTCACTAAAATGCATCTGCCTCCTTGCTTTCAGGGTGGAATCCATAGGATGTTCCACAGATCCTTCTGTTACAAATTTGGTAGAAGTCCAGCTGCATGGTTTTCTTTGCCACAACCTTCATGTTAGATGTGGGTTTCCTTACCCTTTAGCTTGCTGTATCTGGTTTCTTTAGTGCTCAAAAGTGCTGTCCTTCAACAGGGACCTTGAACAGGTTCCATTATCAGGAACCAGAGATAAAACTTGGGACTCGAGAAACCATCGCTGTCCTACAGCAGCACAGATCTTTCTGTTGCTTCCTTCTGGGATGGCTCCTGCTCTGACTGGTGTTTCTAATCTGTTCCCTGTATGCAGAGGCTGTCTGTTTAGGAATGTGGTACAATTTGAGGCTATAAGGGAGTTAACTCCTCCTTGGAGTTCACTGTTGCTTCCATCCCTGCAGATACCGAACCACTAAGGACATTATCCTTCCCTTCCGTGTGATCCCACTGGTGCGGGAGGTGGGCCGGACCAAGCTGGAAGTGAAGGTGGTGATCAAATCAAATTTCAAACCTTCCTTACTGGCCCAGAAGATAGAGGTAAGAGAATAAAAACCTACAGTCTGTTGTGTCTGGGAATTGTGCCTATATGTTCCCTGCTGCAGAGTCCTCAGGAGTTGAGTTCTCAGGCTCGTACAGGAGAAAATGAGTGATCTGAAAGATGTGTGGTGCTGCTGTGCAGTGGAAGGGACCTGCTGTGGAGTAGGGAGATGGAAGTTTGTTTTCAATTGCACAGACTTTGGCAGAGGCCTCATTCCCTGCAGCAACTGCTCACTCTGTCTTGGCCCCTCTGAAAATTTCATGTTCTTCTGTGTGATCTGAGGGTATGTCAGAGAGGCAGCAGGCTAGGAGCTGTGTAAGACAGGCTAACAGGGTGGCTTTGCAGCTTGGTCCTCTTCTAGGAAAGGTTTACTGCTGCAAAGCTAGGCTGTGCAGTGTCTGCTGCAACCAGACTTCTCTGGCCAGCCTGGCATCCTTCCTCAGCTCAGCTGCCTGACACTAGCCAGGTTTCCTGCAGCCTGAACTGGAGAGCTCTGTCCAGTTCTTGCTGACTGTTGTGGATTCTGAAAATGTGTTTGAAACTTTACTTCAAAGCAAGGAACTGGAGGAGTAGCCTTGGATGCCTTGTAGCTGATGTTCTCTGGGTGCTGAGGTGGGAAAGAGAGAAGGCCAAGGTGTCCAGGGCAGCTGGTCTTCCCCTGAGACTGCATTGAGTGCCCAGGCTGCAGGCTCCTTGCTCCTGCTAACCAGACTGTGCCTTCCAGGTCCGGATCCCAACACCCCTCAATACCAGTGGAGTGCAAGTCATCTGTATGAAAGGGAAGGCAAAGTACAAGGCCAGTGAGAATGCCATTGTCTGGAAGTAAGTGAGCGTGTTGGCTGGAGTGCTGCAGGGGCAGGGCTGGGGGTGGCAGAGCCTGTTTCATGCTCCTGTGTGCCCTGAGCACATGTAGTGAAGGAGACAAACTCCGGCACCTTCTCACTTCTGATAGGATAAAACGTATGGCTGGAATGAAGGAATCCCAGATCAGTGCTGAGATTGAACTGCTGCCCACCAATGACAAGAAGAAATGGGCTCGGCCCCCGATCTCCATGAACTTTGAGGTAAGTCCCTGTCTGCCTTCCAGGGTGCAGTTGACCTTAGAGAAGCTTTGTTGGTCCAATTCCTTCTGCCCTCAGGGAGCTGCGCAGGTTTGAGTGCTCTGTGTCCCCAGTTGACGTGTGGGTCTTCATGAGCTAACATGAGGTCAGCCAGGTGGCAAAGCTAGTGGAAGAAAATTGCCGTTAAAACCAGTAGAATCTGTCACCCAGGGAGTCATGAAGGCAACAGTGGCTCTAGGAATGGACACCAGGGGTCCTCTGTCATTTGTGTATGGGGAGTATCTCACCCCCCCTGCTCCAATGCTCTCTTTTGCCTTTCCCTTTCTCAACAGGTCCCATTTGCCCCCTCTGGGCTGAAGGTGCGTTACCTGAAAGTCTTTGAGCCAAAGCTGAACTACAGTGACCACGATGTGATCAAATGGGTGAGGTACATCGGCCGGAGCGGGATCTACGAGACCAGATGCTAGCCCCAGCAGGCTGGCGGGCTCCCTCTTCTCCAAGCCATCCTCCTCCTCTCCTCAGTCTTCAACTACATTCAGAGAAACCATCTGCCTGGCCCCTCTACGCAGATTGGAAGCCCCCGTGGCTCACCTTGGGAGCAGACTCGCCTGCCTGTGCTCGGTTACCACCCACGCTGCAGATCAAGTTCAGAACCCAGTGGCACGCAGGGGTGCACTCAGCCTCCTGCTCCCTGTCCCGGGTGGGGAAGGGCTAGTCTAACTCCCATCCTCTCGTGATCTTTCTAGGGAACGTCCACCATTAAACTCCTCTTCTGTTGGTGTCTCACTACTTGCATCATATCCTAGTATTTTTGAAGTTCTTGTGCATATGTACTTGTAGAATAGACCTAAACATAGACTGGACAAATCTGAGTTGAAGTTACCCTGGCTTCTGTACTAGCTATTGCTGTTGTGGTAGATGTTGCTGGCCAGTCTGAGATGCCTGGGGTGGTGAGTTTGTCAGGCCTCCACCAGAGGAGGCGGTGGGCTTGCTGCATCTCACCACCACCTTATATTTCTTGCAAAGTTGTCAGTATAGAGTCCTGCCGTGGGAAGGTTTGTGACCAAAAAGGATGAGGGTTTAGGCTCTTGCTGGTGTGTATGTGGGTGGCACAGCATTTCAGGTCCTTAGAGCACTTACCCCCACCCACTGCTGGCTCGAGTCAGTCTGTCCTTTCCAAACAAAATGGAAACGTGGCCCCTCTGTCCCAGGGAGTGCCTGTCAGCTGAGCTCTGTCAGGATGTGAACAGGGTCTGTCCTCGGGAGTAAAATGCCATTGGCAGCAAGAGCCCCCTGCCCCCAGCCTGTCCGCTCCACACCTCTACCGAATGCTTCTGGGCCATAGGAACGCTGCTGCTACCCACAGTCCTGCTTCTGGTAGTGTGGTCTCCATTTTGTACACTTTGTGATTTGTCCAGCTCTGAATCTAATAAAGTATGTAGAATGGAGAATGCTGCCGTGCTGCTGTTTGGGACTTGGGGTGCAGGAGCCAGGGCTGGTGCTGGGGTTTCTTGGGCCTTGCTTTTGTTGCTTCCCCAGGCCTGGGCTGCCTGGGGCTTAGTAGGTGGGAGGAACAAGCAATGCTTTTGCTTCCAGCAGTGCCAATGCTCTATTCCAGCTGCAGCTCCTTGGGGAAAGGAGGGTGTTTTGGGCTTCCCTGCAGTGCTGGCTCACAGAACTGCAGCTGGGCTGTCCTGACCCCAGCTGCCCTCGTGGTGCAAGGCGTGACCAGTCCCCTGCAGGCCTGGCTTGGGTGGCCTCAGTGAGCCTGGGTGGCTTTTCCTTGGGCGCAGCTGAAAACATTCCAAGGAATGGTGTTGTTTTGCTTTTCTTTATCCTTTCCCCTTGGCTTTCGGAGGCCGGGGGCCAGGAGGGCAGAAGGTACAAGCGAGTCCTTGGCAGAAATTCCTCTCTGCCTTTTTCAACGGAGGAAAAGACAAACAAGCCCCGGCGCTCCCCCCGCGGGCGGTGCCCCCCGGGCTGCGCGGGGTCTCCCGCTCCCGGCCGCACGTGGCAGGGGCGGCCCCGCCCCCTCCCCTCCCGGACTCCATTTCCCGGCGGCCCCTGCGCGCACGGCGGCTCCCGCCTCCTTCCCGGCGGCCCCCGCGCGCGCCCTTCCGCCTCCGCCGCGGGGCCCGGCTCCGAGCGGCGGCTCCGGCCCCGGCCCCGCCGGGCCCCGCCATGGCCTCGTGCGCCGACATCCTCCG
This sequence comes from Apus apus, assembly GCF_020740795.1. NCBI lineage: Eukaryota > Metazoa > Chordata > Aves > Apodiformes > Apodidae > Apus > Apus apus. Next base: position 17,354,040 of record NC_067289.1, read on the forward strand.
CAGCGAGTTCCCGGACCTGGACGGCGAGGTCTTCGATTACGTGACGGGTGAGCGGTGCCCGCCTCCCGCGGCGCCCCGGCCTTCCCGCTGTCGCGAAGGGGGGGGGGGAGGAGCGGGCGGGTGCCGCCTGCCGGCCGCGTCGCGACAGGGCGCCTCCGTCGCGACAGCGAGCGGGCGGGGTGTGCACAGCCCTCCCTGTGCCCGCAGGGATCCTGCACGACGGCGGCGCCGACTTCGAGTCGGTGGACGAGCTGGTGGAGGCGGTGGGCGAGCTGCTGCGGGAGGTCTCGCGGGACGCCAAGGACGACGGCGCCATCCGGGAGATCTGCCAGCGCCTCTTCAACACCCTCCAGCTGTAAGGGCCGCCCCCGCCCCGCTGCCCCCTGCTCTCGACCCTCCTCACCCCCTTCCTCCTCCCGCAGGGACGAGGGCCGGGCCCAGCGCTGCAGCCAGGTGCTGCTGGACGCTCCCATCCAGCTCTCCCAGATCACTGATGGATATGGTGAGTGGCACCTGCCAGGGACCCTCCAGCCACATCGTGTCCCTCCTGCAGCTCCTGTCCCGCAGTCGGGCTGCTGGCAGTAAGGATGGGCCCAGGGTGTTGAGTGTGTGCTCGCCTGACCTCGGAGGGCAGGTCCCCCCACACACACACCTCAGGCTCTTTCTCCTCCTGCTCCTGAGCTGTGGCCAGCAGCACCTGGCTGCTGCGTGGGGTGGAAGGAGAGGGGCCACCCTTTGGTCCCCTTGGAGAGGGAACGGTCCTGCCTGGTCATGGGCAGCCACTAAGGCAGCACTTGGTGAAGCCTCCATGGAGCAGGTGTTCACCGACCCAACTGTCTTGTTGCAGCTGACAACAGTGTGGACCTGCTGCCAGGGCTGTTGCTGAAGAGAGGCCAGACCTCGGTAAGTGGGGCCCTGCCCTCATCTGTAAGGCAGCAGAGCCAGGGAGAGCCATTACTGTGCAGGGCTGCGGGTGTCCTGCCCTGCTCCTGTCACCTCAGCCTGGGGAGCAGCTGGGACCAGCAGCTGTCCTGGTGAGGGACACAGCTGCAGGGGGTACTGCTCCTCATCTTCAGGTTCACTTCAATTTGGGAGACTCTTGACCTTGGTCTGGTAAAGAGGCTCAACATGTCCGAACAGCTTATTTATTTGATAAGATCTACTTTGCTGTAATTTCTTACTAGATTTCAAAGTGTGTTTGATGGTGGTGCTCAGAGTGCAGCTTCTCCAGCTTTCACAGGACCTTTGGCTTCTGCAGTAAGGCCTTTCATTGAGAAAACAGGATGTATGGGGATGACATCTTGCCATATGCAGTGAAAGGGTAAACCCTGGCTAGTGGTTAGATGTTGGGTGTCACAGGTGGGAAGTTAGCATGGAGCAGCTGCTTTCCAGGGACCTGCTGCAGGGAGGTTGTAAGCCCAGCTTTAGGAGTGGCTGAGAAGTTTGGAAGCAGTTACACTCTGTGACTTGGAGGAGATCAGAGTATCTTTGCTGGCTACACACGTAGCTGCTCAGGAGTGACCTGGCTTGCCCTCTGCACTGGATGTGCCCAAGTCCAAGCATGGGGAGCACTGCAGTTGTGCATCTGTGAAGCAAGGAGGGTGGTGGCTGTACAGGTTGGGCAGCCTCTGCCAGGCTGCTTTTGTAGAGCTCTCCCTTGCTGGGGCAACATGTTGAGGATGAAGACCCCTTACTTGGAGGCTGAGACCTAACATGATCCCCATGTGTCTGAATGGGAGTCTTCAGAGAAAGCTGGCAGCCTCTGCTGGTTTGGCAGGGGAGCTGTTGCTGCTGGGTTTGCTGTCTGGCTCTCGCATCCACAACTCAAACAAAGGGTCTTCAGAAAAAATGGAGATGATTCAGGGGAGGCTTCTCAAGTTTTTCAAGAACTGGGAGGTTGAGGGAGCTTGGATTAGTTTCCAGAGTGACTCAGTCTGTCTGTGGGTTTGGGGTCACTGCTCCCGTAACAAGATGCTCTTCAGTCCAGCCTGCGGGTCTGTACCCTGCTCTGGTGGCTGCAGAGCTGCCTGGAAATATCTAGGAGTGTTCTTGGTCAGCCACAAATATTTGACTTGACGCAGGAATAAGGTGGAGTGGGCTGAGAGCCTAGCCAGGGGCAGTGGCCAGGTTGAAACACTTGGCTCCTTCTTGCCTTCAGGTTTAATTAAATACTTTTTGTTTCTGCCATGATTGATCCACTGTGTTAGCCAACTGTTCTAAACTGGCTAAAGTTTCAACATGTCAGGAAGGGAAACAGCTTGTGCTCCAGGGCAATAGTGGGCACATCATGTAGTGGAGGAGCCGCCGGGATAGCAGGTTGCTGCTCTTGAAGTGACTTGGCTGACCCAGGTCCCTGGAGCTACAGAACTGGCCGTATGTTAGGGTCAGCCAAGCTCTTTGCCTTTGCGTGTGAGCAGTTGATTTAGGACTTCATTCCTGATGTGACTTCCTGGCCTGATTATAGGTTCCTCAAAATGTGTGTGAACCTGTCCCAGTTCCCTTGTCCTACCTCCCTTCTAGGTCTGAGGGACTGAATGATGCCTTTTCTTCTGGAGTTGGGCTTTTTGGGCTTTTGCTGAAAATGCTATCGCTTCTTAAAACTCTCTGCTTTTTCATTACAGATGGTGAATGCCAAGAAACTGGAGAAGGCAGAAGCCAGGTTGAAAGCCAAGCAGGACAAGAGGATGGAGCGGGATTCCCTGAAGTCAACTGGCCCTCTGTGAGTATGGAAGCAGACTCAAGCATCCCCATCCCACCCTGCTGAGTGTAGCAGGGCTCTGGCTGTACCAGAGCTTTCCTGTTGAGCCCCCTTCTGTGCCTTCTGCCTGCTCACAGGGTCCTTGAGGAGGCATCTGCCAGCCAAGCTGCCAGCAAGAAGGAGACTCGCATGGAGTCATCAGGCAAGAACAAGTCATATGATGTCCGCATCGAGAACTTCGACGTGTCCTTCGGTGAGCGGTGAGTGCAGGTGGGACCGATCCTGGCCAGGGTTTTTGACCGTGGGTCATTGAAGCTGGATTGGAGAGTGGTTAGGAAGTGACAGGGTGTGGGAAGGATCAGGAAGCAAGGTAGGTACCTGACCCTGTTGGCTTTGGGCAGGAGAAGTCTGTGATGGTTGCTTGGCCCCAGCACAGTCTGAAATACTCTGGGGGCAGGTGTGTGGGGGTTGTCTCCCTCTCCATGGGGCAGGCAGATAACCTCTCCATGCCTCTTGCTGCAGTGTCCTACTGGCAGGAGCAGACCTGAACCTGGCGTTTGGACGGCGCTACGGGCTGGTGGGCAGGAACGGGCTGGGGAAGACCACCCTGCTGAAGATGATTGCCAGCCACAGCCTGCGCATCCCCTCGCACATCAGCGTCCTCCACGTGGAGCAGGAGGTGGCAGGGGACGAGACGCCGGCGCTGCAGAGCGTGCTGGAGTGTGACACCACTCGGGAGAGCCTGCTGCGGGAGGAGAGGGACCTGACAGCTACGGTTAATGCTGGCAGGTGAGGTGTTGCTGCTGGGTTTCCAGCCCTTCTGTGGCTTCTTGACTGAGAGGTCTTGTTCTGAGGTCTCTCCCTTTAAATGGAGCGCTCCAGCGAGGCTGGGCTGTGTCTTGCCCACCTCAGTCCTGCTTGGGGAGATCAGCCTCCTCCAGCACTTAAGTCCTGACCCTGGTCAGTCCCACACACTCCTCTTTGTCCTGCTCCAGGGGAGAAGGGACAGAAGGTGCCAGGCTATCGGAGGTCTACGCGAAGCTGGAGGAGATTGAGGCAGACAAGGCCCCAGCAAGGTGAGGCAGTCCTGTGAGCACCGCTCCCTGTTGGCATGTGTAGTGGTTTGGAGCATGGAAGGGTGGTACTATGGCCCCAGGTTCCAGCCTGTGGGGACAGAGGGCTCTCCCTGCTGTTTCTCTTGTCTCTTCTGTCACAGCTCTGCTTGGTTAAAAGTAGTCGAGCTTCCCCCGAAGCTGGAGGGATTTTTATTTTCTTTTTCCCTAAATGGTCTGCATTGTTGCAGCTGCTCCTCTCAGACCTCCTCAGGTTCCTGGTGTCTGGGGAATGTTTCTGGGATGCTGGTGGCAGGGACTTTCTTCCTGGCCAAAGAGCTGAAAGTTTCTTGTGAATCCCCTGGGACTTCATGTAGATACTGTTCCCAGCTAGGCTGTATTTCCCAGCCAAGTGCTGCTCTTGGGTGTGCAGGGAGGTTTTCTTGTGCCAGAATGGCTTTAAACCGTGCAGCAGAGTCCCTTTGATGACCATGGGTCCAGGACCTCAGACTGTGCTCTGCAGTTGGATGCTGTAGCTGGGTTCCAGTTCTCTCCCCTTTTCCCTAGGGCATCCGTCATTCTTGCTGGGCTGGGCTTCAATGCAAAGATGCAACAGCAAACAACCAAGTAAGTCTCCAAGCTCTGGGCATCGAGACAGAAATGGGTCTGGGGAGATGCTGCTCCTAGCAAGCCCCAAGCACTGCTGTGACTGCAACCATGGGAGGGGAGCCCTGTGGGAGAGCAAGGGTCTATTCCCACCCTTCCACTGTGGTTTCCTGCCCTGGGGGTACCAAGCCACCTGCCTGCCAGAGCATGAATCTTGTGCTGTGCTTGAGATCTCTGCAGGGACACACTGTCCCTGGGTGACAGCAGAGCTGAAAGGCCATGGGGCAGCAGGGAGCCTGGCAGGCAGGCAAACACAGGGGTGTTCTGCATTAAACAGTAACCCCTCTCTGCAACCTCTTATATCCTCAGAGAGTTTTCCGGAGGCTGGAGAATGAGACTGGCCTTAGCCAGAGCCCTGTTTGCCAGGTTGGTGTCCAGGCCTTCACGCCATGATGTTAACCCCCTTTGCTGTCCATGCTGTGAGGTGCAGGGGTGATGCCTGGGGGTCCTCTCGCCTCAGGTGCTCGGGGTGGGGAGCATTGGAGGCATCACAGCTCTGCGTGTGGTGAAATGCACTCTGCACTGACCCTTGTGCTCTTTTTGCTCCTGACACCCATGTCTTGTTTTTCCTAGGCCAGATCTCCTTCTGCTGGATGGTAAGTCAATACTGCGAGTCCCCTCCACCGCTGGGCCTGCCCGTGCCCTTGCTGGGGTTGGGAACACACTGTGGCCTTTAGCTGCCTGCTCAAAAATAGCCCAGCATGACAGGGCCGGGCTGGCAGGGCTGCCCCTGCTCCCCTGGCATGACAGGCAGGGATGGCAGTGGTGTGGAGAAGTCTTCTGGGGTGGCCACTTCGGCTGCACTCAACAGAGCTCTGCCCTGTGCCCCAGCCAGGTGACCTGTGGGTCCCCAGGCTGTTCCTTTCCCTGTGTGATGGGCCCTGCTGCCAGCCTGTGATGGGAAGGAGTCCCTTCACTGCAGGGGGTGACCCTGGTGCTGGGCTGGCTCCCTGGGGAGATGCCTACCTTGGGGGTGGGGGTCTAGTCAAGGGGCTGCTGCTGGGCACCGGGGTCTGGGTACCAGTATGGAATGGGAGGAGCATCCCTGGCCAAGCCTTCGCCCTGTGCCCACACCCCATCACACCCCACACACGAGTCTCCTGAGCTGCGGGGGGCAGGATTCCACACAGGGTCTCCTCCTTTACAACACTGATTGCTTGCCTTTCCTGTGGAAAAAAGCATAATCCAGCCACCTTCATCCCTCCTGACCTCAGCACCTCTTTTTCTTCCCTCAGAACCAACAAACATGCTGGATGTGAGGGCCATTTTGTGGCTTGAGACCTACTTGCAGGTAAGGAGGGGGTGGGAGGCCCCAGGACAGAGTAAGGGCAAGGAACAGAGACATCCTCCAGGCTGGTGTCTTGCTGTGGTGGGACCAAGACCTGCACTTTGGCCTGATGGCACTTGGGCCTCCCTCTTGCTCTCTTCTCCAGACTTGGCAGTCGACCATCCTCGTGGTGTCCCACGACAGGAACTTCCTGAACGCAGTGGCCACAGACATCATCCACCTGCACTCACAGCGGCTGGACACATACCGTGGGGACTTTGAGAACTTCATGAAGATCAAGGAGGAACGGCTGAAGAACCAGCAGCGAGAGTATGAAGCCCAGCAGCAGTACCGTGAGCACATCCAGGTACTGGGAGAAGCCAGTACTGCTGGGGCACTCTTCTCCCAGCCTTAACCATTTCTCCAGGCTTCTAGACCCTTGGATGTGGCTCTGTTGTTGCAGGAGGCTTGGCAACAGAGTGGGGTGGCTGGGGCTGAAGACGACCTTGGGTTCTTTGGTGCTTTTCTCTCTTGTAGGTTTTCATTGACCGCTTTCGCTACAACGCCAACCGTGCTTCCCAAGTGCAGAGCAAGCTCAAGCTGTTGGAGAAGCTGTAAGTGCCTGTCCTGCTCCCCTCTGGAGGTTGGGAGGGAGCAGTGCTCATGGGAAGAAACAGGTTCTCAAGGCACCTGAGTGATACTGGGGAGGTGTGGGGTTTGGGTTCTCTGTCTCTGGTCCAGAAGCTTTGGCTAGGATGAGGTATTGCAGAGCTGAAGACTATGTGGGGTGTGGGAACAGACCCCCAGTGTGAGGTGTCTCTGTTACCTGTCTCCACTTCTTGCAGGCCAGAGCTGAAACCTGTGGACAAGGAGTCTGAGGTGATCATGAAGTAAGTGTCTGAGCCCTTGCTTGGAGGGTGCCTGGCTCCATTTCTGATGTGAACTCCTCCTGGGTCCTGTCCCTGACCCCTTCCTGTGGGCCAGCCTGACTCTGAGAGGGAGCCCAGACAGGGCCCCATGTTTAGATTGGTTCCCCTCCTGGGGCTGAGGCTGCAGATCTCTCTCCCCTTCTTGTGACCATCCTTCTGAGAGGCCCTGCATGGTTGGAAGCCTCTCTTGCCACCTGAGGGGTTGCAGCGCTTGTCTTGGATGGCTGGGAGCAGAGTCTCTGAAGTTCCTGGCCGTCTCTGACCTCTTCCTGCCTTACCAGGTTCCCTGACGGCTTCGAGAAGTTCTCCCCCCCCATCCTACAGCTAGATGAAGTAGACTTCTACTACGACCCAAGTCACTACATCTTCCGTTCCCTCTCCGTCTCTGCTGACCTGGAGTCCCGCATCTGTGTGGTATGTGGGACTGCAGAACAATGGTGGCTCTGAGGGACATTGGGGGGTCCCTGCTCAAAGCAGGGACAGCTTTGATGTTAGGTCAGGTTGCTCAGGTTTTTGTCCACTTGAGTCTTGGGTATCTCCAGGGAGGAATGTTTCTCCCGTTTCTCTGGGTCCCATTGCAGCATTTGATCATCCTCATTTTGAGGAACATTTTTCCTAGTACCAGTTAGAATTTGCGACTTGTGCCTGTTGCCCTTCATCCTTTCACCAGGAGCCTCTGAGAAGAAACTGGGTCCATCTTCCCTGTAACTAGTTAGCTGATGACAGCAGCATCTACTGGGGGCTCCTGCTGCAATGGCAGCAGAGAGATGCTCTTTGTTTGCAGATGAGGCTGGGACCAGGTAATCCTTAGGCTGAAGGGTTGGGGAGGGAACATCTAGCATTGCTGCCTGTCCTGTTCCTCAGAGATAGAAATGCAGCTTCCAGGTAGCTGGAGCTGCTGGTTAGACTCTTATCCTGACCTCCTCTGCTGTCTGATCATCCAAGCAAGCTGAAATGCTCTGATCACTGCCCCCCTCTCCAAAGTACCTTCAAGGGTTTCACATTCTCCAATGCTGCTGCTGCTCTCTAGGTTGGGGAAAACGGAGCTGGCAAGTCGACCATGCTAAAGATCTTAATGGGGGAGCTGGCACCAGTCAGAGGGATCAGACATGCTCACAGGTACCTGGTAGAAAGGGCTGGGGAACTGGGAGGAATGGTGCAGTTGGAGGGCTTCTGGGCTGTGCTTTGGCTGCCCAAGTGTTGGGGATGGGTCCTGCACACCCACACACGCATATTCCCTCTTCCTGTATCTGCAAGTGCTGTGGTTGCAGGGCCTGGTACCAGCTCCTCATCTCTCTTCTCATTCTACAGAAACCTAAAGATTGGTTATTTCAGCCAGCACCATGTAGATCAATTGGACTTAAACATCAGTGCTGTAGAGCTGCTGGCAAGAAAGTTCCCAGGTGAGTTTTGGAGATCCCAAGAGATGTGGGCTGTTGAGGTCTCCTTTGCCCTGCATGGAGCAGCATGGGTTTGTTCCATGACCTTGGGCAGACAGCTCTGTCTGCTTAATGGGCACTCCCCGCTCTGGGTTGACTCTCCACATCCAGCACAAGCTGGGGACACCAGCCTTGAGAAGCTGAGCTGGTTGTGCAGGGGTTGCTGGCAGCCTGCAGACCTCAGGCTGATGCTCCTCCATGGCTGGGTTTTGGAGACAGCTGACCCATTTTCCTGCTGAGCACAGAGCAAGCACTGGCTGTCCCTTTTCCAGCTGCCAAAACCTCCCGCTCTTTTCTTCACTTAACGTGATGTAATGAGTGACAGGGCATTGGAGACAGTGTCACTTGGAGTCAGGTTTTCCCCACAAAATCCCCGCTTGGGAGGGCTTTGCTAAATTTCTCTCCCACTGTGCCTGTCTGACACAGGCTGCCCGGCCATGGTGCCCACCAAGGGCCTGGTGTCACTGCAGTGTGCCATAGCTGTGTTGTGACATGTTCCTGCAGGGAAGACAGAGGAGGAGTACCGGCATCAGCTGGGGAGCTATGGTGTCTCGGGGGAGCTGGCCGTGCGTCCTGTGGCCAGCCTGTCTGGAGGTCAGAAGAGTCGCGTGGCCTTTGCCCAGATGACTATGTCCTGGTAATTTTCTCCCAAAAGCTGTTAATTTTTGCAGAGCTCCATCCCTGGAGCCAGGGTCACTGGACGTCCAGGGACTTTCCCTTGCCTCGTGGAAGCCTTGTTCTTGAGACTTTAATGGGGAGGGAGGTTGTCACCCTGGGGGCACTGTGTGGATGGAGGCAAGTGGCTTTCTTCTGCTGCTTTGGGCTCAGAGGGATAAGAGGTGTCCCTGGAGCTGGTCAGTGCCAGTCTTGGGACTGTGCAAATGCTGGTGGCTACAGCTTTTCTCCTGGCTAATGCCATGTCCTGGCAGAGGTCCCTGCAGTGCAGAGGGTTGTGGACCCAGCCTGAGCCTGTTTCGATGTGTGCTCAGGGCTATTTTCTATTCCAGTCCAAACTTCTACATCCTGGATGAGCCAACAAATCACCTGGACATGGAGACCATCGAGGCACTGGCAAAGGCCCTGAATAAGTTCCGGGTAAGGCTCCCTCGGTGAGATCTCTTTTTCTAATGCTCCTTGCAGCCTCTCCAGCTTAGGTTATTTTGTATGTCACCAGAGGTGAACAGTTGAATACCAGTGGTGGGTTCAAGTCCAGGACATGTTGGGAAGGGTCAGTCATATTTCAGCTTTAGATGTCCATCCTGGTGGTTTGTTTCACTTGCTGACTTTGGCTAGGGCTGGCTGAGAGAGTCAACAGCAGACCAGAGAGCACCTTGTCCAGTCACCTACACTCTGGGACTCCTCAAGTGCTGTGGGCAGTGCTCCGCCCTGCCTTGGATCCTCTCAGATCTTCATTAGGCACATTTTATGGCTTATCTCCAAAGACCCAACCTCCAGATACCACTGTGATCAACCTGGTTCTCACTGGTTTATAGTTGACTGGCTTGGGGTAATTCTCCTGTGAAAGAAAAGCTTGATTGAGGTTGCTCAGGGCCTGGCCCAGCCTCCTTTCAACTGCCATTCACTCCACCTAGAATCTGTATCCTTGAAGTTATCAGAGACTTGGAGAGTCAGTTCAGAAACCATCACTTGCCTTCCAAGAGAGGAAGCTAAATATTGTTACTGCTGCACGTCTCCTCCGCATGTCATCTGTCTGTCCCCCTGAAGGAAGGAAAGGCTGGGATGGGGTCCCATCTAGTGCAGTACTGTGGAATTTTCCCTTTAGTGGATAGAAACGTGAGATCCTGGGTGCAGGCTGGACTGACACACCACCAGAGCTGGGCCCTCTGTGAAGTTCCCTTCTCCCTGGCCTTGTGTGTTGGCAGGGTGGTGTAATTCTGGTGTCCCACGATGAGCGCTTCATCCGCCTGGTGTGCCAGGAGCTGTGGGTGTGTGAGAACTCCACCGTGACCCGCATCGAGGGCGGCTTCGACCAGTACAGAGACATCCTGCACGAGCAGTTCCGGAAGGAGGGCTTCCTATAAGGGAGGCAGGAGCTGGACTGTGCCAGGGGCTGGAGCATGAAGCTCGGCCTCGCCATCCATCCCAACTGTGCCTGGCAGGGCGCTGAGGACGCTGCTGCCCGCATGGACCGTCCAGCCGTGCCATCAAACTGCCACCTCAACTGCTCTCCCCTCCCGGGGCCGCGTGTGGGGACAGCGGGGGAGCAGGAGCCCGGTCCGTGGCCGGGGGGCACGCGGGGGCTCTGCTGCTGGCCAGGGCTGTGCCTGGCGCTGGGCACGCTGGAAATCCTGTGCCTGGAGGAGGGAAGGAGGTGTCTCATCCTGACCCCCTTGGTTTAACCCCGTGCTCTGGAGGGCAGGAGAGGAGGTGTTCTCCATGTTTGTTGCTTCCCTCCCTCTGCCTTTTTCTTTCTTTCTTTCTTTTTTATTTTTTTTGTGTTTAACGGGCCGCACGCTAGTCAGGCTCCATCACACACCACTCCCCTCTGCTATCCTGGAGGGAAGCAAGGCCTTTGCTGCTAAAAGTGTCCCTGCCTCTTCCCCCAGACCCTGAAGCCAGAGCTGGCTTGGCCTGTCCTCCCAAGGGGCTTGTGCTCGCAGTGCCCAAGGAGCCACCACCCGGCTCCTCTCTCCGCGCTGCTGCCGCTGCCCCCTGCCCTCGCTGCCTGCCTTTCCTCTCCAGCCGGCCCCGGGGGGGCTGCCCCGGGGGGCTGCTCGGCACCCCCCCCGCCCGCCTGCGCAGAGGGTGCGGTGTAAATAAACCCAGGACGCAGTGGGCGCAGTGCTCTCCTTTCCTTGAGGGGACTGCGGGGATTGAATTTGGGGGGAGCCCAGAGCACGAGGCTGCTCGGGGCGGAAGGCCTGGGGGGAAGGAGACGCTTTCCGGATCGGTCTCCCCAAATTAACTGGCTCCCCTGCGGTGTGGGAAGGCTGGCACCCGGGAGCGCCGCATCTCGAGGGGCACGGAGCAGGGGCGAGGCCGGGGTTGGGTGGCAGCTCCGGATACGGTTGTGGTTTGGGGGCTGCGAGAAACCGGGGCTGAGGGTGGGCGGGAGGAGGGAGTAGATGGGGGGGTGGCCCGGCAGCCTGGGGCAGGCCGTGGGGACTCAGAGATGGTGCCGGTGTCCCGGGGGTGGGCGGGAGGAGGGGGCAGAGCGGGGCTGCCTGGCAGCCCGGGAGGGGCCGCGGGGACCCCGCGGGGACTCGGGGCCGGTGTCGCTGCTGGAGGGGCCGGCCCTGTCCGCTCCCCGGCGCCGGTAGAGGCGCCCCCGCCCCCCGCAACCGGGGCGGCCGCGCCAGGCCCCGCCCCCGCCTTCCCCGCCACCAGGTGGTCCCGCCCCTGCGGCCGGGGCGGCGCTCGAACCTCGTTCCGACCGGCGGCGGGTACCCACCGCACCGGGCAGGGCTGGGACGGGCCGGGCCGGGACCGGCAGGGACGGACAGGGCAGGGCGAGCCCGGCGGGCGGCATGAGCGCTGGCGGGGAGGCGGCAGGTGAGGGGCCCGGGGCCACCGCCCCCCCCGAAGAACCGTTCCCCCGCGGCGGGCCACGCTCGGCGGGGAGCAGCCCCGTGCCCAGCCCCGGCTCCCCGGTGCCTGAGGAGGTGAGCGGGGAAGGGGGGGGGGGGTGGGTACGTGTGGGCGCCCCGGGACGTGGGGGTGCCCGCGGGGGAAGCGGTGGAGGGGGTCTGGTGTGAGCAGGGCGCTGGTGGGCTCGTGTGTCTGTGCGCTGGGTGGGCGTGGGGGGGGTCGCGTGTGTCTGTGTGCGGTGGGGGGGGAGGGTTCGCGTGTTTCTACGCCGGTGGAGCTGTGTGAGTGCGCTGGGGGGTTGGGAGGTCGTGCGTGTGAGTGCGGTTGGGGTGGGGGGGATGGTGTGTGTATCCGCGCTGAGGGGGAGGTCGTGTGTTAAGAAGGACTTTGCGGGGGGGGCTTTACGCAGGGGAGCAGTCTCTGTGCGTGTCTCTGTGAGCGGGGGCGAGGGGGCCCTGTGTGCCTCGGGGGGTGGCTGTGTGCGTGCGTATGCGCGGGGGGAGACGACACACGACTCCGTGTGTGCGTGTGTACGCGGGAGGGGGGCTCTGTGTGTGCCAGGAGCCCTCGGGGGACGCCGGTGGGTGCGGGCGGCGGATGGTGCCCGGGCGAGAGGGGGTGTGGGGGGGTGAGTGTCCGTGGGGGGGGTGCGGCAGCGGCACGCGGGTCCGGGGGGGGTGGGGGCGGGGAGCGGCGCAGCCGGGCTGTACGGTGCGGGGGCGGGCCCGGTGCTGGGGGCTGCGGGGTGGCGAGGTGTGCGTGAACGGGGGGTGGGGGGGGTGGTGTGTGTTGTGTGCCGGTTCCTGGGGGGTCCGGCGGTGGTGCGTGTACGGGAGGTGTCCATGTGCGGGAGTGGGGTCTCCCCCCCCCCCCCGGCGGCCGGTCGGGGCAGGACCGGGAGCGCGGCGCCATCTTGGGAGCCATCAGGTGCCCGGCGCGGGGACGGGCGGCGACGGGGGAGGTCCGGGGGGGCCGCCCCCTCCTCTCCCGTCCCTGGCGGGGCCCGTCCGCGGCCGCCTTCCCGCGGGGGTGCCGTGCAGCCCGGCCCCAGGGTCCATCTTCGGTCCCCAGTGAGGGGGGGGGTCTTGCTTGTTCGCCCCCGGCTCGGGGGCTGCCGGCGCGGGGCTGGCTCTGCCGCGGGCTCCCGGCTCTTCACGGCACTCGCTCCCCGGGACGCTGTCCCGAGCCGGGCCGGGCTCTTCCCACTGACCCGGGAACAGCCGGAGAAGCCCAAATCTCCGAGCCCCGGCGCCTTGTCCCTCTGGCCCCGAGTCAGCCGGCTGTGGGCGGGCATCCCGGGCACCGGCGCTCCCGAGCCATTGCCTCGGGCTGGGCGCCTGCTCTGCTTCCCGGGTGTCCCGTCGTGTCGTCACCGTGTCCCCCCCTGCATCCCCCCTCCCCGCGAGCTGGGCTTTAAAGGGAAGGGCTGCATCTGTCGAGCCAGATGATGCAGATGGATTACAGGAGGGATGGATGGATGTTCGGGTGACCTAAATATTGTGTTCTTGTATAATTAATTGCCTGGCGGTCCAGGGCTGCCTGCCAGGGTTTGTTGTGATACTCGGCTCAGGTAGGACTATCCAGGGAGTTTGCTTGACATGTGTCATTTGTTGCAGCCATTGCAGAAACGACAAAGAACTGTGGAGGATTTCAATCAGTTCTGCACCTTCGTTTTGGCCTATGCAGGCTACATCCCCTACCCTGAAGAGGTAAGTGGGCTTGCAGGGTGCTCCTCTACAAAAATGTTGTTTCCTCTGGGTTCCCTCCTATGTGCAGACCCAGCTCTTAATTCTTTTCCTGGAGAGTCATTCTCCATCCCCAGCCCCTTCCTCCTTAAATGTCTATCCCGCAGTTTCCCATGCTAGTCCCGCATCTTCCCCTCCTGCAGAATGAGCCCTGGACCCACGGAGGCAGCATGAGTCCCCAGAACAGCACAGGGAGCACTCAGGACAGTGATAGCTGGTCCTCAACCCACTCTTCTGACTGCCATGTCCTGGTGGATGATGGGAGGAGCAGGAATGCTGTGGCCCAGGGGGCTGTGGACAGCAGCCTGCTCATGAGCTGCCCTCCCTTCCCCACTGGCTTCTATGATGTCCGGCCCCAGCAAACCAAACGGAAGAAACCACCAGCAAAGAAACTAATTTTGGACCAGAAGGTGGAGAAGAGGGTGCCACTGAGTGCTGGGGAGGGCTTTGCGGCAGTGCAGGAAGGGGAAAAGGCACTGGCTGTGCTGGAGGGACAGGTGCCTCCTGTGAAAGAGCAGCTCCTGGAGCCTTCTCTCAAGCCAGCTGGTGACCACCAGCCCAACTGCCTGCTGGAGGAGCTGATGAAGGAGGAGAAGGACTGGATGCATGAGGCACAGGGGACTGAGAAGACATCAGGATATGATTCTCAGCTACAAGAGCATGAACCCTGCTCTGGAGGGAGGAAAAGTCCCAGTTCTTGCAGTACCTTGGACCAAAGTGAAGGGGAAGATGCAAGCAGAGGGAGCTCCCAGCTTAGTGGTGAGTGTCCGAGAGAGCACAGAGGACCCTGTTGTGCTGAGGCCAGTGCCAGGTACTGTCCTCTCAGCTGGAGCCACTAGTGCTGGCTGCGGGGGAGGCTTGTTGATGGCCCAAGCCTCTCCCAGCAAGGGCAGTACCTTTGGGACCTGGGAGGGCTGAAGAGCAGAGGGCAGGGAGCTGGCCTGCCCTGTGGAAGCTCTGTTCTGCAAAGCAAGCTGTACAGACCTGAAACATGCCTGAAATGGGGTGTAAGGCTGCCTTGCTCATCTGGTCTTTCTTTTTCTTTTTTTTTTTTTTTTTTTTCCTCTCCATTTGCAACCTTAGCAGTTGAATTCACAGCAGCTCCCAACACCAAAGCAGAAGGTGAGTGGGGGGGCTGTCCCAGTTAACACCAGTGGAACTGGCTAGTCTGGCCACAGCCAGGCCAGCAACTGATAAGGTGGTTTCTGACCAGTGCCTGTCTCTTCCTGACCAGATGATGATGCCTGGGATCTGATCACCTGCTTCTGCCTGAAGCCCTTTGCAGGGAGGCCCATGATTGAATGTAATGAATGCGCAACCTGGATCCACCTCTCTTGTGCCAAGATCCGCAAATCCAACGTGCCTGAGGTTTTCATCTGCCAGCGATGCCGAGATGCCAAGCAGGAAATTCGACGCTCAAACCGAGCTCGGACGGTGCCCCGCAAGCGCTTCTGTGACTGAAGCTCCTCCAGAGCAGGGAGGCCGGGGGTCCCCTTTTTAAACTGAAGACTGTAGCCCGGTTTGGCTAGACAATCAATGCACAGTGATGGCAGGGGAGGGGCTGGCCACGGGACTGGACTGTCCCCCTTGCACTTCTGGCTCCTGGAAGCTGCCACACGCGTCCTCCCTGGGGATCGCGTTGGCCACGGAGCTCGGTTACTCCAGAGGTGTGTGGGGGAGAGGAGGGTTGTCCAGCCACACACTAGGTCACTCTGAAACATCTCTGTCCTTGCACAAAGCTGGTTCAGTGCCTTTTCCCCCAGGGCAGCCAAGGAGAACCTAGTCCTAGTAGTTTTTCTGTGGTGTGGTGGAAGCTTACACTTATCTCAAGATGTGACTCCCCTTCCTCCTTTTTCCTCACAGTTTTCCTTTCCTTGCCTCAGACCTTTGGGTGGGCTGTGGTGGCAAAGCCCCAGTGACACAAGTTCTCCTCCAGCAATTAGGTGCAGCCCAGGTGAGCTCCCTCCATGTAGTGTCCTGCTCTGCAGGGCAGGTGGGGGACAGGATGTTGGTCCTGCTGGCACCTGTAGCAGACCGGGTCTCTATGTCTTGGGGGGTATTGGTAGAGCCAATGAGCACAGGGGACCTCCTTCACCTGGCCCATGGTGCTCCTGGTTTTGCATGCTCTGCTCTGCCTGTGGCCCTAGAATAGTCCTGCTGGGTCAGGAGCATCAAAGGCATCCTCTAATAGATGATTACAAGGCTGTTCTGGCCAAGCAACCCTCCTTGGTTCACATGCTCCAGTTGCACTGAGGTCTCCTGTGCAAAGGAGGGTAAGATTCCTGGTAGCAGGCTACTGAAGTTATCCTCAGCTGGCCATGGCAGGGCTGGGAGCCCTTTGGAAGGGGAGGTAAGAGTGCTCTGGTTAGCTTTTTATGTTTTCCATTTCCATTATAAAACAACTGAAGCTTGTACCCTGTGGCCATCTCCTGCCTGCAGGGCTGTCTGGTAGAGCATTTGCTTCACCACCAGCTGGATGCTGCTGAGTCCTGAGCTCAGATGGAGCCAGGAGCTGGGAGGGCCTTGCTTCCCAGCACTCCCTCTATCACAGAAGTTGTGGGTTTTTTTGTTCTTTTTTTTTCCTGGACATGTAGAGTGAAACCTAATGACTTGTCAAGGTTGGGCCCTGAGCCTCTTCTGCTATGCAACTGCTGCTCTGGAGACATGGGATGTGCCCTCTCCAGGCCCCCAGTTAAGTTTGGCAGTAGAAGGTTTTTCCCTCTCCCTGTCCCCTGTGCACTGTGTGTGTGTGTGATCTCCTGGGGCCCTGTGTGCACTCACTGTTGGATCCCACCTTCTCCTCACATCCCCTCCAAAGAACCTGGCCCACGTGCCTTCTGCACTTTCCCTGGGGGCTGCAGACCCCGCTCCTGTCCTGGTGACACTTGGCTTGGCCCATAGCGGGGAGTGTAACAGCCTCCACTTGCCAGTCCCCACGACTGTATTTCTTAAACTGGGTTCTTTCCTACTTGCACATCTGGTTACAGTGGGACCACAACTGGGGGAGGGTGTGGGGCAGCCCCCTGTCACTCAGCAGCCCCCAGGCTTGTCCCTGTGCCTCTCTCCTCCTGTGGAAAGCCTGGGCCCCAAAAGTGCTTTATGTTTTTTATAGTTACTTTGTATTGATATGTAAAATAGCAAATTCTGGTCCTTGCCCTGTGGAGTGTGGCTGGAGTCTTATGTATATAATAAAGTACTTTTGCCATAACGCTGGTGGCTTTAGCATAGTTCAGTGGCCTTGGGTCTCATGTCCCTTTGGGACCTGAGTGTTCCCCTTCTCCCTCTCTGCATGGCTGGGAAGGGACTCGGTGTAGGAATCCCACCCATCTCTGCTCTCCCCCCCCCCCAGGTAAACACAGAGAGAACAAGCAGGTCAGTGCAGGTTGTATTTATTAATAGTGATGCCCACCTCCCCACTCTGCTGTGGCACATGGGGGTGCTCCACAGGAACACCTGGACTTGGGGACAACCCCTCCGATGAGTGCCATCTTCATGAGGCTGCAGCCAACTCACAGGCAATATCAGGTCAGTCCAAAGAAACAGCAGGTCCAATGGCTGGGGGAGGGTGTCCACATCCACTGGATGTGACTCTAAGGCACATTGTGATTTTGCTTGAAAGCCATATTTTGCTCTTTGCCACCAAAACACCTTCTGTGGCTCTGTCTCCACTTCAGAATGGAGATGCGATTTAGTCCTGACAGCAGCTGAGATACCAAAGAATCCAGTTTTCTTCACAAAATAGATCTGTTATTCCAGTACAGAGGCATCACTGGTATCCCCTGCAGACCCGGAGGGGTGCCAGCTTCCATCAGGCAGCACTGTCAGGTCAAATGGGGGACACACAGCAAGGGGGACAGGACAAAAAGGCACTAGGGACTCAGTGCTGGTCTGGCTGGAGGGGGAAAGAAGACACTGAGGGGACCTCTACCAAAACAGGTACCTGCTGATGTGTCATTTCAGGCTTGAGGCAGTTGCACTGGGGCAGAGGCAGCCGATGTTCTGAGAACAGCAGCAAAATTGGGCATAATTTCCATGCTAGGGGCCAAAGCTGGGTTTGTGCAGCTAAGCGAGGTGGGGGGGCTCTACTCTTCCTTGGCCCAGACAGAACGACCTGCCTTCCCCTCCAGGTGGGGTATCACTGCCTCAGTGTAAAACTTCTCCAGCTTGGGCTCTGTCTGCCCCCAGAACTTGGCATCGAACTCCACAGGGACCACAGCTGTCTCCTTGGTGGTGTGCACCACGAGGTCAGCCTGCTGCAACCCAGTGGCTGCCAGCTGGCACTGGACCTGGGTGAAGTAGGCATGATTCTTCTTCAGGGAGTAGGAATCCCCATCCATCTCCAGGCAGAAGTCCTTGTCCTTGCAGGCCTCACGCACTGTCCTGTTCCTGTGCTTGTAGGGACACTTCACTTCCAGCAGCCCCAGGGCCTTCCCTGTGGCTGCTTCCTTGATGATGCCATCTGGGCTGGCAGCAATCCAATTCTTCTCTGGGTGAATGAAGAGGCCACAGTCCTCCACCCGCACCGGCTTGCCCACTGCCCGTGACTTCAGCTGCTCGTAGGCCTCCACGGCTGCCCTCTCGTTGCGGATCCCCCAGGACATGGCTGGTGTCTGCACATGGGGGCTGGAGCTCACCACTGCCTTCAGGTAGGACTGGGGCACCTCATCTGTCTTTCCATTGGCAAACTTGCTGTTGGCAATCCTGGAGGCCACAGAGGCCGTGATGCGGTTTTCCCGCCACTCATACCACCTGGGGTTGGTTCGCTGGCCCCGGGTCTCCTTCTCCACCCATGGGATGTCCTGGCTCTCCAGGGATGGCAGGAATTGGTCACAGGCCCTGCTTGGGTCAGCCCCAGCCTGCTTCTTCTGCAGACGTGGGGCAGGACTGGCTGGACCAGTGGCTCCTTTGGTAGCCGGTGGCTTCTTCTGGGTTGCAGAGGACCTTGTGGTGGATGCTCTGGGCTGGTTCCCAGCATCTTCTGGGGCTCTGCAGGATGCTGAGGGTCCTACCTGAGAGGTCTCTGACCTTGCCCCCCGCCCACGGCTGGGGCCAGC
The DNA here is from genome assembly GCF_020740795.1 of Apus apus. Classification (NCBI taxonomy): domain Eukaryota; kingdom Metazoa; phylum Chordata; class Aves; order Apodiformes; family Apodidae; genus Apus; species Apus apus. The sequence continues at coordinate 17,372,439 of NC_067289.1, forward strand.
AGCCCCAGCAGCTGGAGTGCTCCTGGATTGGCTGCCTGTGGCCTTGGCCCGGGTGGCTGTGGCAGAAGGTGGTGGTGTGGCAGGGACCGTTCTGGAGGCAGCAGTGGCTGGACGAGGGGACGATGTGCTGGTGGGCTCCTTCCTGGGTCTTCCCATGGCTGCGAGTCAGAGGGAGGGTCCTATGCTGTGGGTATCAAACAAAACTGAATGCACTTCCCCAAAGTGCACAACCCCAAAGGACAACCTTCCCCTCCTTTGCTCCTCCCCCCACAAGCTGACAGCGTGGCTCTGTCCCCACGCCATGTCTCGGGTGACACCATGGTGGCACCGCGCTGGTTCAGCGGTGCTGGGGTGCGTGATCTGCCCCCCGCCCCTTAAACCAGCCCCAGGGGGCATGCGGGGGACAGCAGACATGCGTGGGGAACCCACCAGCACCTCCCTGGGGGATCCCCCGCCTGCTCTGGAGGGGTCAAGGTGCCCGCAACCCCCCGCCCGCAGCCCCGCCGCTCTCACCGCTCCGCTGCCGCTCCGGAAGCGCGTCCCGCCCGCACCACGTGCTTGCGGGGGCGGCCCGGGACGGGGGGGAAGCGGGAAGGCGGGGGGTGCAGCCGGCCCGGCCCCCCCTGCCGCTCCCCGCTAGAGGGAAGCAGCCGCTCAGCGATCCCTGCCCGCGGGACTTGCCCAGACCTGCCCGCTCCGCCCCCCGCCAGGCCCTCGCTCCCCCTGTTCCCCTGCCCACATCAGCCCTGCTCCCTCCGGCACCCCTAAACCCCAATAACATTTTTCTCTGGGATGGGGACAAGCCCCTCCGCGCCTCTCTCCGCCCCAATCCCCTTCAGGGCCTTTCCAGATGGTTTCTCTCCCAGCTCCTCCCGCTCCTTTTTCCCAGCCCCATCTCCGCAGCCTGACTCCCCCGCCCATGGGCAGGGGTTTTACCCTGGCAGGGGAGCAGCCCGGCGGGTTCTGCTTACACCCAGCACCCCAGCTTTGCCCCTGGGCAAAGGGACAGGCTGACCTGCCGGGAACCCCGACATGCTGCTGAGCCCCCATTGCTGTTGGCGCCGAGCTGGCCCAAGCTGATCCAAACCGCGGCCGCGCGGTATCAGCGACCCTCGGGAGAAGGAGAGCGGCAAGAAGCTGGAGCAACAATACGCACCCCGGGGCACCCTGCTGCCCGTGAGGAGAGGCTCTGGCACCCCACCGCGGAGCCCTGGCAAAGGCTTTAGCTTTGCCGTGCAGGAAGGGGAGAGGCAGACGTCAGCGGCAGCAACGGGTTTCGGCTTCCCGAAACCCACAGAGTTTCGTTTCCAGCCGTGAGCCTGGCGCCACGGCAAGAGCCACGGCGGGCCAGCTGCTGAGGAAGGCCAGCTGCCCTGGTGGGTGGCTCCTGCCAGACCCCCACACCCACCCTGCGCTTGCGAGCCCCCACTATTTTCAGCTGCGGAAAGGAAACTCGGCTGCCACCAGCGCAGTGTCCAGGGGCTGTGTCAGAGCCACATTTCCGGCCCCAGCTGCCTGTGCCACCACCCTGGGAGAGTTTCGGTTCAGCCTGGGCAAGGAGGAGCGCTGGCTGCATTCCCAGCTCCTCTCCCTAGGAGTCCCTGATGACTCCATAAGCCACTTCTGTCTCCACTGATGTTTAATTTCCCGCTGCTTTCTCCTTCCAGCCTCTCTGTAATCCCTTGCAGCTGGGCAGGGCAATAGTGCACAGGTTAAACCAAGTTGTGCCTGATTTCGAGCAGAAACAACACCAGCATTCCTCTCTTCCTCCATGGATGCCCACCTTCAGGATCTCGTTTAATTTGTGCTGATGAATAAGCAGCACAACAGGACTTCCTTGCCCCTCTCCTTGCAGGTAGAGCCGGTGCAGCCTTCGGCTGGGTCTCAGGGGCTGCCGCTGCATCCAGCACAGCTGCTCCCAGCCTGACACTGGCTGGTGTGTCCTTGGGCTTCGGTTTTTTTCCTAAATTCACAGGGTTTATCAGTGACTCAGGACCGGAAGTGTCTGTGAGAGCTTTGTGATCCGTGCTTCCTCCGTCCAGCCGGATCTCTGGGTGATAATTCAGCTCAATATCCCATGATGAGGGACAGGTGATTTGGAGGCAAATACCCAGATCATGGCCAGTTCTTTGGGCAGTACAGCTGGTGAGGGCTGCACGGGGTCACTGGGGAGCTGAACGGAGCTGCTGGGCTGAGCCAGGCTTGTTGTTTGCAGGGTTTAACACACACCTTAGATCAGGGCTCTGCTGAAAAGCAACTCTGAGCTCTCTGGGATCTCTTTGGGGCTGTGATGAGCTGCTGCAGGGAAGCTGTGATGGTGCACAGTGGGGACACGCATGCTTGTGTCTGACACTGTGTGGAGTGGGATGGAGCCCATCTGCATCTCCTCAGTGGCTGCTGCAGGCCACTGGCAGGCAGAGGGAGGCTCGGCTGTGTCCCTGGTGCTGCCCGTGCTGTAGTTATTCACCTGCTATGACTCTGGGGCTGCAGACAGTGTCTGACGCCGTGGGCTGGCCAAGCCCCGGCTGGTGGCATCGACCCAGCACTCACATTTGGATGCTTTTCTTTGCCTCAGCTTGGCTTAGAAACAAGATCTCAGAGAAAAATCAAAGCTTGCAGGTTTGGGGTTGTTTTTTTTTGGGGGGGGGGGGTTGTTTTGGTTTTAGTTTAGGGTTTTTGGTTGGTTTTTTTTGTGTGGTGTTTTTTTTAGGCTGGAGTGGCTGCAATGCTCTCCCTGAGGATGGGAGCAGGAGCCCCAAGCACACTGCAGACTGGGTGGGTGTGCTGTGGTGCACGCTGTGCCTTCAGCAGCTTGCAGAACTGGCCTCTGTCATATGGGGGGGTAATATATGGGTTAGCATCCTTCTTCTGTGGTCATAAATGACAGGGAAGGAGAGCAGCTGCATGCTTCAGCTCTTCTCTCTCCCCTTGCGGCACAAGGAGGGGAAGCAGCGTGCCTTGGGGCATCTTGCAAGGAGAGAGGGAATGGCTCAGCGTGCTCTTTCGAGAACCCTGGGGACATGCAGAGTGCCTCTCTGCCAGATAATGGTGTTGAGTGAAGCGCGGGGTAAGGGGTCGGGAGGAGGGAGAGTGCCCTGTGCTCCTGTCTACAGCAAAGGGCGTCTTCTGCTGAGATCTCCCTCTTTTGCTCCTGCCATCACCTGTGAAACCCTGCCGAGGAGCTGAAGCTGGGCCAGCTTACAGGTGAGATTCGGTGGGGAAATGCTGTTTTGCCCAGGGCTCCTCTCTCTGGTGCTGCTCTGAAATCACCTGCTGAGGGCTGGGGACCCCTCTTTCTGCCCCAACTTGTGTCGCTGGATCTGGGTTTGGTGTGGCTGTGACAGTGGGTTTTGTGGTGCACAGGAGGGTGGGAGCTCCACTCGGCATGCTCTATAAAAAGAGCCACAGCAGCACAGCTCTATCTATAGCAAAGAGAGGCAGGGCAGGGATTGACCCCAAATCTGATGGTTTTCTCTGGTCCTGCTTGGGAATGCCAGGCTGACAGTGGCTGCTGAGGGATTCCCAGTATGCCCCAGGCTGTGAGATCTGCCTGCCAGCAGATGTGACTGGGCTTTGCTGGGATTTCCTGGCCGTCTGCACCCACAGCAATGGAGTTTGTCACCCAAAGGCTGGGTTCTCCCGAAATCCCCCTTCTTTTCTGCTCTTTGGGCCTGGGATTTCACTGCAGCACATGGAGGCTAATGAGGATGGCCCTGGTGGGACCCCAGGGCATCTGAGTTTGGGGTGGATGGTCAGCATCTACCTGTGCCTGGTCCTCTTGTGTCCATCTCTGGGCAGCTGAGACCTTTCCTAGCAAAGCTGGTTGTGACGCTTGTGGCCCATGGCATTTGTACCATAGAGTTCAGCCAGCTGATGAGGATTTGCATTTTGCCTCGTGCTTTGTCTGCGGGGGACACGGGGGTGGCTGCATGTCTCAGTGTTTGTGGGTGCCACAGCATCACCCTAGGGTCTCACCAGCACCCAAGTTTGGACATTATCACACTGTGGGTGCAGAGCAGCCCACAGCAGTGGGCTCTGCTCTTTGCCGGTGCCACCCTCTAGGGGTGTTGGCTGTCCCCTGAGACCCCCAGCGGCACCCGTGAGAGCATTCCCCAGCCCTCCCCGGGGCGGCTGTACCGGGGAGTGTGTCTCTTTAATGAGGCTGGGCTTGGAGCAGCTCTGCTGCTGGCACAGGGAGTGAGGGATGGAGCGAGGGCGGTGAAGGAGCCAGTGCCAGAGAGGGAGCCTGCAGCAGGGAGAGGCGGGGAAGGGCCACTCATCCCTCCTGGGTACTGCAGCCCCCCCCAGCCAGAGGGGCAGGGAAACCTACTCCCAGGGCAGAGGGCTCTGTGGGGGGCAGGGACCCAGCGGGTGCTGAGTCGAGCCTGCAGCCACTGTGTCATCCTCCTCCTCCTTCAGGTAAGGGCCAGGGCTGGGGGGAGGTGGCCTGGGACCCTGCGGGTATCCTGCAATTCCTGGGTGCCCCATGGTCACACACCCGCTCTCAGGGCAGCCCTGGATCACAGGGCGGGTGAGAGGTGGGAGATGAAGCAGCAGGGCCACAAAAGTGCTGAAATCACCATCCGGGTCGGACCCGACAGGGCTGGCTCTGATAACTGCTGGGAACATGCCCCAGGGTATCACCAAGTGGTCCCAAGCCCATGCCATGAATGTCCTGTGGCCACAGGAGCAGTGGGACCCTTCTGCAGGGCTGCCTTGCTGGGGTGTGCCTGTGCTGGGGGAAATCTATGGGGCTGAGACACTGGGTTTTTCTGGGGGGTGCCTATGTTAGGGGACATTGAAGGCAAATAACTGTCATTCCTTGGTATGGGGCTGGGGTTTTCCAGGGGTTTTAGCAACTCTGGATGAGGATAGAGCAGCAGCACAGGTCCTGGGTGTGGTGGTCCTGGATGCAGTGGACGTGCTGGGCTGTGTGTGCATGGATGCACATGTGTGTGTGTGTGCAGTGGACTCTGCTCTCTTCTTTTGACTGCCCAGAATATGAAGAAGCAGTGCCAGTGAGGGGACAGTACCACAGGCTGGAGGATCAGGCTGAAGACAGGACTTCCCTATCCCCTTCACTTGCAGCAGCTGGGGAAATCCCTTTCCCTCCTGCTCCTTTTCTTTGGACTTTCTGCAAAGTGGCTTGCCCTGTGGGCAGCAGCTTCATCACTTCCTGCCTCTGTGGCCTCCTCCCTGTTCCAGGACTTGGGACAGATGGTGCTCTTCTGCCCTTGGGGGATGTCCCACAGGGAGGGGAAGCAGGAGGGACAGTGATGCCTCCTTGCTCTGCAGAGGCTCCTCTCCTTCCATCCTTCCCTTGTACTGGTCTGTGCATCTGTCACTAGTGGAAATTTCCTCTGGGTTTGCCTGTTCCGGGACTGGCCTCCTCCTTCCCCGGTTTTTCTGTTCAGTTATTCTGACCTAGAGAAGAGTTAGTTCATTTGTGTCTTCACTGAGGGCTTTTTGCTGCTGGCACAGTGAGCCACCTCCAGCCCTGTTCCTGCTGCATCCTCCTCTGTATCAGGGATGCTGCTGGCTAAAACAGCTCCTGCAGTCAGCAGGTGGGAAGGGAGGAAGAGGAGGAGGCTATGAAGGCACTGGTGACTGTGCTGGGGATGGGGAGGGAATCAGGGACCTGTTGGTGATGCCATGCTGGCACTTGGGGACAATTTGCTGCTCCAGGGGAAGAGGATGAAGAGGCTGGGGTGAGGATCATTGAGTCTGGTTTTATTCATTACCACGGGGCTTAGAGCAGCCAGCACGAAGCGTGGCAGGGCCAGATGGGGCTTGTTTACTCTGTGAGGGTAAATGTAAAGAGAAGTGATAAAAAGCAGCCGGGACAGCTTCTCCAGTAAGTCCCTGGTAAACAAGCTGGCGGTGCCCCGGCCAACGGGCAGCACAGCAAATAGCAGGCGCGTTGCTGAGCATTAAGCTGGGTGCCTTGGGAACAAGTGGAAGAACTTTGGGGTGAAATCCATCTATAATGGCTTGATGTGGCTGGGCTGGGGGTGTTTTGGTCCCTGGTGCACCCAGCTAGGTGCCGTGGTCAGGGCAGGACCTGGCTTATTATGTTCCCAGTGGTGGCACAGCCTGTGTGGAGGAAAACTGGACTGTGCAGGGACCCTGTATTACCTTGTGTGCTGAGAGAGCAGTCAGGGGGGCTCAGCAGCATCCTTCACACAGGGTGGAGGATTGGCTGTGGCAGGGAGTGGTTGGGTGGCTAGGACCTGCCAGCAGAACCCTGTGAAGCAAGTTTATCAGGTCCCCAGTCAGTGTAATGGACTTATTTTCCTGGGATGAAGCCATGTTGCAAATGCACTTGTGCACTTCTCAGCGGCATCCTGCCTTGTGCCAGCTGTGGCCTTGGTCCTGGTGCTGCCTCTTAAGGTGGAAACTGTAGATTTTTAGGTTGGATGTGAACAAAAATTTATTCATCAAAAGGCTTGTCAAGCACTGGAACAGGCTGCCCAGGGAAGTGGTAGAGTCACAACCCCCAGAGGAATTTAAAAGACATGTAGATGTGGTGCTGAGGGACATGGTTTAGTGGTGGACTTGGCAGTGCTGGATTCATGGTTGGATTTGATGATCTTAAAGGTTTTTTTGAACCAAAACAATCCTGTGGTTCTGTGATGGAGCCCTGCTCGTCTTTCAAGGATGCTCTGGGAGAAGCACCTGGTGGTGGCGTGCTGAGGGCACCCTGAGCCTCCTGGTACCAATGCTCTTACGAGCTGTTCCCATGATGAAGGCCACCAGAGTGGGGGGACCAGATGGTTCCCTCGGACCTGGCCTTGTCCTCGCCCTGGGAGTGCTGGCACATGGTTTGACATAGGGACCTTGCTGCTGTTTGGTTGCAGGAGCTTGGGGTGGGCAGGGGATACAGAGCAGAGGTGCACAGCCACGCCTGGAGAAGGACCCATGCACACCATCCATGGAGAGGCAAGGCTAAGGCAGACCCCAATAGTTTACATCAGTATCTGATGGCACAGGGTGGGGTGATGTTAGAGAGATGCCTTGGCTCCAGGCAATCCTTTGGGATGCTGCTCATGGGTGGTTTTCCCAAAGGGATGAGAGGTGCAGAACGGGTCAGTGCCTCACCTCCCCAGCCTCCTCTCGTCCTGCAGCTGCTGCTGGAGGGTGGGATGCTGGATGCATCCATCTCTGAGCAGAGTGTTACTTGCCTTGAGGCAGAGAGCATTGTTGCCTGACCTGGGCTCCCCGCTGCAGTGCCTTCGCTTCTGTGCTGCTCTTCAGTGCAGTGCTGACCTCGTTGTTAATTATTAAACCCCCAGCAACCCCTGCTCACTGTTTTGTCCTCGTTACAGTGTGGGCTTCTCACCCTTTCTTTTTTTAAAAATAAACAACACAAAATTACCCTGGTAACCTCTGTGGGTGGATGGAGATGGGAGCAGCAGATGCTCCTTTCCCAGCCAGTCTGGGAAGATGGTCTGGGGAGGCCCTGGAGCTACCAAGCTGCTGTGGGGTGGCTGAGCCATGATCCATCCTGTCTAGGCATCTCTGCTGGGGCCTGGGGCTTGCATGTCACTGCTGCTGCCCACGGGATAAGTAGTTTTGGTGCCCGGCAGCCAAGTTTATTTAATGGTGGTATGGAAGAGTTCTCTGTAGGCTCCTAAGGATTCAGATCTGGTCTGCAGGTGGGCTGGGTTCTGAGCAGAGACCTGGGCCCAGGTTCATCTGTTTTGTGGATACTGCAGAGGAGCATCCCTGGGACAGTGGGTGTTGGGGACCTGCTCCCTCCTTGCCGGCTGGGCAAATGGAAGCAACTTGTGTGCATGAGCCCCTTCCCAGCAGAGGCCATTCCTGAGCACCCAGTGCCTGCCTCCTCTCTGCCTGCAGCTGCTCACTGAGGGACCATGCCAGGCCTGTATGCCCTCTCCTCCTGGGAGGCTCTGCCCCTGAAGAGCTCCAAGGTGAAAGCTTGTGCCAACGGGTACTCCCTGAGCATCACCGCTCACCTCGTGTATACCAACCCCCGCGAGGAACCTGTGGAAGGTAAGGGGGAGCTAGCAGAGTGACAGGGACCCTGAAAAGCCCCTGTTCTGGAGAGCATCCTGTCTCCAACCAACCTGTGTCCTGGCCCCCAAACCTTTCTCCATTTGTGGAGCAAAGGCAGAGGCCAGTGGTGGTGGGAGCACTGCTGACACACAGCACTGCCCTGCGGGCAGGAGAAGAGTGAGAATGAGAAAAAACATTTCTCATCAATGAGGAAGAGGGGGATTTCATCCTCCCTTCCCTCCTCCAGGCTGGTAAGGCCCTGGATCCTTCCTGTATGTTGCCCCACTCCCATGTATCTAGATCACTCAGTGGGTCAGGCAGGCTCTTAGTGGAGCTGCCATGGGCTATACTGTGCCATGGCTGTGTCCATGCCAGAATCTGCCCTGGCACTCTCTCCCACCTGCAGGCATCTTCATCTACCCGCTGGAGGAGTCAGAGGTGGTCACCAGCTTCGAGGCAGCAGTGGGCAGCAGGCACGTGACGTTCCAGGTCCAGAGCCGGCACCGGGCACAGGACTGCTGCCTCCACTGCGGCCCCAGCCCCAGCCGGCCGCGCCGCTGTGCTGGTGGTGAGTGCTGTGGCTGTTGGGTCCTTCTGGCTGGAAGGCTCAGAAGGAGCAGGGGTGAAGCAGAGGGGGATGTGAGGGACTGACAGCCCCTGCCCAGCCACCCTGGTGCCTTGGGGGGATCTCTGGGGCTGGGTATCTCAGCCTCTCCTTTCCCCTCCCTCCCTTTCCCCAGACACTCTACCCATCCCTTTGCATGGCCCTCATTACACTGCACTCTGTTGTCCCCTTTGAGAGTAATTAGTGGAATTAACATGCCCCCAGTCCTCAACCTTGCATGCTCTGCTGACCCCTCCGCCATCCCTCCCCTGCCTAGGCCACCTCGTCCTGGACGAAGACACGGAGCGCTCCACCTTCGTCATGGCCACGGGCACGCTGTGCCCGGCTGAGAGCCTGGCTGTCACGCTGGGCACGGCACAGGAACTGGCCACGCTGCCCGGCGGGGCCCTGCGCCTCCTCCTGCCCCCCGTCCTCACGCCCCGCGTCCCTGCTGTCCCCGAGAGCGAGCCGGCAAGCTTGTGTGACGACAGGTTGGCCCTATGGTGATTTTCATGGCTTCCTCAGTCTCTGCCATCCCAGGGGGGATATGCCAAAGCTGGGAAAGTGGGGAGGAGAGCGGGAGCCATCACCGCCTCTCCCCTCACAGCCCCACCAGCTGTTTTGGTGGGCCAGGTGCCCGCAGCCAACCGTCCCCCGTGGTGCCGGTGGAGAGCGTGGATGTCTTTCAGGGACGGCCCTGCAACCCTTTTCCTTACGAGTTTGCCTTTGAGCTCCTGGTGAAGGGCCCCTGTTTGCTGGCAGGTAGGGGAGTGGCTTGGGTGGTGTCAGTTGGACAAAACCTCCCCAAAACATGGGCGATGTCCCCTCAGTCCCTCCACGCTTCTAGCAGGACATGAACCCCCTTCTCTGGGCATTCTCTTGCACTCCGTACATTCAAAGAAGCCTTTTCCCCATTCCACCCCTGGGGCTGGGACCACCCAAAGTCCCCCTGCACATGGCTCTGGGCAGCTCAGGGTCAGCAGCTGGGGGGAATGTGCTGGATGGGGAAGAGGAGGCGATGTGGGTCGGTGGGGACATGCTCCTGGCTACCAGCCCAGTTAATCCAATTAGAGCTGGCAGGGAGCAGCCACTGCTGCGATGCCAGGCCCAGCACTGGCACTGAGCCTGGGGGGTAGGGGTGGAGGCAGGGGGTGTGAGGGGCTGCCCTGCTGCTGCCTCCTCCCCACAGGCCTGGAGAGCCCATCCCATGCCCTGCGAGCTGATGCCGACCCCTGGGCCAGCTCTGCTGCCACCACCTGCGTCACCCTGGCTGAGCCTCACCGCTACGACAGGGACCTGGAGATCATCCTCTACCCCTGCGGTGAGGGGGGACATCACCCCAAAAGTACCTGGAGCATCCCCCAGACCCCCTGTGGCATCGGGGGGGCTCTGAACACCCCTGTGTCCCCCAGAGCCCCACCACCCCCACCTGGTGATGGAGTATGGTACCATGACATACCCCGAGTACGAGGCCCACATCCGGAGCCGCCGGGATTACGTGCGGATTGCCAGGAAGGATGGCAGCGGCGAGAGACAGGTGACAGGGCACAGCCACTGCCTGGTGAGGTGGAGTAAAAGGAAGGGGGAAGGTGGTGGGATGGGAATGAGGAAGACTTCGGTGTGGGCCAGGGATTGCAAGAAAGCCCCTGGCTTGCAGGTGACTTTTGTGCAGAAGCGTTTCCACAAGGACATCTTTGCCAACCCGGTGCTGATGCTGAACTTCTGCCCGGTGGTGGAGGGTGTCCCTGGGGACCTGCAGAATGTCACCCGTGAGGTTCTCTTCCTCATTGACCGCAGCAGCAACATGAGCAGCCCTGATCTTGACAAGGTCAAGGTGAGGCATGGTCGTGGGGCCACGGTTGCTCCCCGGGTGGCTGGTCCTTAGTAGCCCTCCTCTGGTCCCCACTGTCACCTCAGGAAGCTTTGCTGGTGGCCCTGAAGAGCCTGCCATCGGGGACACTGCTCAACGTCGCCAGCTTCAGTGCTGAGGTCAAGCCACTCTTCCCATCCAGCCGCCTCTGCAGCAACGTGAGTGTCACTGGGCAAAGCCCCCCACCAGCCTCTCTCTGTCCCCCTCCTGGCTCCTGGCATGGGCTCAGGCTGGGGAGCTGGGGGACTGCTGTGAGTCTGGCTGTCCGTGCGGGCAGGAGACACTGCGGCGTGCCTGCGAGCACCTGGGCGGGCTGCGGGCAGACAGCGGCGGTGGCAGCAGCAGCAGCAGCCTGTTGGCAGCCCTGGGCTGGGCGCTGGTGCAGCCCCTGCACCACGGCTACCCCCGCCAGCTCTTCCTTTTCACCGGTGCGGCAGCTGGGAACGCAGGCAGGATCCTCCGGCTGCTGCGCAGACAGGCCAGCACTGCCAGGTAAGGCACTGGCACCGCGGTGGGGTCACTGTGCTCCCTGTGCCCGCTGGACTGTCCCCACCGATTTCTCCTTCTGCAGCCCCAAATCTCACCTTTGCCAGCCCCGAGGGTGTCCTTTCACCCATCACATCCCTCATCCCCCTGGCTCAGCTTCCTCTGGGATGCCCCAACCTGGCACACAGCTGGAGCAGCATCTCTGGCTATCAAAATCCCCTGGCACCAGCCCAGCCATGGCTTTCCATGCTTGGCTCTCTCCTGCAGGTGCTTCAGCTTCGGCATGGGCCCACGGGCGTGCCGGCGGCTGCTGAAGGGCATGGCCAAGGTGAGCCGGGGCTGTGCCGAGTTCCTGAGCCCAGCAGAGAGGCTGCAGCCCAAGGTAATGCCCGGGCAGGGACAGGGGGTACACTGAGGCCACCATGGTGTCTGACACTGGCTCTTCTCCCCACCCCAGCTGATCAAGTCCCTGAAGAAGGCAGTCGAGCCAGCCATCAGCGACATCACCATCGACTGGTACGTCCCCGACAGCATGGAGGCTCTGCTCTCGCCCACTGAGCTCCCGGCCCTCTACCCCGGCGACCACCTCATCAGCTACTGCGTCCTCTACAGCATCGCCCGCTTCCGCGACAGGCGCCCACCGGTACCACCAGCACTGCCCTGGCATGGATGGGGAGGATGTCACCTTCTCAGTGCTGCCAGCTTCTCCCAGTGCCAGGGGGCTGACGCTGCTCTCCTCTCTCTTCCAGGGCCAGGAAGGGGCTCGCCGAGGCTCAGCCTTCCCCTCCCATGAGGAGATGCCCAGTCCTGGGGAGAGCCGCCAGCTGCCCCGGAGCACGCCGGGATCCGGGAATGCTTCCCTGGAGCTTTCGGCTGGGGGCACGGAGGTGTCAGAGTGGAGTGAGTGGGGCCAGAGCCGGGGTTGGGGGAAGATGTGGGAGCCATGGGTTGACAGGGTCTGCTCTTACCGGGCAGGTGCAGATCTGGTTTCAGGAGGAGACATCTGGAAGCGGATTTACCAGCCCTCCTACATCCAGGAGCAGTATGTCCTGACACACTGCTCTGTCAGCACCGACCACAGCCGGGGGCTGCTCTCCCGCAGTTCCACCAGCAGCGAGTCCACTGGCTCCCGCGATGTGGCCCCTGAGGGTGGCTCCTCAGCCCCCGGTGCCGATGCCACCTCCCAGCAGGGCCAGAAGAGCCTGTCCCTCTGTGAGTCCTCCACCAAATCTGCCCCGCTGCCCTCTGCCCCCACTGGCCCCAAGGTAAGGATGCCAATGGAGTGCAAGGGCTCCATGCATGGGGGTGGTTGCTCCCAGCTTAGCTGGGGTCTTTTGTCCCATTGTGCCTGGACATGTGGTCACTGGGTTGGAAACCAGAGAACTGTAGCCTGGATTTTAAGGAAGGATCAGCCATGGATGCTGCAAGGAGACACCTTGTGTGGTTTTGCCTACTGGAATGGGACCACACAGCCTGTCCCCCAGCTCTCCAGGCCAGTATTCAGCTGGATGGCTAACAAAACCCCCCAGCCAGCTCAGATCCTCATTGATGCTGCTGAAATCAAGTGAGAATAGCAGGGCTGGTATCAGGTAATGAATCCACCAAGCTGGAGAGGAGGGGGTGGGCTGGCTAAGCTCCTGCCTGGCTTCTTCAGCTCTCAGCCAATGCTGCCTGATGCTTCGTTAGCGATGGGCCATGTCCCTGCTGCTTCATACAGGGGTTTTAAACCCAGGCAGGTTGCTGGGATGGGGAGAGGTAGCCCCCCCGTGATGGTGGCCCCAAGGCGGGGTGAGGCCAGCTGTCACCCTGCTCCGGGACATGTGCCTTCCCAGTGGCACGGGTTAGGTAACCCGCTCCCGCCGCACAACAGCACAGCTGGTGCCCTTTGCTGCCGAAATGTCAAGCGTAAGTGATTTCCCAGCCACATAAATGATCCTCCCCCGGCTCCTCGCTGGTGAGAGGTGGTGTGGGTGCCACTGCCCTGCTGCAGCTTTTAGCTGAAGCACCTCACCCCTGTGCTGGGGGCTGCATCCCACCGCAGCATCATCCAGCCTGAGCAACTGAGCCACACACACACACACACAAAACCCCGCCAACTTCTCCTGAGTCAGCCCACGGGGATGTTTGCAGACTCTTGTCTCTGTGCTGTCAGTCCTTCCCATGTGCCAATGGAGCTGGGCAAGCATCGCCCACAGCCCTGGGAGCCTGCCGGGTGCCAGCCTGCAGAGCAGCAGGGCTGGGTGACAGCCAGTAGTGCCAGCCAGGGCCACAGGTGCCCCATCATGGCTTGGCGTGGTCTGGGCTCTGTGCCACTGCCTTTGCTGGGCTGGCCGTCAGCCTCCCTCACCGCAGGTGACGGTGGCCCTGAGCATGGAGGAGCTGGCACGGCGGAAGAAGGCGCTGGCACGCACTGCCCTGGCTGGCCGCAGCTTTTCCTCACCACACGGGGAGCTGGATGCCCACCGGCTCTTCCGGGCCCTGGAGAAAGTGTCACAGAAGAGGAACCAGTCCCTGGAGGGGCGGCTGGACGAGCTGGGACCCCGGGAACGGCAGCTACAGCCCAACACGGTGGAGTCAAGTGCGTGCTGGCACTGGAAGGATGAGGGCAGTGGGGATGGAAGGGTGCTCCCACCTCACTGAGCCCACATCTTGCTGTTGCCCAGATAATCTCCTCTCACCCACCCACCTGGACTGGGATATGCTGATGGAGCCTTCCTACCTCTTCAGTGCTTCTCCAGCTCCCGAGCCTGGGGAGCCCAGCGTGGGTGATGCTGGCCTGCCCCTGCGCTGCCAGGTGGTGATCCACGCGCTGCGAGCTGGCAAGCCAGTGTCCTGGGAAGTGACAGCCCCATTAGAGCCACTGCTGCAGCCCCCAGAGGGACTGGGAAAGGAAGACCCCCCACGGTGGGCAGCCAAGGCCTGGGACAAGCCACTGCACCGCTTGGCAGCGCGCTCCGTCATCCGGGACAATGAGAATGCAGCGCAGCGAGAAGCTGAGCTGGAGCAGGGTGGGTGCCAGTGTGTGTCTCCCAAACCTCAGCACATGCCTAGCACTGCCCCCACCTCTAACCACCTCACTCCGGACAGGTTTTGCCCGCCGGTTTCGGCTGAAAGCCATGCAAACCAGCAAAGCCTGCAATGTGCCTTCCCTCTACACCCGCCTGGTGCCCATGGATGGTGCCACACAAGCAGCCCTGCCCACAGCCCCCGAGGTGTGGGGCATAGGTACACCTGGGGGGCATGGCATGCTGGGGAGGGGGCAGTGAGGGGACGGAGGGCTGAGGTGGCATTGTCCCTTGCAGCTGGCTCATCCAGCCGGCCACGAGCTGTCCCAGCAGGAAGCTGGCAGCACAGGAACTCATCGGCCGGTCTGGGCCAGCAGTGGGATGGGGAGGAGCAGGATGAGGCCCCTGTTGCTGCAGGTAACAACTCAGCCCCTTACATGAGCGTTACAATCCCTGGGGATCTGCCTGAGCACTGTGGGGCCCTGGGGTCACTCAGCTCATGGCTGCACGGAGCTGGTCCCTACTGGAGCACTGTAGGTGCCTGGGAGGAAACATTGATCTCTGCCCCCCACTGGGGGAAACATGGAAGGGTGGTAGCTCTGGGCCCTGAGGGTCCTGGGAGCCAAAGGGCCCTCAGAGCTTTGCTATTTTGCAGAGCGAGATGAGACCCCTGGGTCTCCAGCCACTGCCTCCTCCCCTACCTATGGCTGGGAAAAGCAAAACTGCTCCAATGGTGAGTTCTGGGCCTGGAGGGGTGGTGGGGGTCAGGGGGTGCTGATGGCTGAGAGCTGGAGCCCTCACCTGCCCTTAGCACATGGGCTGAACTGCCCTTTCAGGAGGTGGGGAGCAGGACGCACCTCTGTGAGCACTGTGGCTCCCCTCATGCTCAGCTTTCTCCCCTCACGCTCAGCTTTCTCCCCTCACAGGGCCTCCAACCAGCCCCTCCACCACTTCCATAGGCTCCCAGAAATCTACAGAGAACCTTGCTGGCTCCAGGTAAGGTATGGGGGAGGGAGGTGGCAAAAATTGTCATGTTCAGGGGGACAGTGCCGCTTCTTGGTTGGTGCAGGTTCGATGTCCCTTGCCAGCTCCTGCAGCAGAAGTGGGGTTTGTTGCTCCATCCCCTTTCTGCAGCAGGCTTGGATCCAGCTGCCCCTCGGGAATCACTCCCCTGCATTAACTTGCCCCTTTGCCCCCCAGGTTTAGCCTGAGCAGGCGCAGGGGACCCAGCCTGGTGCTGCGCCCTCACTGCCTCAGCCCAGGAAGCGAGTGCTCCAGCAATCACGCCAGCCACGACTACCTCCCACTGGTAAGGACCCTGCCTCATCCCATCACGGGGCTAAGCAGGCAACCCCCCTACCGGGTTGCAGCCAAGCTACACAGGTGATGCCCAGCAACAGCTGAAAACCCGGTGGGGGCCTGCTCAGCCCTCCTGCATCCTTGAATGGCCCTGGGGGGCTTTGCTGGCGTTTGGGGCAGGGGGAGCATTGGGCAGTCCCTGTGCCCCAGGGTCACTCCTGGAGCCCCCCCCACCACTCAGTGCTGGGGAGCACAGGAGGTCTGTGCCTGCCCCCGTCACCTGTCCACCCATTGCAGGTGCAGCTGCAGCAAGCCCAGGGGCCATTCCAGCTCACCGAAAGCTTCTCTGAAGTGGTGCAGATCCCTCTGGACCGCCTGCGCCGGGCATCCCCCTATGCCTCCCACCGTGCCAGCCTCAGTCCCACGTCCCCAGGGGCTGGGAGCAGCCCCAAGGCAGTGCCTGGTGGTGCAGAGTGTGAGGAGCCAGCTGCAGCCCCCCAGCCTGGCTCATCCCCGTCCCACAGCACTTGCTCCGAGGTGCCCAGTGCAGGGGTGTGGGCACAGGCAGACAGTGGGCACGGCTCCGAGTCTGACACTGCCCCCCACTCATCTGCCCCCTCTGAGGCCGGCGGGAGCTGGCAGGACATGGGACCAGGGGACCTGGAGAGTGCCAGCTGGGCCACAGCGGTGGCCCTGGCGTGGCTGGAGCATCGCTGCGCCGGCTTCTTCGAGGAGTGGGAGCTGGTGGCGGCCAAGGCGGACGCGTGGCTGCAGGCACAGCAGCTGCCCGAGGGGGTGGACATGGGCTGCCTCAAAGGGGCAGCCAGGCACTTGTTCCTGCTGCTGCGCCACTGGGATGAGAACATCAAGCTGAACATGCTGTGCTACAACCCCAACAACGTCTGATAGATGCCAGAGGGGCCAATAAAGACACCTGGAGCTGCACTGCCTGCAGATGTGTCTCTGTTGCGGGTAGGGAGCCGTGGGGGGGGCTCACCAGAGCCCCAGGGGAGATCACCACCTTTACAGTCTTCTCCTGTGGGAGGGAGCAGACCAGAGACTGGGAGAAGGTATGCTAGAGGGATCTCCAGGCTGCATCAAGGGGATTCAAACCTTGAGGCAAAGTGGTTTTGCAGATCTTCTGTCTTAACCTCACCCGAGGCTGCTCCCCTGCCCTGGGCTGGGACAGGACCTCCCATGGCCCTAGTGGCTGCTCTGCCTCCCCCCACGTGGGGCAGGCAGAGGCACAGCTGTCCCAACACCATCATGGCATAAGGACATTGGGGCCAGGAAAGGGCACACAAAGCCCCTTTATTGGAGAAGTCCTGCCTGCTGGGGTCCCCATGCTGCCCCCTTTACACAGTTCCAGGGCTTGCTGCCTTCCTGAGATGGCTGGGAGCTGCCTGGGAGCTGCCTGGGAGCCAGGTGGGGAAAAAGCAGGCAGAAGGGGCCGTCCTAGAGGTCATTTCCCATCATCCAGCTGGCCACTCTCTCACTTGATCTTCTTGGAGATGGCTGCAGACTTCCTGCTTGGTGGGGAGGGTTGAGGTACTGGTGAGGGGGCTGTGCCGTACCAGAGCTGGAGCAGGACAAGTCCATGGCAGAGGTGGAGGGAGAGAGAGCTGCAGACTGTGGAGGGGTAGGTATTCCAGCAGAGCTCGATCACGCCCAGCAGCAGCACCCTGCAGGGGGTAAAATCAGGGGTCAGCACAGGGTGAAGGGAGACATGCCAGCCCCCCCTTGCTCCCAGAGCCCCCCACAGCCGGGGCTTCCCCTCCCCGGTGGCACGTACTTGAGCACGTGGGCGAGCTTGGAGGTAGGGGTGCACCAGAGTAAGTAGGGCAGTGTGTGGAAATACCAGACGTAGAACTGGTAGTGGAGCGAGCGGCTGCAGCAGACACCCAGGAAGTTGGAGGAGAAGAGGACGAAGATGATATGTGAGCTGGTGTTAAGGGGACAGACACAGGAGGAGTGATCCTGCAGCAGCTCCCCAGCCCTACAGCATGAGAAACTTCCCCAGGGACAGGCTGGCCCTGACAATGTGGCAGGACCAAAACCCTGTGAAAGCTGATCCCAAGGTCGGCCCTGCCCTGCCTGCTCCCCTGTCTTTGTTGCCCACCCTGCCGAAGGATATTGTTGACAGTCAAGGGAGGGGATCGATGTTTCCTTTCAGCTGGATCCTTCAGCAGGGCCAGGATGCTCTCTTTGGACCTGAGGAAGTAGCACAAACATCTGTCACCTTTCCCATGCCAACTTTCCCGTGAGTCACGGGGCAGCATGCTCCCCAAAATGAAACAGCAATTTCACCCCACTCCTGCCTGCACCCCCAGGGCTGCAGCACTGTGTGGGCATGGAAGCTGTGGTCCTGCATCTTGCACCACAAGGGTTGACAGGGACGAGCACCCGTGGGGAACCCCAGGTCTCACCTGTGCCACCGGTGCAGTGCAAAGAACCCCAGGCCAGCCAGGTGAGCCAGGAGCAGTGTGGCATGGAAAGCTCGATTCTGGAAAACCTCTTCTGGGAGGAAGCGCCAGTTCACTGTCCATTTGAACTGGAACTGGCGGCCCAGGTCAAAGGAGCGAGTCAGGTACCCCACAGGGTTCACCAGCAGGAAGGGCAGCCCCAGAACCACCTGCCAGAGACACACCAGCATCACAGAAGCCATATGCCAGGTCCTCGTCACCCCTGCCACCTCCCAAGAACCCCAGCACCACATGGGATGACAGGGACTGTCAGTCAAAGCTGAGAGTCCCATGAATTGTATTCTTTATCAGCCTCCTCCAGCTTGCTGCATAGAGCCAACTCAGATGCTGGTGCCACTGTATGTGCACCCAGAAGTCTCCAACCCCCAGGACAGCCAGGCTGTGAGGCAGGCTGCCAGCCTGTCCCTGTGGCTACTGCAAGCAAGGACCCACCTGGAGCAGGGCACAGATGCAGAGCTTTGGGACACATCCCAGGAGACCGAACCGTTGGAGGAGGAGGAAGAGAAGCCCAGGTGCAAAGAGCAGGATGTTCATCTTCACGGACACGGCCAGGCTGGTCAGAAAGCTGTTACTGCTGTGGCTTCCCACGCGGATGCCCAGGCAGCCCAGGGGCTGAGCTCACTCATGCACACCGCATGCCAGGGAGAGCAGCCCCTGCCCTGCCCCAGACCCTCACCTGAAGAAGAAGCAGCCCCAGGACCAGTGCTCCTCCAGGAAGAGGTTGATGGCAAGGAAGAGGATGGCCATGGCCACGGGGTCGTTAAAAAGCCGCAGGACAAAGATGGAGTGGATGCGGTACGAGGCGCAGCACATAAAGAAGAAAACATACGGGGGGACCTTGCAGGGGACAGAGAGACATGAGGGCAGTCAGCAGCAGCCTGTCCCAGATGCCTCCAAACCATTTCGCCTGGGTGAGGAGAGGACTGTCCAGGCTCCCAGACTCCAGGCTACCTTGTTGGTTCGGCAGTAGATGCGGAAGACAAGGAGGAGGTTGAGGAGGTAGAGCCCAGCAAAGAGGTGCTGTGCCAGGCGGATGTCAGCACCGCGACCTGTCACGTAGTACAGGCCCAAGAAGATGTAGACAAAGCCGGCGGGGTAGCTGTGGAGAGATGGGAGTGAGGACCCATGTCCTGGGCCCCCTGGGAGTCTGGAAAGGGGGGGCTCAGCCACCTCCAGCATCACTCACACCAGCGGCCCGGTGTCTCCCTTCAGCCGGGTGTAGTCCAGGGTGCCGTTAGCAAAGCCCTCCACCTCATCCATGTAGGCCTTCCAGTCGATCTCGGTGTCTGTTGGGATGGACGAGGGGTCGGGAGGGGCTCTGCAGGGGGGTCTCCCCTCCCCCCCCCAGAGCCCCGCGGCCCTGCTCGGGGGGGATGCTGGCCCCCTTTGGGTGGCCCCCCGAGCAGGGCCTCGCCGTGCCCCGGCACTCACAGCGGACCCTTCGGATGACCCAGAGGTTGACGCCGCCCTCGGCCAGGCAGAGGCAAGCGGCCACCAGCGGGGTGTAGCTGGGCTGCAGCAGCACGGCCCGCCAGCCCCGCCGCAGCCCCGCCGCCATGGCCGCCCGCCTCCCTGCCTCGTTTCCAGCCGGAAGGCTTAAGGCGCCGCACACGGGGAGTCCGCGCCTTCCCCTTCCTCCCCGCGGCCGGCATGGGCAGCCGCCGGTACCGGCAGCGCCGCTTCTGGGATGAGCTGTACCGGCAGGAGGGGGCCGAGCCCCGGGAGTGGCTGGGGGGGCTGTCCCGTTTCCTTCCACAGCTGGAAGCTGAGCTACGTCCCGGTGATCGCATTCTTGTTCTCGGTATGTGCTGCCCGGGGCTCCCAGGCCGGCCCCTCCCGGGGCACCGGCCGCGGCAGCGGGGCCGGTACCGGGAGCAGCGCCCGGCCCCGCTGCCGGGGGTGCCGGTGTCGCTGCCCGGTAAATCCCACCTGCGGGCTAATCCGCCGCTAGCCCGGGATTAGGCGGGTGTAATCACCGATCCTGTTAAGGGATCAGCCGCCGCCAGCTGCACTTAACAGCCCCCAAATCCAATACCCCGCTCCCGGGATCCCCTCGGCCCCCACCGCCCCCGCCCCGGGGGGCACCTCCCCGTGCCTGCCGCCCCGGGGGGGCCGTGTCCTGCCGGGGCTGCCCCCCTGGGACACCCACCCCACTGCCTGTCTGTCCCTCCATCCTAGTTAAGGCCCCCGCAGGTTCAGCCTTGTTTGCCACCAGCTCCTGCCCCACCACAGGCACTTGGGGGGGCACGGAGGGGCCTGGGGAGCCCTCCAGCCCCCCTGCACTGGGGCACAGCCATGTGGGGGAACTGGGGATCCCCCTGGCCCCTCAGCACAGGGCACGGACATGGGGGTGGGACCGGGCACCTCTTTCAGCCCCCCTGAACCAAGGCATTGCCACGGAGGAGGACATGGAGGGTGCCTGCAGCATCCCCTCAGCCAGCCCTGCATCCCACCCTGGGCTGCCCTCACCCTCCTGCAGGGCCCAGAGCACCCACCTTGCAGGAAGGGGCAAGTTAAATCACCCGTTAAATAGCGGCGAGGTGATCACCCGATCCCTCTCTCGACACCCGCGCCCCTGGGCGCGAGGAAGCAGGGTTGGGGTGCAGGCAGTCCCCCCACCCCGATCCCTGTCTGAGCCCTTCCTCCGGCACAGGCTGTGGCAACAGTGCCCTGAGCCACGACCTGCACGAGCTGGGCTACACCGATGTCACCAGCATCGACTTCTCCCCGGCCTGCATCGCCGCCATGCGCGCCCGCTACGCCCGCTGCCCCGGCCTGCGCTGGGCCGTCATGGACATCCGCGCCCTCACCTTCCCCAGCGCCACCTTTGATGTTGTGCTGGAGAAGGGCACCCTCGACGTCCTGATGGTGGAGGAGGCCGACCCGTGGAACGTCTCGCCCCAGGCCATCGCCTCGATGCACCGGGTGCTGGCAGAGGTAGGGGTGAGAGGGGGTAGAGGGGGGTCCCCATGCCCATTTTGGGGTGGGGGAAGGTGCAGGGTGTCCCCTTGCCGTCCTGTTTCATTGGGGATAGTGCCTCTTCCCCACTCCCCAAACAGTGCTGCCCTGCAAAGGGGCATCTGGGGGGCTGTCAGCACCCCTGGGGGTGCTAGACACCTTTTCTCTCACCCCATTGCCTTCTCCCCAGGGAAGTGGATGGAGCTGGGTGGGATGCTGGGTCCTGCTGGGGGACTGAGTGACTCCCCCTCTTTATTTGCACTCTAAATATGAAGGGGTGGAAGCAAAAATGGGCCCCATCCTGGTGAGGGTGGCCATAGGGGCACCCCAGGGTGCCTGAAGGGAATCAGGGGGGACACACTGAGGTGGCCCTGCCCGCCCAGGGCAAGGTGATGACTGCAGGGCTGTGACAGGCTCTCCCCCCTCTCCCTGCCCCAGCTTCGATCTCGTTATCCGGGGTCCCCATCATCCGGTCCGAGGTTGCCATGGCAACCCCCGTCAGCATCGACAGGGCCTTGGTGTTGCCAGAGGGACTGGCCGTGCCTCCGGCCCCATTAATTGGCAGCAGAGGCAGGAACTGGATTGAATCTGCCCCGGTGGGGGGGAGGGAAGGGGAAGTGTTGTGTGTGCGTGTCTCGGCAGGCCTCTGTGTCCCCCCCGTCCCCAGAGGAACTGCTGCCAGGATAATTAATTGCTGCACCTGCCTAGCACCACAGAGTGTGGACACGGGGTGCTGGGAGGGTGCTCATGGTTACTGACACCCCCCCCCCCCGCCCATCTTTCTCTTCCCCCTGAGCCTCAGGGGGAGCAGGGGACCTTAGGGGCTCTCCTTACCATCCAGCCCCTGCCCTGCCAGCACTGCTGCCTGTCCTTGTCATTTGGCCAAATGATGAGGATTTAGCTCTTCTTTTCCCTTTTTTTTTTTTCTTTCTTTTTTTCCCTTTTTAATCCCCTGCTCAATCCCTGCCCTCCCCCAGCACCGCTGGGCACTGGCCTTGTGCCCTGCTGTCCTCATCCCCAGGGGGATTCGTGGGGTGTTTGCCAGTCTCTCCGTGTGGATCTGGCCATCCTGGCACCCCACTTCTCACCCCCACTCCCCTTCTCATGGTGGGTCAGGGTTTTCACTGCCTCTGTTCTCTCCTTGAGGGAGGGACATAAGGATCGAAAAATCCACCCTGCCTGCAGGGACGCCCCGGGGACAGCCTTGTCCTGATGATCTAAGAGCAATGAGGAGGGGGTGATGGGCCAGTGCCAGGGAAGGGAGCAGTCGCTGTCCCCCCCTGCCCGGTGCCGGCCGGTGGATGGGAAGGTTTCCTGCGCCTGTCTCTAAGCAACGGCCATTAGTGCTCTGTTAATGAGGAGAGGAGGTGGGGATGCAGGGATGTGAGGACATGTGATGCCTCCAGCCGGAGATCCCTGCCTGCCCCCAGCCCTGGGAACCACCCCCATGCTCATCACCTGGGAAGCAGTGGGGTCTTTGAAGGTTGGATGCATCTGGCTCTTTGCAGGAGGGATGCTGAGCTGGGTGCCTGGTGGTGGGGGATGCAGGGACCTCTCTTTCCCTTTTCCTGACCAAAACCACTAAGATTTGGTTAAAAAGCTCCCACTGCAGCAGAGGGGAACACACACAGGCTGCCTGCTCCCCTCTCCATCCCTGTCCCCAGCTGGTGCTGAGCTGTGGAGCTTCCCAGCAGGGTTAAACCAGAGCTTGGGAACCCCCCCTTGGCCTCTAGCCCTGTCCCCTGCCGCAGTGGCTCTCTGCCCTTGCCGGCGGGGGATCTGGGGGTGTCCCTGCCTGGAGCAGGGTGCTGGCGGGGGGAGTCTGGCCACCCACCTGCCCCCGGCGCTGCCTTTGCATGCTGAGCACGTGAGTGCTGGCCGTAAAAGCCTTTTGACATTGGATAAAGCCAAGCAAGAAAATTGATGTTCTTTTTCATCCTGTTAGCAGGGGCTTAGTTCCAGCGGGGAGAAAATGGTGATTAAAAGGGTCGAGTCCTTTCCCATCCAATCCCTCTGCCCCACCCTGAGGCACCAAGTGTTGTCTGGGGGTGAGGGCAGTGGGTATCCTGGGGAGGGGTGGGTGGATGGGGGTCCCATGGGGCCTGTGTCTGGGAGAAGGAAGCTTTTCTCTGTGCCAGGGTTGGGTCTCTGTGCTGCCTGCTGTGGATAAGGGGCAAAGAATTTTGGGGTGCAGGGAGAGGTTGTGTGTGGGGACCCTCCTTGCCACCACGCTGTGGATGGTCTGGGGACATAAAGAACTGGGGGGGCAAGGTTAGGATGGGAGGTTTGAGGGTGCAACGGTAGAGGCTGGGGAGGAACTTCGGCAGATGGTGATGGGGGTCCCTGAGGTTTGGGGTTGTCCCTGCTGGGTGGGGTGAACCTCACTGTGTCCCCTCCCCATCCTGGGGGTTTTCCTGCTGCAGGTGAGCCGGGTGCTGCGCCCAGGGGGCTGCTTCATCTCCATCACCTTCGCCCAGCCCCACTTCCGCAAGCCCCACTATGCCCAGGAGGCCTTTGGCTGGTCCCTGCGCCACGTCACCTGTGGGGACCAGGACGGGGACACCGGCACCTTCCACTACTTCCTCTACATCATGCGGAAGGGGCAGCCCCTGGATGCCCCTGACCTGGCTCTGGGGCGCCGGCTGCACCAGCCCCCTGCTCCCCCTGCCCCGCTGCCCCCTGCCCCCCTGGATGATGATGAGGACTATCTCTTTGCCATCCAGCTGTGACCCGAGGGAGAGGTTTCCCCTCGTCCCTCCAACCTAGTAAAGCCTTAAGCTGCTCCACCCTCCTGGGTTGGGGACAGGGAACCAGTGCAGCCTCCCATGCTGCTCAGTGATGTGAGTAATGGGAGAAAAGGGATAAGGATGTGTCTTGGCCTCCTCCTGGGGGGTAGCGGGAGATGCTGTGGCCCCTCTCCCTCCCCCCAAGCCCTTCTCTGGCCCAGCTGGAGAGCAGCCAGGGCTCTGGGCTTTGCAGCCTGTAATGAAGCCAAATCGGGTTTAATTCCACCCATCCATCTTGCAGGGAGCAGCTCCCTGTCCCCCCCCCTGCCCAGGCAGCTGGGCTAGGGGCAGGATGGGGGTTGCTGTCACTGGGGGTAGGGCTGGGGTTTCTCACTGCCCCCCTGTCCCACCACGGCACCCCCAGATCAGCCTGAGGCCATGGGGGTGCACAAGGGCACCATGTCCTTGTCACCCCCTGGCTGGGCAGAAAGGGACATGCCAGCGAGGGGCTGGGGGCACCACAGGGCAGGTGTGCAGGCAGCGTGGCACACTGCCCCATCCTTCTCCATCCCTGCTTCTGGCTGCGGTGACAACCCTGGAGTGCCACACACACCTGGCCTGGTGACACGCCTGTGCCAGGGCTGGTGGCAGGTGTGCTGGCAGGGCTAGCTGTGCCTGGGTGTCAGTGCCATGGCTGTGCAGGTGCTACCTGGGGTGTCCCCAGGGGCTCTTTGGGCACCAAACCCAACCCCCTCCAGGAGGCGTGGGGAGGACCCCTCCTCAGAGGGACAGCAGGGACAGAACGAAGAGGCACGAGCCGCCAGGCTGTTATTTCTGGCAAAAGGTGTAAGTGGGTCAGCCAGTGGCTCCCCCTGCGCCGGGAGCCAGCAAAGGACTCCAGGGCCAGCTCCCCCTCCCCATGCCACCCCATCCCAAAGGCACCCCGAAGCCAGCTGGTGCCTGGAAGGGACAGAAAGGAGCAGGCAGCTGCCAGCCTTGCCTCAGTACATGAATGTATTTTATTCATCGCATTTTGTTCACCAGTACAGTGAAAAATGGCATTTAAATTTACAATGGATCATTCGTAGAACATCATGACACATGTATCTTATTTTTTTGCTTTTTTTTTTTTGTGTGTTTTTTTTTCTTGGTTTTCTTTTTTGTTTGGTGGTTGTTTTTGTTTTTGTTTTGTTTTTTTTGTAGGTTTTTTTTTTGCGTCGTCGTCTCCATAAATGCCACTCGTAGGTTATTGAAAAAGATGATGAGTTTCTCATGCACATCAGACCCCCCCGAGAAGCTTCTTAAAAAATAAAATTAAATTAAAGTACAAAATTAAAAACAACGACTCAGGCCGGTCCCTGCCCTCCCCACTTCCCCCCTCCTGGTCCCTCTACCCTGGAGTGGGGGGCAGCGCTGGGACCCCCCAGCCCCCACAGCTGTCCTGAAGGGCTCGGGCCCCCAGTGCTGTGGGGAGGGGGCTACAGTGGCCAGACCCTCCAGCCAGTCCCGTTGCCAGTGGTGGGGGTCAGGCCAGGGGGTCCCCATTCCCCTCCTTCCATCTTCACACTCCCTCCATCTTTCTCGCCCCTCCCTTTATTTTCCCCCTCGGTTTTTAATTCTTTTTTTGTCTTTTTTTTTCTTATGGAAAAAAATATGAACCATTTTTGTTTGTTTGTTTGTTTGTTTTCCCCGATGCGGTTACTTCAACATCTCAACATCAGCAGATCATTTTTAACAAAGATTCGGATATAAAAATACAAATATGAGGAGTTTCTGTTTAAAAAGAAGCGTGCCGGAGTGGTGGGGCTGACCCTGGGCCCCAGGACCACCAAGCTCATGCAAAAAACGATGGAGCAAAAAATGTCTCTGGACAGCAGCGCTCCCCCCGCTTATGGGGCCGGATCCACCCCGGGATTCGGGGACCCCTGCCAAGGAGGATGGGGGGGGGAGGGATACACCGCGGAGCAGGGGGCTGGACCCCCCCCCGGGGAGGGAAGTCTTTGCCCCGGGGTGGGGGGCTCGGTGGGTTGTCCCCCCACCCCCGGGGGAGGCGGAGGGGTAAAGTGCATGGCTCGGGGGGGGTGGTGGTGGCCGCAGAGTCCCCCCCCGGGCCCAAGGGGGGGCATGGGCACGGCCTCCCCCTCCGGTTCGGAGGCCCAGCCAGCATGCAGGGCCGGGCTGGGAGCGGGGCTCGGCGGCGGGTCCTGGCGGCGGGTCCCGGCTTACACCCCCGGCGGCGACTTCTCCGTCATGCCCTTGAGCACCTCGTCTATCCGGTCATCCTCGATCACCACTGCGGGGACAGGCGGGGGGTGCGTGGGCGAGGGGGCGCGGGACCAGCCTCTGCCCGTCCCCCCCCGACCCCCGGCAGGGCTCCAGATGTGCCCCCCCCCCGATGCTGGAGAGCAGGGACAAGGGGTGCAGGTGGATGCAATGGGGATGCCCACTCCCCCACCAGGCTTGGGTAGGGGCAGCATTCCCCCCCCCCCAGTAGACAGCATGGGTGGTGTGGGAAGGGAAGGGGGCAGGAAAGACCAGGAAGGACCCCCCCTCCTCTCTGCGGCAGGCGCTGATGAGAGCAACAGGACTGGAATGGGTAATGACCCAGCGGAGGTGGAGGGGGGGGGGGCACAGCCAGCTCGGCGGGGGTGGCAGCCAGACCCTCACCAGCATCACCCGCTGCGCAGGACACCCCCCCCATCCCGCCAACGGCATCACTGTCGTGGGAGCTGAACAGACCCCCGTCAGCACAGTGGATTGCACGGACCCCCACCTTCAGCATCACTGGGGGGGGCTGGGCAGCCCCCCGTCAGAATCATCCACTGGGCAGCCCCCCCACCAGCATCACCACTGGAAGGCTGGACAGACCTCTATCAGCTATACAGACAGACCCCCCCCCCTTTAACATCACCAGCTGGGCAGATCCTGTCCCCCTCACCATCACCCTCAGGGGGGGTGGATAGACACCCCCCCCCCCTCCCCCCCCCAACATCACTGCTTGCTGCTCAGCAACCTCCCCCATCACCACCCCCGGGGCAGATTGGCCAGACACCCATTCCCCCCACCCCCCCAGTATCACCAGTATCACTGGGAGAGCAGCCAGACAACCCCCCCATCACCACGGAGGGGGAACTGGCCCCCATGGCCCCCGAGGAGGTCTGCTAGACCCAGCCATCACCACTACAAGGGGGGTGGGGGGAACAGGGAGCATCTCATCCCCCCCTCGGGGCTCGGGTGTATTTGTGCTGGAGAGAGAGGGTCTGTCCCTCCCCCCCTTTTTGCCCCTGCAATTCAAGGAGGGTGTTTGCCTATGGGGGTCCCCCAAGCAGGTGGGATGCGGGCTGCAGGGAAGGCAGGCACCATTCTCAGGGCTTCCCAAGGCACTGGGGAGGATCGATGGTAACACCAGGGTGCAGGGGAGGCTGGTGAGGGGGACATCTATTTGGGTCCCGATGGAAGCAGGGGACCTGCTGATGGGGGTCTCTGCGGCAGGCAGTGAAGAGCGGGGTGGGGAGAGAGGGGACGGCATGCAGGTTCATGGAATCCTGGGGGGACAGAAAGCTGGGGAGGGGGGTTGTTTGTTGATTAGCATCTGCCGGCGGGTGCCGATGGGGGTCTCTGCGGCAGGCAGAGATGTGCAGGGAGAGAGGTTTAGGGGGTTGGGGGTGGGGGTTGTTTATACGGATGAATGGGAGCATTCCAAGGAGATGTGGTGGTGATCCCAGGGGTGCCGAAGAGCAGCAGGGAGGTCCCGGGGCATTTGTGGATGTGCCGAGGGGCAGCTCCAGGGATGCTGAGGGATTAGTCCCGGGGGCAGTCCCAGGGACGCTGCAGGGCAATCCCGGGGGCAGCCCCAGGCTGCGGGGGATGTGGGGCAGCGCTGGGGTCTGGATCTGGGGTCAGGGGGGACCTGAGGTTCCAGGGCAGTGCCGCGTGTCAGTCGCAGAGCTGGGGGTCAGCGCCGGGGATGAAGATTCTGGGGTTGCCGAGGGCAGTGCTGGGGATAACGGGGGATAGAGCCGGGGACGCCGTGGGGCAGTGCCGGGGGTGGCAGGGGACAGTGTTGGGAAGGCGAGGCAGAGCCTGGGGTCCCAGGCATGCTGTGGGGTGATGCGGGTGGTGCCGGGGGGCAGAGCCAGGAGGGCACTGGTCAGTGCCGGGGATGCAAGGGGCAGAATCGAGGGTGCCGAGGATGATGTGGGGCAGCGATGGGGACGCCAGGGACGGTGCCGGGGATGCCGGTGTGCAGCGCTGGGGGTGCTGCAAGGACAGATCCAGGGGTCCCGGGGCAAGAGCTGGCTGGGGATGCAAGGACAGATCCAGGGTTCCGGAGGATGCCGTGAGGCAGAGCCGATGGTGTAAGGACAGATTCAGGGATCGCGGGAATGCCGTGGGGCAGAGCCGGGGATGCAAAGGCAGATCCGGGGGTCCCGGGCATGCCGTGGGGCAGAACTGGGAATGAAAGGACATATCCGGGGGTCCCGGGGATGTCGTGGGGCAGAGCCGGGGATGCGAGAGCCAGTGCCAGGGATGCCGGGGATGCCGCAGGGCAGACGCGGGGGTCCCGGGGGTGCTGTAGGGCAGCGGCGGGGATGCCGTGGGGCTGAGGCGGTGGTCGGGGGGGCCGAAGTGGGGGGTCGGGCAGTACCTCTCTTGGCGCGGCCGATCTGTCCCAGCTTGGGGGGCCGCTTGCCCTGGTTGCCCCCGAAGAAGGCGTTGGTGTCCTGCAGGCGGCAGCTGAAGGGCAGCTCCCCTGCCTCGGGCTCGGCGCCGTAGCGACCCACTTTGTCCTCGCCGTAGGGCAGCACCTGCGACATGGCGGGGCCGAGCGGGCCGAGCCGCGCCGCGCCGAGCCGGGAGCCGGTCTGTGGCGGCGGCGGCGGCGGCGGGGAGGAAACCCGGGCGGAAGGATGAAGTCATGCATCCGGGGGGAGCGGGGACCCCCCCGGCGGGGGGCGGCTCCGGAGCGCCGCGGTCCGGACGGCACGGCCGGGACGGGGACAGGGACCCCCCTAGATGGTGCCCGGTGCCCGCCCGAGTGGGATGGAGGGACCCCCAGCACCAGCCCCGGCCCCGTCCCCAGTGCAGGATGGTCCTTCTAGCACAGCCTTGCCCAGGCGGTTGCCCGAACTCGGGGATGCCCCTAATCATGGGGTTCCCCTAGGGAGAGGGGAGCCCTTGGCACAGCCGGGTACCCTCGGGTCAGGCAGCCCAGGACCACCAGGCACAGGCGGGCCTTCCTTCAGTACTCCAAGGTGATGCCAAGCAAACTCCCCAACACCCTGCTGCAGTCCCCGAGGCCACCCTAAGCACCCCCAGTCCAGCTCCCAGCCTCCTGGAAGGCTCCAGCCCTCCCGAACCCCCAGGCCGGCTCCCACCCCTGATCTCTCTGGCCAAGCTGCCCTTAGACCCCCACTTGTGTCCCTTGCCCAATACACATCCAGACACACTCTCACACAGGCCCCTCAGACTTGTCATACCCCCTTGGAGCTACACCAGTCCTGCCCTAGACCCTGCCAGTCCCTTGGCATGCCATGTGTGGATGTCTGCACATGGATGTGCAAATGTATGTACAGGTGTGCCCCTTGTGTGTATTTGCAGGGCTGCAGGGGGAGGGCACACAGGTGTGATTCTGGAGGTGTCTGTGAACATGGCCACATAGGGGCCCTGGAATGCCCCTTGTCCCATATTTTGGCCTTTCCTTGGGGGCCCTCTGCAGACAAGGTGAAGGGGATCCATTTACTGTGGGGATCTGCCATGGGTAACCAAGGAGAGACCTACAGAAGTGGCCCCAGTGTCTCCCCAGAGCCCTGTTTGTATCACCTCTGCACATCCCTGGCCCTTTCCTCCTGCATTTACTGCTACCAGGGCAGTGATTGCACTAATTGAAATCGATGGCCCTGAGTGGTATCACCTGGGAACTCCACCACTCAGTCACTGGGGGCTGGGGTGGTATTTAAGCTCAGGCTGTGGCTGCTGTTTCTCCCTGCCTAGGCTGTGGGTACAGCTCTGAGCTCTGGACTGTACGATGATACAGGTTGATTGGAGAGGGCCACCCTGTCATCGGGCAGCCCTGCTCCTGCTGCCAGGCCACACTGCTGATATGGGTGTGCTAGACTGCAGTAAGGCCAGAGCCCAGTGTGGCAGCAGCACTTGCCAGCCCCATGAGAATCAGCTTCTGGGTGCCTTGAGAAATCAAAGGTGAGGTTTTACAGACAGCCCTGTGGTCCACCTCTCTGTGCTACCATCTCCATGGCCTTCTGAGATCCTATTGAAAGGTGTTGCAGAAGAGCACCAGCCTGGCTGAGTCACGCAGAGGGGCAGGTATGTCTATTTTGAGAAGGCTCAGCCATGGTTTTCCTTTGTGCTGGTCTCTGCAGAGCCCTGGTCCCTGCTGTCCCTTCCCAGAGCAGAGACAGGCAGAGATGGGGCAGTGGTGACTGTTCTTTGCTGGCAAGGCTGTGCTGTTGTTCCTGCCTTTGCTGGGGAAAAAAAGCTTGAACTTTTTCATGTGATGGCTTCTGCTCCTTGCAAAAAGTGCCTGGGAAAATAGGCAAGAGGCCCACGCTGAGATGTGGCCTGCTTTTCCATCACTGAGCCCATGTGCTGCTGCCTGTGGGCAGGGACAGGCAGGGCATGGCATGCGCGGGGCTGGGGGTGAGCGAGAAGAGGAGCAGATGGGCTGTGTGGGATGTGAGCAGGGATGGTACTGCACACCAGGAGGGTTTCCAGCCCAGCAGGGCTCCTGGGGAGAGGGTCACCCTGGGAATGGTTCTGCTTATCTGGCACCTGTCTCAGTGCCTTGGACTCAAGGGAATTGCTTGGTGTGGCTGTGGGTTGGGGGGGAGTTCTGTGGGGCTGGTGAGGGGTTTGGAGGTGTGTGAGGGACCCTCCACCCAGCCCAGGCAGGAGGAGGACTGGATTCCTGCCAACACAACGGCGCTATAGGTTGGGACAGGGCAGCACTGTGGCTCTGGGCATCTCCTTGGGACTTCTCTCGTCTCTGGCTTCCCAAGAGTGCAGCTGGTCATGCATCCCTGGGTGGGGAGAGGAGGTACTAAGCATGTGAAAGTGTGTGGGTGGGCAGGGGGCTGCAGGAAGGACCCCACCCTCACTCCCTGCCAGTGCAGGTTGCATACCCCCACGGTGAGTTGGTTGGTGTGCTCTCTTTTCCCTGGCTCTCATCCCACCTTCGTTATCTGCCTTTTAGCAGCCACGTAATCTCCTTTCTTGCTTCCTTTGCAGCCTTTTGTCCAACACAAAGCCAACTCCAGCGGGAAGAAGGGGTGGTGGGAGTAGGAAGCAGGTGGCTCTTCCTGTCCTGGCTCCTGAAACCTGGGCTGCAGCTCCTCAGCTGGGCCACCTGGCAAGTGACGGAAGGGCTGGGGGCTGGCTGTGTGCCCCCTCCCCCAGGGGGGATATGGGGCTGGGCAGCAGTGGGGCTGATGATGGAGGCCACACTGGAGCCTGAGGCTGGGTGATGTTCCGGGAGCCCACTGACACCTGCTGTGACCCACCCTCACTGCTGGAGCCCTGCACCCTTGGCGGGGATTTGGGTACTTTGATGAAGATGAGGGGTTTCCCTGCAGTCACTGCTGCTTCAAGTGGGTTTACAGTGGGGAAACACCCAGTGCATGTGCTCGTGGTGGAGCATGTCCTGCCTGGGCTCTGCAGGTACAGTGAGAGTCTGACTGGATGGAAGCACCTGGTGGTCCCCAAGGCCTGGCAGGTTGGCTGAATGATGGGGGGCTTGGAGGAGGTAGAAGGCATCAGCCACCAGACCCGGTGCTCTCTCTGGGGCAGGTGCTCTCACCTGGGGCTGGCCCCGTGGGGCTGGGGGCTGCAGAGCCGTGCCTGGAGGCCTCCAGGGCCTCCATCTGTGCTGCTTTCAGCCCTGCCAAGAAACGTGAAATGGCACTTCTGCTCCACGGCGGTAGCAGCTGCAGCCCAGGGGGCCTCACTGAGTGACAGCTCCCTGCTGCTGGCACCAGAGCCCCCAGGTGGGGATGCTGCTGTGCGTGCTGCCTGCCCCGTGTTTGGGCAGCTCTGCAGAGATGTTTTGGGGGAGCAGAGACACACCAGGGCTGGGTACAGTTGGTGGTGATGGCTGTGCATGCCGGTGGATGTGGTGGACCTTGTCACTGTAGTGAGGAGATGTTGGGGGACAGGTATCCTGCTTGGCAGTTGTGCTGTGGGTGAGCCCAGGGCAAGGATGGGACAATGATACTTTCCTTGCTCTGTACTGTCCCTGCAGCCAGCAAGGTGGGATGAGGAGGCCAGGAGAAGCACCCATCCCAGGGAGGAAGGGCTCAAGCCTTTGCAGGAGAGCTGGGACCAGCCAGCTGGTTGTCCCTGGTAAGATGAATTTGTTTCAGTGTGCAGTCTGGCTTTGGGTGATCCCAAGGCGGCTCTGACTGTAAGTCAGGACAGATAGAAGGGGGATGACACTGTACCTGTCCCTCACACAAGCTGCCTGGGGCACAGTCATGGTCCCAGCAATGCCCGGGCTGCATCTGGGCAGATGGGCAGCCCCAGCATGCTGCCTGGGGTGGGGGCTTCATGGAGGCTTCCTGCCCACACCTGGGGTAGGGGGAGAGCAGTGGGTGAGGCCGACCCGGACCCAGCCCTGCTGGGGTGTGCGGCTCCATCCTCGTCTGTCACCACATCTCTGGTCACCATGACAACAGACAGGGAGGCAGGCGGAGGCGGGCTGGCAGCCCCGAGGGTGCGGGTGAGGCCCGTGGACATGGGCTGGCAGACGCAGGGACCCTGCAGGGCCAGGGAGAGGGGACAGCTGGCAGGTCACCTGGGTCCCTCTTGGGCTCTGGAGGCTGCAGGGCTCAGCCTGAGCACTGTGAGCTCCCAGCTGACCTGCTCTGCGCCGCACCCCTCCCCCCGGGGGTGGGACAGCGGGTTGGGCCGGGGGCGCAGGAGCTGCAGCATGGCAGGCAGCCCCTGCGCTGGGCAGGTTGGCACAGCCAGGATTTGGCTGAGCTGAGTGGTTGAGTCACGCTGTCACCAGGAGCGGTGCCAGGGCTGCTCAGCAGAGTCCAGCCCACCCTGGTGGGGCTGGTGACCTCCTAGGGATGACAGAGACCTGATGGAGTGGTGTAAGGCAGGGGTGACACCCTCGCAATTTTCCTCCAGCACCAGAGATGTGTCCCCTGCCCTAGGCACTCTCAGCACCAGGAGGGACAGAGGGCAGTAAGTAGCTGTGGGTCCCTCTTTTGTTGTCCCTGGGGAACAAGGCAAGCAGTCTCAGGGATCAGGGGCACCCCCACTCCTACCCCCCCCGGCCCACATGCGCCAGCAGCTCTTGGCACGCAGGGAGTGTGTTCCTGGCAGCCTGGCTCTCTCCCATCTGGTATTTATCTCCTTCCTGACATCCCTCCTGCTGTGGGGGGAATGCCTGGCTCCAGGGGGGACACCAAGGCCCCACTGCTCACTCTGCAGCATGACAGTCACTATGCTGATGTAGGAAAGAGGCTGGGCTGAAATATGGGGGAGAGGGGAACATTCCCCCCACCCCCTCCCCAGAAATGGATGTGGGTCCCAGCTTGGGTGCTCTGAAGCATTATGGTTGGCTGCGGGCCTTGGGGACAAGACTACAAAGGCACATGCACCTCAAGCAAACCCCCAGCCTCAAACTGGTAGCAATGGTGGCTGTTGTTCTAGGGAGGGGGCACATCATTGCTTCCTTGCTGTCTGGCTGCCAGAGGCCTGCCAGTGCTGTGCCCCTCCCCCCCCTCCAAATCCTGGGTGCCCCAAAGCTGCAGGAGCCCGGAGAGCCCGTGGGTTGCCTGGGCAACTGCAGCCAGGCACTGATGGGGAGCGGTCCAGGGGAGTGGTTGCCATGGAGACTGGAGGAGCACGATTGCCTTGGCAACAGTCCTGTACCTCCCAAACTGCCCCCCCCCAATCGGCACTGTCTCCGAAGGAGGTGAATCCTGGCTGGGAGTCCTCTGCCTGCCCACAACTTCTGGGGGGGGGGGGCAGTGGTGTCCTGTGTCCCCCTGGGAGAGTCTTGCCTGCAGGTTCGTCCCCCCTGACTTCACGGTGCGAAAGAAGAGGCGAGGCCGAGCTCAGCTCCTTGGCTTTATCACTCCACACACCATCGCAAGCTGCTTCTGCACCTGCTCTGGGTGGGCAGGAAGGCTGGGGGCCCCAGGGCTGTCCTGCCTCTCCAGCACGGAGGGGACCCAGTGGCGTGGGACCCAGGGATACTGTCCTCTTCCCTGGCTGACATACTTAATCACTGCAAGCCCTTGGGTGCCCCTGCATGGTCTGGGCAACAGCTGTAGGCACACAGACTGGGGAGGGGGGGATAATGGCAGCAGCACCAAGGTGCACTACTGCAGTGGCTCAGGGGGAGCTGGGATCTTTGTCACCCTACCCACCCTGTCCTGCCAGCCCTGCTCTGGCCCCTGCCATCCTCCTTATTCAGCCACACACTGGAAAAGCTGAAGAAGAGAAAAGTCCTGTGTGGTTTAGGGAGGGGTCAGGGAACTGGTCAAACAGCCTCTTGCCAGAGGGACACCACGGAGTGGGGCTGAAGACCCAGCTCAGGCACTGACTATGCCTCCCCAAGCCTTCAAGTTTGGGGAGGGGGGTTCCTCTGGCAGACAAAGGGTGGCTGAGGACACTTGAATTGCCCCCCTCTCTAAAAAAACAGAGGCACACCAAGACTCTTCTCTTCCAACAGGAATCACTCAGCTGCACGTGAGGGGATTTCTGCAGGCTCAGGGCTCGGGTCATGCTGCCCCTCCCTGGCCACCCTCCACCCAGATCCCCTCAGGCCTGGTAGAGGGGCACCACACGGTCAATGGGCCCCCGGCAGATGGGGCAGAGGCGGGCAGGCAAGGCCTGGAAGCAGCGGAAGCAGCAGCAGATGTGGCCGCAGCCCAAGAGGACGCACTCACGGGGCCGTGTCAAGCAGATGACACAGGCGTCCTCAAGCTCCCCAGCCTCCTCCCCGTCCAGTTCCTTGTCCTCAGGCTGCTGCTTCAGATGGGCGTGGCGGTAGGCACGGCACAGGGCGTGCAGGAGGACAGCCAGGCCGGCCACAGCGCACAGCACTGCTGCTCCCTTCCAGAGCCCTCTGGCTGACTCCAGCTCTGCCAGCACTGTCTGCCAGTCCCCCAGGCACAGGAAATACTCGCCCCCCTGGGCGGATGGCTGGAGGTGCAGGGAGCCATCGGGGTGCAGGGCCAGCTCCCCAATGCCTGTCAGCCCGGCCCCCACCCGCAGCATCTCCTCTGTCTCCAGGATGCCCTTGGGCTTCTCCCCGCTTAAGTACTGGCCCAGCAGGTCACGGAAGCCATGGGCAGGCTGCTGGAACCGCTCGTACACCGTCTCCAGTGGCAGGCAGACAGCTCGGAGTGGGCTCTCCACGCTCACCTGTGTCACTGCCTCGGTGTCTGGCGAGGCCAGCAGGAAGGGGACGGTGTAGACCTGCTCCGAGAGCACGCGCTCGCTCTCATTCCTGCAAGCAGAGAGTGCAGCGCTGGGATGTGGACGACATGAAGGAACTCTGAGCTTCTGGGGCTGAGCCAAGGGTAGGGGCTAGAGCCTTGAACCAAGCTGCTTTCTGCCTCTCAAGTGGCCCTAGAGGATAGGGGTCTGGACCCATTGGTGCAAGCCCATCCCTGCTGTCCCTCCCCACTGCTCACCAGCTCCGGGCCAAGCTGTTCCAGATCAGCCGATGCTCTTTCAGAAGCAGTTTCTGAATCACACCCTGTAGCCCTTCATGGTAATGGCTAGTCAGCACAGCCTTGGCTGGCAGCACTATGCCTAAGGACCAAAGGATGCATCACAATCAAAGGAGAGCCTGGTCCTTGTCCACAGTGTGGGGCCATGGGGTCTCCTCACCTTCCAGGGCAACATACGGCAGGCACCTCCCATCAGTCGCAGACACCAGCGCTGGTAAATCGTCATCAACTTGGAGCTTTGGGGCCTCCTGGAAGAGCAGACACTGAGCATGAACACAGGCTGGCAGACAGAAGGTGAGTAACGAGTGGCTTTGTGGAGATGTCTGGCAGGATGTGACCTGCTTCTCCTGGGTAAGGTGAAATTGCAGCAGGCTGTGGTCATCAGCAAGGGCCACCCAAAGCAGAGGCTCTGGATCAGGCAGTGTAGGACAGCAGTGGTCAAGAGAAAGCATCAGAGGGACAGAGCTACCTGTATGCGTGCCACAGCTTTGGCTTTCTTCCTGTACAAGTAGTAGAAGAGGCCGGAGAAGGCCAGGCTAGAGCCCAGACACAGCAGCTCTCCGAGTGTGACGGGTGGAGCATCCATGGCGCCAGGCTTGGGCAGCACGCCTGCAAGGTGAGTGTGCTGGCTGGGGGCCAGGGCTGTGTTGACCCAGGGGCATGGATGTCCCTAGAGCAAGGACATCCCAGTGCCTGTGTTCCCACAGCAGGGATGCCTCGCTGCCCGTCCCCAGGGTGCTGCCACCCTCGGGCCAAAACCTGCCCGTGGGCCCGGCCGGGCACAGCTCAGCCCCAGCACCCCCAGGTGCCACCCCGGCCCAGCCCAGCGCCCCTTGCCCAGCCTGGCTCCAGAGGCGCTTGTCGTGCCTGCATCCAGGATCGGGTCGAGGCCCAGAGTCCCACTCAGGCTCGGCAGCCCCGGCCCGGGCCCGACACTCCCGATCAGTCCCGGGTTCAGCCCCCCGGCTCGCAGCCAGGCCCCGGCCCAGCCCCCGGCCCAGCCCCGCCGCCGCCGCTCACCCCGGCTCGGCCCCGCTGCCCCCTCGCCCCAGCGGCGCCAGGCTCGGGCCCCGCCGCGCTGCCTGCTGGGAAATGTAGTCCGGCCGGCGCGGGGCAGCCTCGGCGCGACAGGCTCCGGGACTACAGCCCCCAGCGTCCTCAGGGAAGAGCCACAGCTCCTGTCGGGCCTTGCGCCAACCTCCGGCGGGACTGCAGCTCCCTGCGTTGTTTGCGGGCCGTCCCTGGACGCCGCTGCCCCCGCGGGGCCCCAGCGCGGGGCTGGGGGTGCAGGGGGGAACCCCAGCGCGGGGCTGGGGACGCGGTGCAGGGAGGGCTCGGCCATGGCCTGGCTCAGGGCGGGATGGGGTCGCCCCCGCCCGAGGGCAGCAGGACACCCTGGCTGCCCTTTTCCCGGGCCCCGCGCCGCTGGGGCCGGGGCTGCGGGGCTGTCCCCGCCCGGCTCCTGTCATCCCGCCTGCCCAGCCTCCCCCAGCGCACCCTGGCTGTCCCCCAGCCACCCTGCGCGGTGCCAGCTGGGGCACAGCCCCCCACACCTCTGGCTGCGGGGCCGTTCGTCCTCCCGACCTTGCCCGGGATGCCGGGGCTGAGGCTCAGCCCTGCGGCTGCCGTTCCCCTCCTGCCTCTGCAGACCTCTCATCTCCTGCTCCCCTACCTAGGACCCTTGGGATCTTTCATCTCCCACTTCCATCCCTTGGTCCCTCGGGATGTCTCATCTCCCACGCATCCGCCCGGCTTTTGAGTCTTCCCCCCATGCCAGATCCCACCTTTCCTCCAACCCCAATACTCCAAAGAACCCAGAGCCACTGGAATAAGTGGAAACTGCTTTTACTCGTTAAATAAATTCAGCGACAGCCACCCGCAGCTGAAGGCACCAGATCCCTGCTGCCGCCCACTGGTCCCAGCAGAGGTGGATGGGGAAGCCAAGCCGGACTGGGAGGTGGTGAGGGAAGAGCAGTGTTCCCTGGCCTTCCTCTCCAGCAGGTCAGGGGACAGGAACAGGGGGGGTTTGGCTCTAGTGCTCTCCCTGGGACCCCTCCAACCTGCCCACCCAGGGGGAGATGTGGCGCTGGGGGAGCTGAGCTGTGCCCGTCTCTAGCATGTCAGGGTTGGGGGGCAGAGATGCGTTTGGGGGGTGATGCGACTTCTCTGCCAGCCGTGCCCAGCCCCAGGCTGTGGATGGGGGCTGCAGTGGGTGCCTCGTGGCAGGGGGGCAGAGGTGGGGTGAGGCGGCTTGTGGTGCGTGCACAGGGGGGGACGCGATGGAGGGTGGTCCGGGCAGTGGCCCTGCACTCTGCTCACGGGTCAGCTCAGGTAGCCAGCGGGGTCTGAGGGGGCAGGGGTGGGGGCACAGCCAGGCATCATCCCCTCTGTTTCCACCACCCTCCCCCTCCCTACCACACCTCACAGTGCTTGCCGGGGTTCATGGGGGAGCCCAGGGGGCAACCAAAATGTTCGACAAAGTCCCGGGAGTTGCTGAGGGTGCCAATGACGCGGTACTTGTCTGGGCTGTGGGGGTCGGTCACCAGCCCCTCATGGGAGCTCTCGGGTGTCCGGACAGAGCACCACACCTGCCAGAGTGAAGCAGCCTCAGGGGGGTCTGTGAGATGTCTCTGAGGGGCTGGGGAGGGATGGGGAACCCACCATTCTGCTCCACCCTACCTGCGCAAAGCCCACGAAGAAAAGCTGGTGGTTGGTGAGCCCCAGGGCTGGCAGGCGCTTCTCCTCCCCATTCTTCTGCAGCCAGGACTTGTATGCCTGTGAGAGGGGTGTCCTGAAGCCCTGGGGAGGGACATGCAGGCACGGGGGAGGGTCTGTGTCCCCCCAGGATGGTGGCACTCACGTTGTAGGCTGCCTTGAGCCCGCCGTTATCAGCGATGTTCTCACCCAGCGTCTGCCGGCCGTTGACGTTCTCACGGTGGACGGTGTAGTGGCCGTACTGCTCTGTCATGCACGCCGTCCGGTTCTTGAAGGCCTCCAGCGAGGAGTTCTGCCACCATGGCCGCAGGTTGCCCTCCTTGTCGTATTCCCTCCCTGTGGAACCGAGCCATGGGGTGAGGTGGGACGGGGGACACTGGCCTCCTGCAGAGCCCCTGAAGCAGGGTGGAGTGTGGTAGGGACAGCTCCAGGGGACCCTGTGAGGAAACCTGATGACTCGGGTCTATGCCAAGTGGAGATGGTGTACCCCAGGCCTTGCTCCAGGTGGGCTCCAGCTGGGGCTCAGCTAAGCTTCAGTCCCCAACCACCCCTACTGCATCCCCGCTGTCCCAATCTGGATTTGTCTCCCCAGGTTCCCCATTGACCCCATCTTGGCTCCAGGGCTGCGGTGAAGGTGCAAAGCAGAGCGGATGCGAGAGGGACCCATCCCGTGCCCCGCAGGGAGGAGGATGAGGAGGGGGCCTGGGCTGCAGACACCGTGTCCTCACGGATGGAGCGAAAGCTGCACAGAGAAGCCGGGGGGAGGTATCGGCGGGTGCCACCACCTGGGGAGACAGGACGATAGAAGGGGGGGGTGGCCGGGGGGGCATGAGCACGCATGATGCAATGGATGGCAAAGCGGGACCCCCGCGCGCCCGCGGCATCCCTTGCCCACGCTGAGGGAGGGGAGCAGGAGGGTGATGAGGGTCAGGGCCAGTGCCAGTGCAGGCTCTCACCTTGGTCGTCGAATGCGTGGGTCAGCTCGTGCCCCATCACCACGCCAATGCCACCGAAATTAAGGGCTCTGTGGGACCATGGGAGAGAGCCAGGTAAGTGCAGGGGGATGATGCTGTCACAGCCGGGGCACCCCTTCTGTGTCTGGGGTACCCAGGGAGACTCTGCTGAAGTTGGCACCCAGCTGGGAATGAGTCCAGCTGGGGACACTGGTGGTCCCACAAGAACTTTGCAGGCTGTCTTGGCTGCAGGATGTAAAGCCTTGGGGGGACCCTCAATTCCCCCTGAGTTTTGCTTGACTGGGTATGGGGGTTATGGGGTACTGACCCTGATGCAGTACTGGCCCTCTCACCCCCAGGAGAAGCCCCCCACCCCTGTGCCAGGCTCACTTGGGGTGGTTGCGGGCATAGAAGGGAGCCTGCAGGATGCCAGCGGGGAAGACGATCCCGTTCTTGGTGGGCAGGTAGTAGGCGTTGACAGTCTGTGGGGTCATGCTCCACCTGGAGTAAGGAGGTGGGACAAGGGACAGGCAGGGATGTGTCCCCTCTCCCCCCTACCCTGAGGCCCTCCTGTGCCATCTCCCACCCCTGTGCTGCTCTGCCCAGGGCTGGCACTGTTGCCCCCACCTCGTTGACCAAGGAACTCTGTCTGGGGACAAGCCAGGGCCACTATGGGTGACCTGCAATGCTGTGCCACCCCATGGGGGGACCTTCCTCCCAGTGAACCCGTGCCACCCAAGCCATGCTGGGGACAGTGCTGTGACACCATGCCAGTGCCACATCCTCCTCCCCCCCCTGGGCCCTGCCCCTTACTGGTCACGGTTGGGGGGTTTCCGGAGCTGGTCAGCCATCACTTTGGCAGAGAAGTTGTAGAAGTTGAGCATGTTCTGGAAGAAGGAGTCCTCTGAGACCTCGTACTGGTGCAGAAGAAAAAGGTTGAGGTGATGGGTTTCCCCACCCTGGCCAGGATGTGCTTGGTACCAGGGTGGCTCTGCTTCATGTCCCATCCCAAATGGGTTCCCCAAATAGGGACATGGCCCGACCATGGAGCTCCCCAGGGCTCGGTGTCAGCAGGGACCAGACCCCCTCCCCACAAGCTGGGTGCCCTCATACCCCATCATAGACATCGTCCAGCTCCTTGTTGTCCAGGATGAAGTCAGGAAAGCCGATCATGTCATAGATGGCATCTGCCTGTGTGGGGAGAGGCTCCAGCAGTGAGATGGGCAGAGGGGAGCTTCCCAGGATGGGGGTCTCCCCACCCACTGTCCTCCCCCATGTCACCTTCTCCTTTGCAGCTTGCCTGGTCTTCTCATCCATCCAGTCCAGCTGGTCCAGGGACACCTCGAAGGCTGCCCGGATCTCACTAATCATCTCCTCAGCCTGGGGAAGTGAGGGATTGAAGGCCCCCTGCCACCCTCTGCCCCCCAACAACCCCTCAAGCAGGGACAGGATGGGCAGAATGTGACCTCCTCAGGGCTGGGGGTCCCATGTCCCTGCTCCCTGCCCTGGCATTTGGGAGCAAAAGTGGGTTTCCTACAGGGGCTGGAAGGCAGGGAGCAGGAAAATGGGACCCCAGCCCTGGGGAGGTCACATCCCTATCAATCAAGGGAGGGGACATAGGCAGAAGTGTCCTCACGATGGCCTTGCTGTCCCGGTCGAAGGTGGCTTTGACAAAGAGGGAGCCCAAAGCGAATCCCAGTGTGTCATCCGTGTTGGAGATACAGGTTTGCCAGCGGGGTGTGCAGGACTGTGGGAGAGAGATGGGGGTTCTTGAGACCCCCAGCCCCCTCCCCTGCTCCCCTTCTTGCCTCCAGCCTAACTCTGCTCCCTCCCTAGGGAGAGAGATGCTCAGCAGCTAAACCCTCATCCCAAAAGATGATCCCTGGCTTCCCCCTGCAGTATCCCAAGGGCATCCCAAGGGCAGAGTCGAGTCTGGCTGCTTCCAGGCTGGGGGCAGAGGGGGCTGGTCCTGGGGGCCTCCATTACCTTCCTGGTGCCATAGAGTGTCTCCAGCAGCCTCTCCTGGGCCGTCTCGAAGCGCTGGTCCAGGCTGGAGGCCGTCTTCTGCACCAAGTTCCAGATCAGGTAGTTGTTCAGGATGCTGTGGGGGCAGAGAGGTGCCATGGCTGGCCATGGGCACAGTCCACAGGGGGTGTCCCAGCCACTGGTGAGCCCAAAACATGTCCCTGCCATGAGGAAAGCCCTTGATGGGGCATGGAGGGGGAGGAACACGGGCCCCTCACCTCTTGTCGGTGCCATTGATGAGGTCAGAGACCTGCTGGAGGTACATGTCCCCATATACCACCACGGGCTCCGTGTCAGCCAGCTCCACTGGGGCCAGGGCGTAGGACAGGTAATCCAGCCAGTCGATGGCAGGGGCCAGAGCCTGGAGGACACAGGGTTGCAGCACCTGGGTGCTTGGCATGGTTCTGCCCCATCCTGCCTGGCATGGGGAGATTCCCTGGGGCAGGGGCTGTGCTCCCTGTGAAGGTCCCAAGGTCTCTCACCCCCCCCCCCCCCGATCCCTTCTCTGTCCCAAACCACTCCTGTGGCTCCCTGCTGCTCTCAA
The DNA here is from genome assembly GCF_020740795.1 of Apus apus. Taxonomy (NCBI): domain Eukaryota; kingdom Metazoa; phylum Chordata; class Aves; order Apodiformes; family Apodidae; genus Apus; species Apus apus. Next base: position 17,413,831 of record NC_067289.1, read on the forward strand.
TCCTGCCTCATGTTCTCAGAGGCTGTCCCCAGGCTGTGCCATGCTGTGCCCACCTGCAGCTCGGTGATGCTCATCTTGTGGTAGATCTTCTCGTCATCCCGCCGCTCAGCCTGGGGCACAGTGATGTTGGCCAGCTGGGTTTCGAATTCCAGTACCTGTTGCATCTGGAGGCGGGTGGGCTCCGGTGCTCCCCCCAGCAGTGTGCCCAGCTCCACCATGTAGTCCAAGTATGCTGCCAGGACCTGCCAGGACCCAGAGCCCCAGCTCAGCACCGGCCACAGCTCATCCCACCTCTCTGGGGGGATCAGTTTCCCCTGATTGCTGCCAGCAGGGTGCCCAGCACCCAACCTCACCCTCTCATTTGCCGTCTTGTTCAGGTAGTAGTCCCGGGATGGGAGGAAAAGCCCCGACTGATCCACCTGGGAGGAAAGAGGGGCGCCATGGGCAGCCTGGTGCTCCCCCCTGCTGCCCACCACCCGTCATTGCCAAGCTGCCAACCTGGATGATGTTGCTGTTGGAGCTCTTGGAGTCTGCACCCACATACACGGTGAAGAAGGGGGTTGCCCGGTATGTGCCTGACACCATCTTGAGGACCTCCATGAAGCTGGTCTGGTTCCAGGAGCCAGTAATGTTCCACCCCCCGATCTGCCAGTAGATAGACCTGGTGCCTCAAGGAGGGTCCCCAGGGCTGCCCCCTCTGCAGTAATGCAAAGAGCTGGGCAGGAGGTGCACTGGGCTGAGCCCTGACAGCTTGGCTCTCATGTGGATGGCCACCCACCTTGTCAATGAGCTCCATGAGAGGCTGGGAGCCCAGCTCCTCTATTCTCTGCTCCTTGAGGCAGGACAGGTAGTATCGCTGCGTCTTCCGCTCAGCCTCGCTGCTGGAGTTGAAGGTGGTGTTCTCTGTGGGAGGTGACGGGTCAGCCCTGGGGACTCTAGTGCTCTGCCTGCTGGCGCCCAGCGGTCACCCTCTGGTGGCTGTGACTCCCCTGGTGCTCACCTAGGAGATGCTTCATGATGGCCTGGTTCTGGTCCCAGATGCTGTTGAAGGTGCTCCACTTGGAGCGCCCATTGGGCAATGGGTTCCTCTTGATCCAGCCCCCACATGAGTACTGGTAAAAGTCCTGGCACGGGTCCATCTCTGCATCCAGGGCCTCCAGGATCTTGCTGGCCACCCGGACGCAGGCATCCGTCAGGCACGTGCTGTGAGAGGGATCTGGCAGGGAAGGCATGCCTGGGGCTGGGTGTGTGTGCTGGAGGAAACTGAGGCATGGAGCGGGGCTGGCCCTGCCTGCACCCTGGGGTGGACAGAGCACCTGAAGCAGGAGCCCCATCCTGCCACGTGTCCCCCAGGTGGGGGGATGCCACCATTGCCCCAGTAGGGCTGCAGGAACCCTCCCTACCTCGGCGGTACTGGATGGCCAGGACGACAACAGCAACACTGAGCAGCAGGGCCAGGGAGACGGCGAGGGCGCAGAGCACCAGCTCCAGCTGGCTGCGGGAGGCCAGGCGGCTCAGCAGCGGCCCCGGCCCCTTCCGAAACCCCACCTGGGTAGGAGCAGGACCTGCTCTTGCACCATGGGGGACACAGAGCTTCCGTGCTCCCTCTTCCTTCCCTCCCCCCATGCTCCCCAGTGAATAGCAAGGTGGGGTCCAGGGCATCCCTATCCCATCCTGCCCGCATCAAGCTGGCAGTGGGTGCTGGAGGCTGCCCCCACAGCAGGGAAGGACAACAGCCTGGGCACACTCTCTGCCGCATTTTGGCTGCTTCCCAGCGCATCCTTGGGGACAGCCAGGGCTGGCTTGGCTCCTGGCCCTTCTGCTGCCCACTCAGCTGCGGGCAGGCTCTGGCTGAGGGGGGGGGGGCGGGGGAAGGCAGGGAGGATGGAGAGGGGAAGGGTGGGGGGACCAGGGCAGACCTCACCTCCACACTGTCGGGAGAGGCGTTGCCGTCCCCCGCTGGCTCCGGCCCCTCATCCTCCTGCAGCGTAGCACGCTTGTAGTCGGGCATCTGCTGAGGCAGGGAGTGGACTGGGACAGGGGCGGGGGATGGCCATCCCCCACCGTGCCACCCCCTTCAGCTCTTATGGCAAGTGCTGGTGCCTACTCAGCCTGTGCATCGGAGGGGGGCAGTGCAGCCCCTGAGCCCCTTTGGTGCACTGGGGTCTCCCTCAGAGGCTGTCTCCAGCCCCAGGTGGTCCCAGGAAGAATGGGGAAAGCTGCTGGTGGGGGGCTCGGGGACTCACACCGGAGCATCCCTCTGTGTCGCCATGGCAGCCGTGGCATCAGCCTTGCCGACAGGTGCCACATCGCCACGGAGACGTGGTCCTTGTTGCCAAGCAACCATTGCCTAGTGCTGCTGCCTCGCCCCTCCTCCCCCGCCTGGAACTTTCCATGCAGATGTGCACTGGTCCGAAACATCTGGAAGTGTCTCTCACCCCATCCTGGCCCCGGGAGTGCCCAGGAAGCAGGGCTGAGGCCATGCGGGCAGACCATGCTGGGGAGGGGGGACACTATAAGGAGCATAAACTGGCAGGACAGGAACCCCTTCCCTTGGGACCTTTCAGCCTTGGGGGCTTTTTGCAGTGACCTAGCTGTGAGGTCTTACAAGGACTCAACCAAGAAGGAGGTGGTGGAGCTGAGCCAGCAGCTTTGGAGGGGGGATGAGGTGGAAGAAAAGTCTGGAGACTTTGGTGGAAGAGAATCAGCAATACTACTGGTCGTGAGCCATCCTTAGGCTTCAGAATTAATGCCTGGGTGGGTTGTGGCTCACTCTCCCATCTGTGCCGCAGATTAAAGTGGATGCCCCGGGGCTGCCTGCAGTGCTGGTGGCCAGGGGCCAGGAAAGAGTTGGGGTGTGAAGGAGGATGGGCAGGAGATGAAGCAGAGACCCATATCCAGCTCAGCCCATGGCTGCATGGCTGGGACAGGGAAGGGGCTTCACCAGAAGCAAGGGTGTGAGGCTAGGATCGGCAGTTGGCAGGAGCCCCCCGGCTGAGGCAGGCTCCTGGAAGACTCCAGGATTGGGAGGGATGGCTCAGCATCCTACGGGAAATTGGCCAGCTGGGCACCCCCACCGCCCTGGCTCCCCTGATGCACTCCTCTCCCCTTCCAGATTGTCCTCGTCCTCCAGCAGCAGCCGGCTGAACCCTGTCCCTGTCATCACAAAGGCAGGAGCAGAACCTGGTCCTGGCGCTCCACCTGCCCACTCCGTAGGGCTGAGACCCACAGGGACAGCGCCCCCTGCTCAGTCCAGGGCTGCTGCCTTGTAGGGCATCCTACAAACAGCATCCCTGTACCCGAGGTGGGCTCTAATGCCTTGACAGAGCAGGATCTGTGGGGTAATCTCCAAACAACCCCAGCTCCCTCTCCCGACCCCAGGCAGCGGTTTGGAGAGGTCCTTCCTCTCTCTTCTCCCCCCTGCTGTGGGGTACAGGGAAACACGACCACGCAGCTCCCCCAGCCACAGCCCCCGGCAGCCCCTGCACCTCCCAGGCTCTTGCACCCCGGGATCCCCATCCCTGCCCCTTGCAGGGTCCTGCAGTCCCCCCGGCCCTCCCAGCTCCTTTAGCCTTCCAGTCCCCGGCTTTCCTCTGCTCCGGTTCTCTCCTGTTCCCCGACCCGTCCTCTTTGCCCCCCGAGTCTGTGCCCCCGTCCCCCTGTCCGCCTGCTCCGCTACCCGCCCTGCCCCGGCCACTCACGGTGTGTCCGAGCTCCTGGAGAGCCACGTTCATCCTGGCCATCCCAGGCCGCCTCCCGCCTAGCTCCGATCCCCGCCCGGGCCGCGCCGGGTCCCCGCTGCCGCCGCAGCGCCGCCTGCCTCCGCCGCCGCCATGGCTCGCACCGGGCGCCGCTCCGCCGCTGGCGCCGGAACCGGCACCGGGCACGGATGGGGCCGCGCAGGAGGGATGGAGCGGCGGGGGCCGGCAGTGGCTGGGCGCAGCCCGCGGGTACGGGGAGGGGGCGGTGGGGTCGGCGTCTCGGATGGTGGCTGGAGCGGGGACACGGGTGCCCAGCCTCGGTCGCTCCGCTCCGCTCCTCCCGGACCGGCTCCGCCGCCGAAGTGACCGCCGGGCGTACGGGAGGAGTCCCGCACCGGCACACACACGGGAGCCACACCGGCACTGGTGTCTGCACCAGCATCCGCAACGGCACTCGCACGGGGAACCGCACTGGCACCTGCACCGGTATGTGCACCGGCACTGGTACCCACACCGGCAACCGCACCGGGCACTGCCCGGAAGCCGCGCCAGCACCGGGGCTGCGAGCCGCACCAGCACCTGCACCCTCGTCGGTGCGGGAGGCACACGGGCACTCGGACCGGCACTGCACCGGCACAGGAAACAACGCCCGGGCACCGGCGCACTGACACGTACCGGCGCTGGGCTTCAGCACCCGGGGAGGCACGCTGGCACTGCACAGCACCGGGTACCGGCAGCGGGTGGTAGCGGTGCACAGCCACAGCAGCACACCCTGCTCTGGTACCCGCCGATGCCCTCCGGTGCCTCGAGGAAGCCCGAGGTCACCCGCAAGCCCGTGTCACTGCGCATGGCGTGACACAGTCGTGTGCACACGGGGAGTGAGGGGCAGGCCGGGCTGCACACTCAGCCTGACACCCCGCCGTGACACCTCCCAGCCCTGTGTCGCCACCTGCCCGGGACTGGGTGTCACCGATGGTCACCTGCCTGGTGCCCGCGGCGCTACCATGGGGGGGGGGGGGGGCGGGTGCGGGTGCTCGGGTGGGGTCCCCCCAGCCCCCTGGGGCACAGGGCACACGGCAGCTGTGCGGGTGCCGGGATGGTGCCTCGAAAGACGTTGGTGGGGAGACGCGAGGCACCGCGCCCGCCGCCCGGGGGCTGCGCAGCGCGCACGGAGCGCAGACAAGGTGCCCACCGAGGTGCCCGGGGTGGGTGAGGCAGTGCCACCTGCCTGAGCGGGGAGGCGTGGGGACCGAGTGGCACACGTGTAGAAGACAGGGGTGTGCGTGGTGTGCACAGGGGTGCCCGCGGGTGTCCGCGATGCGCCGGGCCCCGCCGAACCCCGGGCAACGCTGCCTCATCGGCCCGGCCCGGGCGGCACAGCTTCGGCTGCCCGTGCCGGGGCCGACAGCACGGCCCGGCCCGCCGGCCCCGGGGCTCCAGCACTGCCTGTCCCAGGGCTCCGTGCCCCGCGGCCGGGCCGTGCCCCCCGCCCCGCGGGTGCCGGTGCCCGGTGCTGCGCTGCCCCCCCCCCCCCGGGGCCGCCCTTCGCCCCGCCCCCGGCGCGCGGCGGTGTCGTCACGGCGCGCGCAGGCGCAGAGCGGCGGGGAGGCGGCGGAGCGGCCATGGACGCGGGAGGCGGCGGCGGGCAGAGCCGGGTGCAGGGCGGCCCCGGGTCGGGCGGCGACGAGAAGCCCACGCCGCCCTGGGGCCGGGACCGCCGGGAGACACCCGTGGGGCCCGAGAAGGAACAGGAGCTGGTGAGCGCTGCCGGGGGACGCAGCTGAGTCACGGCCCGCCCGGGCCCGCGTCACAGCCGGGGCGGGACGTCACCCTGCGTCACGGGGGGGCCGGGACCCCCGCGGGGTTCCCTCCGGAGGAGGGTCCTGGCGTCATGGGGGTGCCCGCGTGACGCAGCACAGGGCTCCCTGGCCCTGCGAGGAAGTGGGTGGGTGAGTGGGGGTGCGGGGAGACGGGGCTCGCAGGCGTGATGTCGCTGGAGCGGGGAACCGTGAGGAAATCGGGGTACGTGTGTGATAGTGGGGGGTCCCCTTTTTACACTGCACGGGGGTGGGCTTGGCGCTGGGGGTCCCCAGAAGCTGTCGGGGCGCTGCCTCTGGTAGAGGAGCTGCTGTCCCCAGGGGTCCCCCCCCGGGGGGCCCTGCTCCTTGCCGTGGGGGTGTTTGTCACCCCCTGCGAAGGGGTGGTCTCTTTAGAGGGTGACCCTGGTGGCAAGAGTGTGGAACTCGTCAGCGGCACTGGGTTGGGGGGCATCTGTGTTCTGGGCCCCCTGTGGCTTGGGGAGCCCCCTCACCCCTGTCACACTGGGTGTCTGTGCTGGGCACCCCTAACTGTTTCCTCCTGTGCCTTTTGGCAGTCGGAGGAGGACAAGCAGCTGCAGGATGAGCTGGAGATGCTGGTGGAGCGCCTGGGGGTAAGTCCATGCCGTGCCCCTCCACAAGTTGCTGTGGCGCTGGAAGCCCTGGCCAGGACTCGAGTCTGTCTGTCCCTCTCTTACGGTTGTTCCTCGTGCAGTGGAGCTGGGGGATTTTCATCATGAGTGAGGCCCATTCATGTCCCTGTGCTCAGGGGACCTCCGCCTCTCTGCTCAGAGACAGGGCTGTGTTTGGGGAGGACTGGTGGGGTGGTGGCACAGGAACCAGGCCCTTGCTCCCTGACAGACAGCTTCCCTCTGCAGGAGAAGGATACCTCCCTCTACCGCCCTGCCCTGGAGGAACTGCGGAGGCAGATCCGCTCTTCCACCACCTCCATGACCTCTGTTCCCAAACCCCTCAAGTTCCTACGGCCACATTATGGCAAGCTGAAGGAGATTTATGAGAACATGGCTCCAGGAGAGAACAAGGTAAAGGCTCTTGTCCCCACCTCCGCACATGGCTGGGAGGATGGTGCTGGGGCAGGTGATCTCAGAGCACTCCAGACCGTGTGGTCTAACATCTGCCTCTGTGACTTGCTCCAGTGGATTACAACTTGCCAGGGCTGTGCCTTTGCCACCTGTGAACTTGTGGGTGCAGGGAGGGTGTTATGTCCCTGCTTCCCTGTGTCTGACATGTCTGAGCCCCTGGTACTCTTTTCCCAGCGCTTTGCAGCAGACATCATTTCTGTCTTGGCCATGACCATGAGTGGGGAGCGTGAGTGTCTGAAGTACCGTCTGGTGGGCTCCCAGGAGGAGCTGGCATCTTGGGGGCATGAATACGTCAGGTAAGCCTGGGTGGGAGCAGGGCTTGGGGAAGGACTAAGTGTTTCTCTTTGACTCTGGCCTGTCTAGGAGGTGTCTCAACTTGCTAGGCTTTTGTTCAGCTGCCCCTATCACATCTGCACACATGTGCCACCTCATCCTCTCTTTACAGTGTTTTGCAGAGATCTTGCTGCTGTGGACTCTGTCATGTCTGCTTTTAACGCTGGGCTTGTCCCCTGTAGGCTCTTAGGGGAACGTGGGACCCCTATAAACCATACATGGCCCTGGCTACTGGCAGCAGCTGCTCTTCCTCCTTGGGGCTGGGTGAATGGTTTCTGTGGTGGTGACATCCCTTTGTCCCTGCAGGCACCTGGCGGGTGAGGTAGCTAAGGAGTGGCAGGAGATCGATGAGGCTGACAAGGCTCAAAGGGAAACACTCCTCACCTTGGTCAAGGAGATTGTCCCCTACAACATGGCCCACAATGCAGAGCATGAGGCCTGTGACCTGCTTATGGAGATCGAGCAGATGGACATGCTGGAGGAGTACATTGATGACAATGCCTACTCCAAAGTGTGCCTCTACCTGACCAGGTGAGGAACATAAGCAGGCTGAGGTGCTGGAAGGGGCCTGGTCCCTGGTGGGCCAAGGCTGCCTGATGCAGTCGTCACCTTCATGTCTGTCTCCTCCTCAAAGCTGTGTAAGCTACGTCCCGGAGCCTGAGAACTCAGCTCTCCTGCGCTGTGCCCTGGGCATCTTCCGCAAGTTCAGCCGCTACCCTGAAGCCCTGCGCCTGGCTCTGATGCTCAATGACATGGAGCTGGTGGAGGACATCTTCACTTCCTGCAAAGATGTGTGAGTGGAGACTTGTTCCTCATGCTCTGGAGCCTTCATCCATCATGGTGGGGCATGACTCCCTGTCTAGGCAGAGTTGGGGTAGAGCTTGCCAGAAGACACCAGAAGTGTCAGGGTTTGAACTGAATCTCTTGTTCTTGAAATCAAGATGGACAAGAGCAGGTCATCTCTGGGCTGCTCCTGTGTGCCTTTGGAGCAGAGCAGACTGGGCTACATATCAGTGCCATTTGGTGGACGTGTGGTTGACCTGGGGCTGGCTGTGCTCTGGGCAATTATGAAACCTCTCCCCTCTCCACAGAGTTGTCCAGAAGCAGATGGCTTTTATGCTGGGTCGCCATGGGGTCTTCCTAGAGCTAAACGAGGATGTGGAGGAGTATGAGGACCTGACCGAGATCATGTCCAATGTCCAGCTCAATGGCAACTTCCTGGCTTTGGCCAGAGAGGCAAGTGTCCCAGCTGGGAAAAGAGCCCTGTGCTGCCTCCTGCTGTGGCTGTTCTGGCTGCTGGGCTGTGTGGCAACATCTGGGAAGAGATCTCTCATTCCTATGTGTTTGGCCAGGCACCTGCTGGAGAGGTTGCCCTTGTAAGGTAGCTGCCCTGGGGTATGCTGGCTGAGAGTTAACCCCCTTCTTTGTCTCTGCAGTTGGACATATTGGAGCCCAAAGTGCCAGATGACATTTACAAAACCCACCTGGAAAATAACCGTAAGAGCTTGTATTGTGGCAGCCTCTGTTGTTCCTCCTGTGGGGAACTCCTGTGCATTTCTGTGCCAGGGTGGGCAGATGGCCCACCCAGGGTGTCTCACTTGGTGTGGAGCAGACCCAGCTGCCTGCTGTGGATTTGGGCTTGTCCCTTCCTGCTAGTGGTGGGACAAGTCCTTGTGCTCCCGTGGTGTGGAACAGCTGTGTGATGGAGGGCTAATTATGGCCTATTTATCTGCCTGACTCACCTTGACATTGCTCCCCAGGGTTTGGGGGGAGCGGTTCCCAAGTGGACTCAGCCCGGATGAATTTGGCCTCCTCCTTTGTGAACGGCTTTGTGAATGCGGCGTTTGGACGGGACAAGCTGCTGACTGATGATGGCAATAAATGGTTGTACAAGAACAAGGACCATGGTGAGGGAGCTGGCTGGGCAGGGGCTGGAGGTGTCCCTTGTTTGGGTGTCACTACCCTGTCCAATTTGGGGGGCTGCAGGGTGCTAGGCTGCCCCCGTGGCCACTGCCTGTCCCAGGCAGGACACATCGATTTGGGGCTGAGGTGGGCTCTTCTCCCCTGGCACTGCAGGGATGCTGAGTGCTGCTGCCTCGCTGGGCATGATCCTGCTGTGGGACGTGGATGGAGGGCTCACGCAGATCGACAAGTACCTGTACTCCTCGGAGGATTACATCAAGGTCAGTGGCATTGATCCTGGCACGGGTTCTATGGCCTGGGGAATGGTTGACCTTGCTGTGGTCTGCTGTGTGGCTTAGCTTCTGCCCAGAGAGGGGCTGGGTGACCCTGAGTCCCAGGTTTTCAAGTGGGGAGCTCTTAGGGGCTGCCTTAGGCACCTTTGGGGTCCCCTTGTCACAGAGCTATGGGCTTTGGGCTGCTCAGCTGGCTCCAGGGTGATGTAATATGTAGAATGACATTAATCACTGGCTGCCAGGGAGCTTTGTGTGTTGGAGGCTGGTCCATGACAGTGCCTCTGTCTTGCAGTCGGGAGCCCTCCTGGCCTGTGGCATCGTCAACTCAGGGGTGAGGAATGAGTGTGACCCTGCCCTGGCACTCCTGTCTGACTATGTCCTCCACAACAGCAACACCATGAGGATTGGAGCCATTTTTGGGTAAGGGCCTGGCCCCAGTTTCCCTGGGCTGTGCAGAGTGGTGGGGACCCCCTTCGTGCTCCCCCCTCACATTTGGCTGGACTCACTGCAGGCTGGGGCTGGCATATGCGGGCTCCAACCGTGAGGATGTCCTGACATTGCTGCTACCTGTGATGGGAGACTCCAAGTCCAGCATGGAGGTAGGGAGCAAGGCAGGGTTTGCCTGGGGTTCCTGCTTCCCCACCCAGTCCCAAACAGCTCCTGAGTATACAGGGGCTGTCTCCTGCAGCTGGTTTGGGCTGTGGGAACATGGCTGCATGTACTTGACTGGTGCTGTGCTGTGTCAGAAGAGCATGGCCCTGTGGGCCAGCTGGCTCTGCACTGTCCCCACATGTAATATGTCCCTTTTTCTCCTTCACCAGGTGGCTGGTGTGACCGCCTTGGCCTGTGGGATGATATCAGTGGGCTCCTGCAATGGGGATGTCACTTCAACCATCCTCCAGACCATCATGGAGAAATCAGAGGCAGAGCTGAAGGACACATATGCCCGGTGGCTGCCACTTGGCCTGGGCTTGAACCACTTGGGTAAGGCTGGGCAGTGCCAGTGGCTCATGGGTTGGGGAATGGGGTGAGAGCATCCCTCCACTGCTGTCCTGTAACTGCTGTGTATTCCCTGGCAGGGAAGGGAGAGGCCATTGAGGCCATCTTGGCAGCTCTGGAGGTGGTGTCAGAGCCGTTCCGTAGCTTCGCCAACACGCTGGTGGACATATGTGCCTATGCAGGTGAGTTGAGCTGATCAGGCAGGAGAGGCAGGAGCAGGTCCTGAGCCCTTCTTCTGCTGATCATGGCCCTCTGCTCTCTCCTCAGGCTCAGGAAATGTCCTGAAGGTGCAACAGCTCCTGCACATCTGCAGTGAGCACTTTGACTCCAAGGAGAAAGAGGAGGACAAGGACAAAAAGGACAAGAAAGAGAAGGAGAAGAAAGAGAGCTCAGCTGACATGGGGGCTCACCAGGTAGGGAAATGTGGGCTGGGACCCATGTCCCAGGTGCAGACATTGGTTTTGGGATGGTTCCTAAGGCACTTGCGGGATCAGAGCTGGAGTCAAAACAGCCCCCAGCAGTACCCCCAGCTCTCCCTGTCCCCTGGGCTCAGGGTGGGCACAGGGTCTGTGAGAACTTGGGGTTTAGGCTGGGTGTTCCCTGCCTGGCGCTCAGTGCCCATGTCCCACAGGGTGTAGCGGTGCTGGGGATCGCACTCATTGCCATGGGCGAGGAGATCGGCGCCGAGATGGCCCTGCGCACGTTTGGCCACCTGGTGAGTGACACTGGAGGTGACAGCGCAGAGCTGGGAAGGGACCTAGGAATAGAGACTGAGTCTTGTCTCACAGCTCTGTAGACCTTGCTGCCCTTAAGCTGGGTCTAACACCCACCTCCCCTCTGCAGCTGCGGTATGGGGAGCCCACCCTGCGCCGGGCCGTGCCCCTGGCTCTGGCACTGATCTCGGTCTCCAACCCCCGGCTCAACATTCTCGATACCCTCAGCAAGTTCTCTCACGATGCTGACCCTGAGGTCTCCTACAACTCCATCTTTGCTATGGGCATGGTGGGCAGCGGTAAGCCTTGGGGACAGCCCAGTTTGGGACTTGTGCAGGGGAGAAGGTGGGAGCCCCAAGCCTGCACTCTCTGCCTGCACCCCCTTTTCCCCAGGTACCAACAACGCCCGGCTGGCAGCCATGCTGCGGCAGCTTGCCCAGTACCACGCCAAGGACCCCAACAATCTCTTCATGGTGCGGCTGGCCCAGGTGATGATTCTGTGCTTGCTGCTCGTGGTGGGGAAGGGGCAGGTTGGGATCCCTGCCCTGGGCGTTAGGAGGGCAGTGTTTTCTTCCTCCTGTTGGGCAGGGCTGGGGGTCTCAGGTGTTATCCCACCATGTTCTCACATGCTTTCTCTGCCACACCAGGGCCTGACACACCTGGGCAAGGGAACACTCACCCTGTGCCCCTACCACAGTGATCGCCAGCTCATGAGCCAGGTGGCTGTGGCTGGGCTGCTGACTGTCCTCGTGTCCTTCCTGGATGTGCGCAACAGTGAGTACTGTGGTGCTGGCCCCCTCTGCCCTGTGGTGTGGGCACTGCTCAGCCTCCTCACTTTCGTCTCCCCTCCAGGATGGGAGAGGGAAGGAACTGAGATTGCGTAGTCTGGAAAAGAGGAGGCTGATGGGAGCCCTTATCACTCTCTAACACCTATCTAAAAGGAGGTTGTAGGGAGGTGGGTGTTGGTCTCTTCTCCCAATAGTGATAGGATGAGAGAAAATGGCCTCAAATTGTGCCAGGGGAGGTTCAAATTGGATCTTAGGAAAAATTTCTGTACTGAGTGGTGAGGAACAGGCTGCTCAGGGAAGTGGTGGAGTCGCCGTTCCCAGAGGTGTTAAAAACGTGTGTAGACGTGGCACTTAAGGACGAGGTTTAGTGGCCATGGTGGTGTCCAGTTGGTGGCTGGACTTGATGTTAGAGGTCTTTTCTAGTCTTAATGATCCTGTTTCTATTATTCCAGTTATCCTGGGCAAGTCCCACTACGTTCTCTATGGGCTCGTTGCTGCCATGCAGCCCCGCATGCTCGTCGCCTTCAACGAGGAGCTGCGGCCTCTGCCCGTGTCGGTGCGGGTGGGACAGGTGAGGGGCAGCCAGAGCCGAGGGTGGGGTGCTCTGGTGTCCCCAGCTCTCACCTCACTCCTCTCTTGCAGGCTGTGGATGTGGTGGGCCAAGCAGGCAAGCCCAAGACCATCACGGGTTTCCAGACTCACACGACACCCGTGCTGCTGGCACACGGAGAGCGGGCAGAGCTGGCCACAGAGGAGCACGTGCCCGTGACGCCGATCCTGGAGGGATTTGTTATCCTACGCAAGAACCCCAACTACGACGTTTGAGCCGAAGGGGGGCCTGAGTAGGTGGTTGGGGGGGGGGGAAGAAAACCTAGTTTGTTTGTTTTTTTGTTACTGAGAGTCAAGGAAATAAACTGTGCCGAGACTGGGGGGCTGCTGTGCCCTCCTTGTGCCAGGGGGGCAGACGGGGCTCTCGTACCTGTGAGGGGGCCGGATGGTGGTGAAAATTCCTCTTGGGATGGAGTTGTTCCCAGAGCGGCAGTGTGGGTGCCCCTCCCCAGCCGGGGGGCTGTGCCTGGGTGGGTGTGGGGGTGTGAGTCCCCGCGGGGGTGGCTGTGCGGGTGGGTGCGGGTTGGGGCAGTGCTGTGCCCCGGGGCGTGCCGGCCCAGCGTTTGCAGGCCCTGGGCGGTGCCCGCCCCGGGTGGGCTAGCGGTGCCGGGTGGGTGCTGGTCCCGGGGGGGGGGCCCGGTCCCGGTGCGGCGCGCGCCACGTGCTCCCGCAGGGGTGGGCGGGGCCAGGGGGAGGGGCGAGGGGCGTTTCCGGCCCCGCCCTCCGCCGGGTCGCGCGGAGACTCCTCTCGCCCCGCCACGTGACAGAGGGGCCGGGGCGCGGCGCCGGCGTCACGCGCTGCGGGGCGGGGCCCAGGAGGCCCCGCGCGCTCCTCCCCCGCGGCGGCGCGCGGCCCCGCCCCTGCGCGCGGCGCGGCTCCGGAAATGGTCGTGCTGCGCTGCGCTGCGGCTGCGTCGGGCCGCGCGCGCTGAAGGAGACTGAAGGTAACGGGCGGGGGCGGGGCGGGCGCGCGCCGCGGGGGGGCGGGTGGGTGGGGGTTGGGGGGGCGGGGGGGGGGGAGGAGGGGGGCACCGGTACCGGGCCTCGCGCCGTCGCCCCGGGCCTCGCGCCGCCGGGCCCCGCCGCCGCCACCGCCGCCGCCGCCGCCGCCACCACCACGTGGGCGCCGCCCCGCGCGGCCCTGTGCCCGGCCCGCTCCGCTCCCCTGCGCGCCCGGCCCGGCCCCGCTGCCGCCGGGGGTCCCGCGCGGCCCCGCTCCGCGCCCACGTGCCGGCCGGTGTCCCCCACAGCTGCGCACGTGCTCCCGCCGCCGCGCCCGCCCGGGCCCGCCGCCGCTCCCGCCGCCGCACGTGGTGCGTGCCCCGCCGCCCCCGCCCCGCCGGTGCCGGTGGGGCCGTGGCTATGGCGGCGGCCGGCAGTGACACGTGTCCTTGGCAGAGGCCGCTGCCGCCGCGGGGGGGAGCGGGGCCGCCGGATACCTCCCCGGGCCCCGCGCTGCGCCCCGCCGCCACGCGCCCCCTTGCTGCCTCCCCCCGCTCCCTTCTCGCCGCCGAGATGGTGCCGGTGTCTCGGGCCTGCCCCGCCGTCCCGGTGTGCAGCCGGCCGGGCCGCCGCCTCGGCCTGGGGGCAAGGCCGAGCTCGGGCCTGGCGGGGCCGGCTGCTCCCGGCCTGGCCCTGCGGCCTGGCCTTGTCTCCCCCTCCGGGCGCTGGGCGGCTCGGTCCCCGCCGCTGCGGAGCCCTGACTCCCGCCCCCGGTCCCCCGCTCTGCCGGGGCCCTGGCTGCCCCAGTCCCCCCGGGAGCACCCGCCCCGGCTGCGGGCCCAGTGCAGGCCGCGGGCCTGGCCTGTCCTGCCGCGGGGGAGGCAGCGACTGCGGCGGTTCCCGCTCCCCCCCACCCCCTGCCGGGGCAGGGCCCGGCTCTTCCTGGGTCGGGCGAGGAGGGGGCGGCGGGGCCGGGCGCGTTCCCCCGGAGGCCCCAGCTGATCTCTCTCCCCCCTTCCCTCTCTCTCCAAGTCAGTCGGATGAACGGTCTCTGCAGGCCCGCTCAGCCGGCCCAGGTTTTTCCCGCGGGGGGGTGAGTATCCCGCTCGCTCCCGGTTGTGCCGGCGGTGGGGTGCTGGGGCTGTCCCCGGGCGTCCCTGTTCCCGTGTGATACCCTCCTTCCCTTTTTTTGTGGTGACGGATGCCAAGGGCCAGCTAAGATGGCCTTGGCCGCCGTATCCTGGGGCTGGGCTCTTGATTCCTTGGTGAGTCGGGGGCCAAGGACTGCTGCTCTGCCCGCCCCCCCCCCCCCGCCACCTCCTGAAACCCTGGCATGACCCATCTCCACTGGGGTTGTGGCTGGGGGGATCTCCATGATGGGCTGGCACCCCCCCAGTGCCAGGGCAGAGCCCCGGGGGGGTCAGGGCACTCTGGTGACGTGCCTGGCAGTGCTGACGCGGCCGAGCGTCAGGTTACCAGAGGCACCGCGGCTGCTCCCCGGGTTGCCCCAGCCGGCAGCAGGCTCCCCAGGTGCCGTAGGGTGCAGTGGACCCTCCGGTGGGGTGCAGGGCGGGGAGCACCGCCTCTCCTTCCTGCCCCAGTGGCCTTTGCACTGGGGCGGGTGGAGCGGCACCAGCTGCCAAGTCCTTCCTGGGACAGCCAGGAGGGTGCCCCGGCTGCCTGGGTGCCGGTGGCAGTGGGGGGCTGTGGGGTTCTCCAGGCAGGGCAGTGGCAGCCCTGTGGGGGGACGTGGGGGCTGCTCCCGGCCTTGCCTGGTAGGCGTTTGTGGTGTGTGCCGAGGACCCGGCACCACCGGCAGGAACAGGTTTGGCCGGCCGAGGGAAGCCTTAGTAGGTCAGCTGGGGTGGAGCTGGGCACGGCTGACGCCAGGGTGCCGCCGGCCCACCCAGCCCCCCGGAGCTGGTAGTGGCCTGGGTGCTGGCAGTGGTCACAGGCATTGATGCCTGGTTGTTTGGGGACCCCAGCCAGGCTCTGTGGAGGTCATTGCAGGGCGGTCAGTCCTGCCAGGGGATGTGGCTGGATTTGGGGCACAACAGGGGGGCTTTGCTCTGTGGGAGCATGTCGTCCTGCTCATGCTGCCCGCCCTCTCCCTGTGCCCCAGTGGGGCAGGAGGGGGTGGCTAGGGGTTCACACCCTGGCGAGATGCTGCCTGTGGGACACTACCAGTGTCTGGCTTTACACTGAGGGCCTGCAGATGCCTCGTTTTTGGGGCTGACATAGACAGGGGTCAGATGCCTAGGGTGCTGCCCACCTCCAGCTTATACCTGCTGTCCCTGTCCCCGCAGATAGCGAGGGGATCCTTATGCACAACCCCATGAAATGAACAAAGCTCCACAGCCCACAGGAGGAGCCCCGACAGCCCCGCACCCTGCCCCTTCTCCTGGACTGCCGCAGGTAACTGACCCCTTTGGGTTGCTGGGGGAACCCAGCTTTGCCTCCCCGCTTTGTGCCAAGGGCATTGGTGCCATCTTTTTCCCTCCCTGCCTCTTTCCAGCCGACGTTCCCACCCGGTCAGACGGCACCTGTGGTTTTTAACCCGGCACCGACCTCACAAATGAATACGCCTTCTCAGCCTCGCCAGGTAAAGGCTTTGCCCTGGGTTGGAGGGGTTTGTGCTGGGTGGGAAAATCCAGCAGCTTTTTGCCTCCTGGCCAAGTAGTCCCCCTGCCACAGTACTCGAAGGCCCGTGGTGCTCCCCAGGACTGGTGTGTGCCTGCAGTCTAGACCATGACTACTGCCTGGGGACCTTCCAGCCCGGCGGGTGGGGGGCCAGATGCCTCTGGCCAGGGATGCCCACCGAGTGACTGCTCTTCTTTCCTTTCTCCCCTGCCCCAAACCTCCCTCTCCTCTCTCAGTTTCCAGCAGGGCCTCGGGCTATTCACCAGCAGGTACTAACCCACTTCCCTCACCCCGCATGCCAAGCACTCTGCCCCAACACTGCACAGAAATACCCACCCTGGGCATGAAGGGGCTGGGGAGCACGTGGAGACCCCAGAGCCAGGGGACAGGCTCATCCAGGGAAACTGGGGGTTGTCCACTCAACTTTGCCGGGGGGTTTCCCTGCAGTGTCTCCCCAGTTTCCTCCTTGCATGAAGCCTGTAGCATGCAACTGTGCCTGTGCTAACCCCAGCGCAGGCTGTTTTTTCTGCCTGCATTGTTCTTCCTCTTTCCCCCCACAAAGTGTGTGTGGGGGTCTCCCAAGGCTCTGTGGTGCTATGCAAGGCTCTGGATTTCCATCAGCCCTTTTGTGTGGAGGAGCTGCTGGGAATGGATCTGGTGATGTCCTTGGTGCGCCAGGGACCCTCACAAGGGGCAGGGAAGGATCCTTACAGGGAATCCCAATGGATTTGGGATGTGGGCACTAGACAAAGGGCTTCCTGGCCTCTTGTCCCCACTTGTACCAGTCACCCTGTGTCCAAGCCCTGTCCCAATGCGGGTAACTCCTGTCTCTCCCCTTTTCCCTCTGTATGCGTGCACTTGCTAACAGGGAGGATTCAGGTCTCTTCAGGTAATGCTTTCTCCTTGCCCTGGGGTGTGTGCGCGTACCCTTCCTTGCCCACTTGCTGTTGGGCTTGAGCCACTGCTCCTGGGGATGCTCCTGCCCGGCAAAGAAGCTGGATTGGGATGAAGGGCACAGGCTGGGGACAGGGGTGGAAATAGCCAGTTCTGCACACCCTTGCCGTCTGGCTTGGCACAGCAGGACTACAGGTCCCAGCATTCAGTGCGAGCGCCGGGAGCCGGTGCGAAGCACGCTGGGATCTGCCGCCGCCGAGCTGCGTGCGGCCGAGGCCGGCTCTGGACACTGGAGCTGCTGGCCCCCGTCGGGCGGGGAGGGGGCCGCGTCGGGCATGAGCTGGGTCGGGTGGACCCAGGCGGCCCCGCAGGTGTGTGGGGGCAGGATGGTGCTGGGGTGGGGGTCAACTCTGGGGAAGGTGGGTGTGGCTGCGCCCTGGCAAGGGGGAATCTCCCCATTACCCCCCCAAAGCTGTGCCTCCCTGTGTCCAGGCTGACTTTCTGGGGTGGTGAGCACTGCCAGGCTGTTCCCTGCAGTGTGAGGGGGGGAAGGGGTGTGTTGTGTGCCGGGCAGGGGTGCTGGTGCTCACCTGACGCCGCGCCCCGTCTCTCCCCAAGCATTTCTACCAGAACAGGGCACAGCCTCCCGCCAGCGCGTCCCGCGTACAGAGTAACACGACGGCTCGGCCTGGCCCCCCTGCCCATGTGTATCCAGCTGCTTCCCAGGTGATGATGATACCCTCCCAGATATCCTACACACCTTCCCAAGGAGCCTATTACATTCCCGGACAGGTGAGGGCTGTGTCCTGGGCTTCATGGGAGGGGGCTGGAATGGGCAGCGGTTGGGGATGTTGCCTGGGGTTAGAGCCCAGGTCTGTTTGGGGTGGGGCAGAGGGGGTCCCTCTGGCTCTCAAAGCACCCCCTGATTTTAGCGGGGTGTTGCCCAGCTCTGTAGAGAGGTGACAGGCGGTGCTGGTCCCTCTCCCCAGCAGCACCCCAAGACCCCAAGTGCCTACTTTGCCTGCGCCCTACTCCCTTTCCTGGCACCCAGGTGGTTCACTGGCAGAACTGGGGGTACATCAGTGGTTTGGGAGTCAATGGTTTTGGGCTAGGTCTATAGCCTTTAGGGAAGACAACTGACCTTTCTTTTCCGCTGTTGCAGGGCCGCTCCACGTACGTTGTCCCAACCCAGCAGTACCCGGTCCAGCCTGGTGCCCCTAGTTTTTACCCTGGAGCCAGCCCCACAGAGTTCGGGACTTACGGTACAGACTGGGGGGTGTGGTTGCTCTGCTCCCTGGTGCTCTTCCAGCCCCAGCACTTCCTCTGTTTTTGGCTCTCCTGCCTCTGGCCTCCCTGCAGCCCCCCATGTGCAGGAGGCAGAGTGCCAACAGCTCTGCCAGCTCACTGGGGCTGTCTCTGTAACTCCATTACAGGCTGTTTTGGGGGGCAGGGGGTCTTACCCCTTTCCCAGCAGCACAGAGGGCTGCACATCATGTCCCGCCAGTCCATCCTTTCCAAATCAGAGCCGTTTAATGTTTAACCCTCCTGGCGGAGGGCTGGGGCAGACTTTATCCTCTGCTTTTTCTCACTTGCTGTCAAGGGGGTGAGCAGTTCTGTGCTTGCTAACCCCCCCCTAGCTCCTGGCTCCCCAGGGAACTAAGCTGGGGGTGCTGGGGCCGCTCCATGCCTGCCCCCTCCCGGCACTGGGGAGCGGCAGTGTGAGCAGCCCCCCTTCTTCCCCCGCTTGCATGTGGCCACCCAGGCTGTGACTATATTTAGGCTTGGTCGGTCCCAGGAGGCCCGGCAGACACAGAAATGTGAGCCGAGGCCTCCGGCCAGGTCCCGGCACAGCAGCAAAGCACAACCGGGGCAGAGATGGGCTTCTCCTGAGCCAGGTACGTGCCTGTCCTCTCTTCCTCTTGTCCCAGGGTCCAGCTGGCCCCTCAGAGGATGGAGGTGGCCCCTGTCAGTGACTGGCTCCCACAGTTAGGCCAGGATACAGCTGCTCCTTTGTGCCTGGCTCTGGGGCATCCCCCAGTGTTTCTCAGGGGGTTCCGAGAAGGGCTTGCCTCCTGCCTCCACTTCAGGGCTGCTGCTGTTCTCAGGGGACCTGGCAGCAGTGTGTCCCTTGCCCACAAGACTGGATGGGTCGGCCTGGCATGGCATGGGTGATGGCAGCTTGGTGTTTCCCTCCTTCCCCTCACACCTGGCCCATCCTGTGGGGCCTTTCTGGTGCCCCTGTGTCCTTCCTGGGCAGAGGAGGGGTCCCTGGCTCTAGGGTAGCAGTCACCAGGAAGGTACTGGAGCTGGAGGGGGCCGGGACCTGGCTGCGCCTGTTCCCTCCACGCCCACATCCCTGTGGTAGCACTCTGGGGGTGATTCTTGCTGATGCCCTGGGAGGAGTGGAGTGCCTCTCGGGGGCTGTGCCAGCCCTGGATGGGGTCCAAATCTGCCTTCAGCCCCTGGCATAGCTCTCTCCTTTGTGCTCTTCTCACCAGGGGCTGTGCGGGGAGCCGGAGCCCCTCAGCCTGGGTGTGAATGGAGGGTGCGGACAGGGCTGCTTGGTGCCGCCCTCGGGCTGGTGCCGGCCCTGGGGAGATAAGGAATCCTGGCAGGAAGGTGGTGGCCTGTGGAGCCGGGACACCCGCAGCCAGCATGGCCGAGCGTCCCAGTGCTGAGCGTCCCGGCGTGGAGCCGGTGGGCACGGCAGGCGCCTGCGGGGACCGGCTGGGCGTGGGGGTGGCGCGGGGACGCTCTGCTTCACCGGGAAGGAATTTGGTCGGGCCTGTCGGGCAGGTTGGGATGATCTGGGCTGGATGCGATGGGGGTTCGCTGCAGAGTGACACGGGCTCCCCAGGCTTCTGGCAGACCCCTGTGTTCGGGGGATCAGGGAGTCCCCAGGACAGCGTTGGAGGATCTGGGTTGGCCCGTCCGTCTGACCCTCTCTCCTCTCCTCCAGCGGGTGCTTATTACCCGGCGCAGGGGGTGCAGCAGTTCCCGGCGGGGGTCCCCGCTGCCCAGGTCATTGTGAGCCAACAGCCACCGATCCCCCCAAAACGAGAGCGCAAGACGGTAAGGAGCCGTCCACCCCTGGGCACGGGGTGTGTTCGCATGTGGGAGGGGACGGTGGCAGCCCCAGGAGTTCATCCTGTGTGGGATGGGATGCAGCATGCTGGCGAGGGAGGATGGCAGAGGGCTGTGTCCCTTAGGCTGGGGTCTCAACGGGGGACTGGTGGGTGCTGGCGACCTTGGCTGTCCCGGCGGGCAGCGTTGTGCTGAGTCACAGCTCCCGGGGGGGCGGGGGTGCCGCGGCTGCCAACTGCTGTCTGCTCCCGGAGATGCCGGCGCTCGGAGGCCTCGCACGGGGCCTATTTATAGCGGGGAGCCGGGCAGCTGCCGGCATGGCCCTGCACTGGGGGGTGTGGGGAGCTGCCGGGCCAGGGAGGGGAGAATATTGGCATTTCATCAGCGGAGGGGCCTTGCTGCCCTTTGGGCTCTGCTCTTGCTGCCCTGGGAGCAGGTTGTTTGCGGGTGGGGAGAACAAGACCCATGGCTGTGCTGTGCCCACCACCGGGGTCTCGAACCTGTGTGTGTGTCCCAGCAGGGTGTCCCGTGACTCCTCCTGCACCCACAGCAGGCACGGGGCTGGTGGAGCTGTGGGTGTATGGACTATACCTCAGGTGGCACGGGGCTCGTTGCGATGTTTATGTGCCAAGGCCAGTCAGCTGTGCTGTCCCTGAGGCAGGGGGAGGTCCTGCACCCCCTGTGCCAGTGTGGTGGTGCTGCCTTGGGGTCCCCCAACCTCTAGGGACATGGTGCTGGCTCCAGCTGTTTGGCGTGGTGGCTACCAGGTCTTGCCCTGCCCTGTGCCATCTGTTCCTACTGTGCATGTGGATAGGCTGGTGTCTGTGGTGTGCTGTGCCCCATGGGGAGGAGAGGTGGTGCTAGTCAGTGCCCAAGCTGTGTCTGGCCAGGGCAGGCACAGTGCTGAATGAGCCTCTCGCTTCTCCCCTTGGAGAAGGGAGTGTCCTGGAGGTGTTTGGCCCAGGGAAAGGGGGTGGCTTGTGTGCTGTGTTCCTCACCCTCCTGACAGCTTCCACCTCTCTGCCCTGACCATGGATAGATCCGGATACGAGACCCCAACCAAGGTGGCAAAGACATCACTGAAGAAATCATGTCTGGAGCAAGGACCTCATCCACCCCCACCCCTCCACAGGTATGGGGACCCCCTAGACTCCCTCAATGGGGGCAGTGGGGTGTGCACAGGGGCCCTGCTGAACTTCCTGTTTGCTCCCTCCCCACAGGCTGGAAGCAGTTTGGAGCCCCAGGCCAACGGAGAGACCCCCCATGTAGCAGTTATTGTCCGGCCAGGTAAGTGCTGGGGGTGAGTGTGCCAGCTGGTGCAGCTGCTGCCAGACTCCCTGTCATTGGCACTGTGGGGTGTGAGATGACAGCCTTGCTGTTCCTTGGTTCACCTGGAGCTTGTAGGGTCAAATGTACTCCATATATACACAGTGTTGGGTCCAGGAGAGTTTATGGGGGCTGTCTGCTCACCCTAGCTGACCCTTGGGCACTGGAGGACCTCTGTTGTCCCCATGACCATTTTGTGATGTGGGTTGGCACATCTGTCCTTATGCTTCTGCAGATGGTGGGGTCTGGAAGGGGGGGGACTGCAGGGTGAGCAAGGGATTGGAGAACCCCCCATTAATGCTGCCTCTTATGCAGATGATCGCCCAAAGCCTGCGCTGGTGGCGAGCAAGCCCATCTCCCCGGAGCCCAGCAAGTCGGCGTCCCCGTCGCCTCCCCCTCCCCTCATCCCCGAGGTGGAGTCCGTGGTGCTCTCGGCTGTGACGCTGGTGCCAATGGAGCCCCCCGTGGACGTGGACACTAAAGCAGAGCTGGGCGAGGCGCCGCCCGACCCCAATAAGACGTTTAGCGCCATCACTACAGTGCCAGGGGCTGTGGATGTGCCCATTGTGCCCTCGACCAACATGAACACAGTAGTTGTGGAGGAGAAGGAGGAGGAGGTTGCCATTCCCCTCCCGGAGCCCACCCCACAGGCACCTGTGCCCCCTGAGGTGCCACTGGTGCCCATTGTGCCCCCAGTGCCAGCTGCAGCCCCAGTGCCAGCTGCGCCATCACCACCGCCACCACCCGTCGTAACGCAGGCCCCCGAACTACTCGCCAAACCCGCCTCTCCCAGCCCCCCACCACCCCGGGAAGAGCCCTGCCCTGAGCCCACCGTCGAGCCCGCTGCCGGGGCCAATGGGGTCTTAGAGGAGGTGCCTGAGCCGGTCCCTGAGGTGCCCGTGTGCCAGCCAGTGCTGGTGCCCACGCCAGCACCTGCGACCACCCTGGACTCCCCCATCGTCCAGCCTGAAGAGCTGCCCCTGCCCAACGGGGTGGAGGGCACCGGGAAAGCAGAGCCGAGTGAGGAGCAACCTGAGTCAGACAGCCCCATCTCAGAACCCGAGGAGCCAGCCCAGCCCGGCACCCCTGCCTCCCCCCCGGCAGAGGAGGAGGAAGAGGAGGAGGAGGAGGAAGAGGAGGAAGAGAGTGAAGGCCCTGGTGAGGCCACAGAGCGGAGCTCAAGCCCGGCCCCTGCCCCTTCGCAGACCTCGGAGGCGACTGCGCAAGGTTGGGAATGCTGGGCTGAGGCGTGTGGGGCCCCAGGGTGGGTGTTGGGTGACGTGGGGGGGTCACCTGGCTGCGGTGCTAGACGTGGGAAGGGTATCAAAGAGGGAGATGGGGTTAGGTGGCCCAGGATGTGGAGGTACGGGTTGCTGGGGGGAGGACAAGGTTCCTTGGGAGGGTGAAATGGGTAGAGAAGTCCTGGGACTGTGTCTGTATGCAGGTGTATGGGGTGGGAGCGTGTGGGGTGCCATGAGGAAAGTGTGTTTTATGTGATGCCTTGTGTGGATGTATTGGGGTTGTATCTGGGGGCTGTCCCCAGCTGTCTAGGGACATGGGGAGGTACAGCAGATGGAGGGGGGTGACGGGAGACGTAGGGCTGTAGCTATGGCGAGTACCCAGCGTAGGGGTATGCAAGTATGTAGGGGTGCCTGGGGAAAGTGGGGAGCCCTGGGGATGTGCTGTGGCAGAGGTATGTCTCTTTTTTTATGTTTTTGTTTATTGTTTGTGGGTTTTTTTAAGCATCCTGAGCAGGAGTGTGGGGGTTACATAGAGGTGCTGGGGGATATGGATGCACAGGACATGTTCATACAGAGCAGGGCTATAGGAGGATTACCTGGGGGCAGATGTGCTTCTGGGGAGCACCTCTGTGTGGGTGGCGTGTAGGGGTGCGAGGGAGAGGAACGTGTAGGGGGGCAGAGGTGTGTATAGGGGTGTACTCACAAGGGTTGTCCTGCAGAGGGAGGTGGGTATCTGCAGGGATCCCCTGAGGAGGATGGGGAGTGCTGTGCTAGGGAAGAGGTGAGGATGTGGTGCTTCAGAGAGGCACAGGGTAAATGGGGGTGCAGCGGCTGGATGGGGAGTGGTGTGGGGTACATCTGTACAGGGTGTATTCTGGGGTGCATGCTTTGGGAGCGGGGTGCCTTGCTGGGCTGTGTGTAGGGTTCGCAGGGCTACAGGTGCCCAGGTGGGTACTTGGCATGTTTGGGGACAGGCTCTGCTGGGATGGCAGGACCATGGCCCTGTGGCTCCCCACAACCCCATCCCTGAAGGTCAGCTGGTGTAACTGGGGCCTTGCTGATGACCCTGGAGCTTATGTCAGGGTAGGGAGGGGACAGGATGTATTTCTGTCCTTCATCTCCCTGCCTCTGCTCCCAGTCGCCATGTCGGTGCCAAAGAAGAAGCGAAGGATGAAGGAGCTAAACAAGAAGGAGGCAGTAGGCGATTTGCTGGATGCCTTTAAAGAGGTGAGTGTCCTGGGGTGTCTAGGGAGTTCACCCCATGTTCTGTCTCCTCCTGTGATGAGCTCTTCGAGCCTTTGTGTCTGGGCCACTGATGTTCTGTGATGGTAATGAGGATCTGAAGGAGTGGATGCCTGGGTGCAGGGTGGAGGGGTCAGGACCAGGCTTGTGGGATGACTTCTGTCCCTGTCCCTCCTGATGCAGTCTCAGATCAGTGACAGTGCCTCGGAGACAGAGAACAAGCCCCCCATGTCGACCGCTGCACATGAAGTGGAGGAAGTGACCCCAGCTCGTCCACAGGAAGAGTCAGAGGAGACGTGGGAAGAGAAGGAGGACAAGCTGGCGCCAGAGAAGGGCAAAGCTGCTGACCAGAAGTACCGCTACAAGGAAGGTGAGCTGTCTCTTGAGCCAGGCCTCTGCTGGAAGCCATCGCCTCTGGACCCAGCACTGGGTAGAGTGTTATTGAGTGGCATGGTCCAGCTGTCCTAAGCCGTATGCTTTCCTCTCAACTTGGATCAAAGCCTGGCATGGGGTGGGGGACAGAGACCCCAGTGCCAGGGTCCTGGCAGAAGGCAGGGAGCTGGTGGCATCATACTTTCTTATCTAAGCAAGCATTTTCATGCTCATGGCGTACCAGGCTGGGGCAGCTTTGTGGTTGTCTGCATCCCACCTTGCTGGTTGCTGGGTGGGCCTGGACTTGCTGCAGCTCAGGATGGAGGATATAGGACAGCCCACATCAGGGTCTCCCTCTTTGCCCCTGCTGCAGAGCAATGGAAGCCACTGAACCCTGAGGAGAAGAAGCGATATGACCGTGAGTTCCTGCTGGGCTTCCAGTTCATCTTTGCCAGTATGCAGAAACCTGAGGGGCTGCCCCAGATCACGGATGTGGTGCTGGACAAGGTCGGTGCGGCCCTGGAAAGGGGGGAGGCATGGGTAGTGGGGGGACTGGCTCCTATTTGTGCCTTGTCAAGGCAGGGCAGGGACTTACTTGCTGTGCTCGGGGTCCTGTTGCACCAGCTGCAACAAGCCTTGAGTGTGGGAGGGGTGTGTGGGGGCACTTCTGGGGCCTTCTTTCCAGTTCCTTGTCCCGGCGCTGAGGCTGGGGGATGGATCCATCCCGCTCCTCTGCCCCTGGGCATCCTCAGCCCTGTGTACCTTTGCAGGCCAACAAGACCCCACTGCGGGCGCTCGACCCCATCCGCCTCAGTGGCATGAACTGCAGCCCGGACTTCACCCCCTCCTTTGCCAACCTCGGCCGGCCTGTCATGGGTAACCGGGGCCTGGTGAGTATCTCCTCACTTCACCCATGCTGTCCCCCTCCATTTCTCCATGATGATCAAGCTTTCGAGCCGCTGTGTCTGGGCCACTGATGTCCATGATGGAGTTGAGGATCTGAGCAGATGGATGGAGACACCCTGGGAACCAGCCCTGCTGGTCCCAGAGCAAAGAGCTGAGTTTCTTCTCCCTGTGTCAGCCCTCAGGGTTAGGTCCTCGTCGCTCCCAGCAGAGCCAGAGGAAGGAACCTCGCAAAATCATTGCCACTGTGTCTCTCAATGAGGATGTCAAGCTGAACAAGGCTGAGAAGGCCTGGAAACCCAGCAGCAAGCGTGCCTCTGAGGAGGAGGATCCTGAGAACATCAAGACACAGGTGGGATCTGGGGCAGGCGGGCGGTAGGAGGGTAGGGGGAATGTGCTGTGCTCTGGCTGACTTTGCTGTCCTCGCAGGAACTGCTCCGCCGCGTCCGCAGCATCCTCAACAAACTGACGCCCCAGATGTTCCAGCAGCTGATGAAGCAGGTGATGGAGTTGTCCATCGACACGGAGGAGCGGCTCAAGGGTGTCATCGACCTCGTCTTTGAGAAGGCCATCTCAGAGCCAAACTTCTCTGTTGCCTATGCTAACATGTGCCGTTGCCTTATGGGGGTGAGCAGGAGCTAAGTGGGGCTTCAGCTGGGCTGGCAGGGGTTTGTTTGGAGGCCTTGGTTGAGCTCAGCAGGATGCTGGTCTCTCCATGTGGGGTCAGGAAACTGGGACCTGTGGCTGGAAGGCCAAGTCCAGAGTCTTAGCAAGTCATCATGAGGGTGTAGGGTGGCTATTCCTTGGGTTGAGCAGCACCTGGGCCTTAGCTGGCCAGCTTTTGGGGAGATGTGACTCACACTCCTTGCCTGGGGTTGTATCTATCTCTGCAGCTCAAAGTGCCCACCACAGACAAGCCCACGGTGACTGTGAACTTCCGCAAGCTGCTGCTCAACCGCTGTCAGAAGGAGTTTGAGAAGGACAAGGATGATGATGAGATCTTTGAGAAGCGACAGAAGGAGATGGATGATGCCAGTGCTGTGAGTTGGGTTGGAGGCTGCAGCTGAGGGCTGGTGTTGGGTGTCCTTGGAGTGGCCCTGGGATCTGAGCTGCCCTGCTGTGCTGTCCCTGCAGCCTGAGGAGAAGGCGCGCATGAAGGACGAGCTGGAGGAGGCCCGGGACAAGGCCCGACGGCGATCACTGGGCAACATCAAGTTCATTGGAGAGCTCTTCAAACTGAAGATGTTGACAGAGGCCATCATGCATGACTGTGTGGTGAAACTGCTCAAAAATCATGATGAGGAGTCTCTTGAGTGCCTTTGCCGCCTGCTTACCACCATTGGCAAGGACTTGGACTTTGAGAAGGCCAAGGTACTGCTTACCCTGCCTTGCTTTGCCCTGCCCTTGCCTTTAGGAGGGATGTGACCATGACTCTCTTCCTCTGCAGCCCAGGATGGACCAGTACTTCAATCAGATGGAGAAGATCATCAAAGAGAAGAAGACATCATCCAGAATCCGTTTCATGCTACAGGATGTGATTGACCTCAGACGGGTAAGGCACAAGACCTGCTATTGCCTGGGGACTGTCTTCTCTCCCCTGCTTGACCCCATGGAGCTGATGGACTGTGTCCTCAGAGTGCCAGCAGTCCACCTGTCCCCAGGAGGGTACAGGTGGGTATGTAGGCTGTGGCCAGCCCCAGAGACACCATGCTAGCCCTAGCCCTTGGTTAGCATGGCAATGATAGTGGGCACACAGTAACTGGCGGCTGTTTAATGCAGGGGGGCTCTGGAAACTGAGCCCTTTTGTGCCAAAAGCTGCCACAGTATGTGGGGAGCTGTTATAGCTGAGGCAGGAGACCAGTCTGAGCCTTGAGAGTGGGGCAGCTGGGAAGGGGGAATGTCTCTGCCTCCATCCTTCAGCCAACTCAGTGCCTCTTCTCTCCCTTCCTGCCCTCTGCAGAATAGCTGGGTGCCACGGCGAGGAGACCAGGGCCCCAAAACAATCGACCAGATCCACAAGGAAGCAGAGATGGAGGAGCATCGGGAACACATCAAAGTGCAGCAGCTCATGTCAAAGGACAAAAGGAGAGGGCCTCCTGGGCCATCCTCCAGTGGTGAGTGCCTGGCCTTGGGGTCACCCAAGGTTGCCAGAGCTGGGTTACTCCTGTTGGGTGCTGCTGGAGGTCAGGCTGTGCTTCATGCTTGTCCCCTTGTGCTCAGGACGTGGGAGCTTGGTCGCAGACGATGGCTGGAACACGGTGCCCATCAGCAAGGGCAACCGGCCTATTGACACCAGCCGGCTAACAAAGATCACCAAGGTGAGGCTGGGGGTGGACTGTGGGTAGCTGAGCTGGCTGCCCAGCCCAAACTGTTCCCTGATACGAGGTTCTGAGCTGACTCTCTCTACTTGCAGCCTGGATCCATTGACACCAACAACCAGCTCTTTGCACCGGGCGGGCGGCTGAGCTGGGGCAAGGGCAGCAGCGGAGGGTCTGGTGCGAAGCCTGCAGATTCAGGTGGGCACTGTGGGGCTGGCTGGGTGCTGTTGGGCGGGGTAGGAGGGGATTCCTTCCCGTGGTGGTTCCTGTATCGGGGAGGTGCTGGACTCTGAGATTCCCCTCTTTTCACGCCCAGCATCTGATTCAGGGCGACCAGCCACGAGCACCTTGAACCGCTTCTCAGCGCTCCAGCAGTCGAGCCCTGCCGAGAGCCTGGAGTCCCGCCGTGTGGTGCAGAGGTGAGGGGCAGCCCTGCCCTGGGAGGAGCCCCCTGAATCAGGCAGCAGTTGGTTAATGCAGAGGCAAGCATACGGCCTCTGTGCTGGAATAATACCCAGTGGCAGGATGGGGCCTTTGGAGGGGGCTCAGAGTTGGTGAGTCGTTGTGACAAAGTAGGCTGACCCCACCCTGGGCACTTGGGGGGAACCACACCTGGGTGCTGGGCCTGGTTTGGGGGTCTCAGGACCAGACAGACATTGATGGGCTGGAGGGGGTTTTATTGAGGCTGGAGCCTTGGGAGAAAGGGAGAAGTGTTTTCCCCTGAGGGAGATCAAGTGCTAGAATAGGCTCTAGAATGGGCTGGGATTGGAGTGGGACAGCCTTGCCTTGCAGAGCTCTGCAGTCTGGGGTCAGGGAGGGTGGCGATGGGCTCTTCACTCGATGTCCATCCTCCTCCCATGCAGGAGCAGCTCCAGCCGTGACAGGTCAGAGAAGGCTGGAGACAGAGGGGAACGGGAGTCACGTTCGGAGAAGGGCAGCGACCGCCTGGAGCGTCCCGACCGGGGGGAGCGGGCAGACAGGAACAGGTCTGCCATCACCAAGAGGAGCTTCAGCAAAGAGACAGAGGACAGAAGCCGAGAACGGGAGAAGCAGGGCGGCCCTGAGGCTGTGCGCAAGGCTGCCAGCATGACGGAGGAACGGGACCGGAGCCGAGAGCCCAGTGAGCTGGGGAGGAGCTGTGTCCTGGGGGTCTGGCTGCAGGCTGGGGCTCTACCTGTCCCAGGGAGTGCCTGATCCTTGCTCTCTCCTCGCAGTTAAGCAAGAGTCAGTACCTCCCACAGCATCTACCAAGCCTGTGCTGTCAGAAGAGGAGCTGGAGAAGAAATCTAAGGCAATCATAGAAGAGTACCTGCACATCAATGACATGAAGGTGAGAGGAGGGGGTGGCCAGGCACAGTGCCATATGCCCCACCATAACATGCCCTCTGCTTCCATGGGCAGCAACAGTTTGGTCTGGGTGCCGGTCTTCCTGGATGAGGAAGGGGAGCTGGGGCTGGCTGTGGGGCAGTGCTGACCTCTGCCTTTTCCCTGCAGGAGGCCCTGCAGTGTGTGCAGGAGCTGGGCAGCCCCTCCTCGCTCTACATCTTCGTGCAGAACGGCATTGAGTCCACGCTGGAGAGGAGCACCATCTCCCGTGAGCACATGGGGGTCCTGCTGTGCCAGCTGGTGAAGGCAGGCACGCTCTCCAAGGAGCAGTACTACAAAGGGTGAGGGACTGGGGCAGCCTGGCCCCATGCTGGTTATTTTGCCCAGCATTGAATTCAGCCCTGCCTTGTGCAGGGCTCATCACAAAGATCTCCTGAGGCCCTTCCCAGCCAAGGGCATGGGGACTGCTGGATCCCAATGGCCCCTGTCTGCCCTGCAGGCTGCGGGAGATCCTGGAGATCGCAGAAGACATGGAGATCGACATCCCACACATCTGGCAGTACCTGGCTGAGCTCATCACCCCTATACTGCAAGAGGAAGGCATCCCTATGGAGGAGCTGTTCAGGTGAGGGTCATGCCCTTCCGTGGGGCTGCCATGGGGTCCTAGGGGAGGGCTTCTGGGGGCAGGTAACTCAACGAGGTCTCTTGTGCCATGCAGGGAGATAACAAAGCCCCTGGTGCCCATTGGGAAGGCTCCCACGCTGCTGGTGGAGGTGCTGGGCTTGTTGTGCAAGGGCATGGTAAGTGCATGGGGCTCATGTAGCTCCTGGCCTTGGGGACTGGCAGCTTGGGGTAGCATGGATTGAACAGCTCTGCCACCAGAGGGGGTGGCAGGGGTATCCCTTTCCCTGTTTGGGTCACGGAGGTGGTGTGGCCAAGCTGTGGTGTTTCCCTCCCTGGGAATGGAGGGCTTTGGGTGCTGATGCTGACTTGCCTGCAGGGCCAGAAGACCGTAGGCAAGCTGTGGCGGGACGGGGGCCTGAGCTGGAAGGAATTCCTGCCTGAGGATCAGGATGTCAACAAATTTGTCACAGAGCAGGTGAGAGCTCAGTGGTAGAGATGGGCTGTGGGAGGACCCTGGGGATTCTGCTGCTGGGAGTGTGGTTTTCTCCCGTGCTGCCTTTAACAGCTCATCTCTGCCTGCTCCCCAGAAATTGGAGTACACAGTGGGGGACAGCTCGGACACGCCGAGCCGCAAGGAGCTGACCTCGGAGGAGCTGTGCAAGCAAATGGACAAACTGCTGAAGGAGAACCCGAACAACCAAAGAATACACGACTGGATCGAGGTAAGGGTGTGGACACAGCATCCACAGATCTGGGGGCTTCATCCCTACTCCCTCTCCACCTCACAACACTTCTGCCCTCCCTCCTCCAGGCCAACCTGAGTGAGCAGCAGGTCTCATCCAACATGTTTATCAGGGCCCTCATGACATCTGTGTGCCACTCGGCCATTGTCTGTGAGTACCAGGGTGAGGCAGGGAGGGGATCCCCCTGCCCACACTGCCCCCCCCCCTCATGCCCCATCTCCTGCAGTCGAGAACCCCTACCGTTTGGATGCCCTGGTCATCCACAACCAAGCCAAGCTGCTGCAGAAATACCTGCGAGATGAGCAGAAGGAGCTCCAGGCTCTCTATGCCCTGCAAGCCTTGGTGGTGAAGTTAGACCAGCCTCCCAGTGAGTGTGGTGGGATGGGTGGGCCAAGGAGGGTGGTGGCAGGCATGTCCCCACCCCAGCAGGGTCGCTGGTGGCTGGAAAATGGCACGAGTTCCCCTTTGTACCCCTCCAGACCTGCTGCGGATGTTCTTTGATGCCCTGTATGATGAGGACGTTATCAAGGAGGAGGCTTTCTACAAGTGGGAGTCCAGTAAAGACCCAGCTGAGCAGCAGGGCAAAGGGGTGGCTCTCAAATCGGTGACAGCCTTTTTCACCTGGCTCCGGGAAGCTGAGGATGAGTCGGACAACAACTGAGCAACTGTGAGGAAGAGGAACAGGAAGGGAGGAGAGAGAGCAGGGCACCCTGGGGAGCAGCTCCATCCCCTCCCACTCCCAGGCCTCCCTGGACTTGCTGATGCCGGGGCCAAGGGACCCACTGTGCCCCCAGAGCCCCCCTCTCTCTTTTCAGTTCTCTCCCTCCTCCTCCTGTCCTGGTTCTGTTCGCGAGGCCTGTACTAGTTAGTCACGATGATAATAAATGGATGCTGATGGAGGCAGCTCTCGCAGTGGGTCCCCTCAGGGCCCCTCCTCTCCCCGCTCCCAGTGCAGGCACCCTAGTTCTCTGGGAGTGGGGCAGAGCACCCCTGGACTCAAGTCACGGAGAGGGGGGATAGGATGGGGAAAGAAATCTCTCCCCTCCTTTCCCCCCTCCTCTTCCTCCTCCCCACTTCTTGCTGAAATATAGAGAGATTATATATATATAAACTTATTAAATTTGGTTTGGGGACAGGAGCGTGATTTCTCCCCCTCCCCTGTCCTCTCTCTACTCCTCCATCACTGCCTGGACCGTCCCCCACCCTGCCCCAGTTTTTTTATTTTAAATATAAATCATTCCCCCCCCAACTCCTGCTCTGACACCTGGGGAGGGTGCCGGGGAGGAGGGGGGGGGGGGTTTGACCCCTTCTGTCTGGGCCAGGCTGAGTCCCCTCCTCCCCCCCATAGCCCCCATCCTCTTCCCAAACAGGCCACAATTGGGCAAGCGACGGGGCGGCCCTGCATCCGCGTCCCCTGTATTTATAGAGCGCCGGATGTGATGAGCTGCACGTGTAATTATTAAAACAAGGATTCAATTACTGGTCACGTGATTTTGTAAATAATTTTTTCTTTTTTTTTCTTTTTTTTTTTTCTTTATGGAGTATTTAATTGAAGATTTAAAGGCATCTTTTCACCTTAAAACTGGAAATAAAAGAACATTGCTAAATAACGCCCCGTGTGCCGCTGTTGCCGCCCCCTGTCCCATGTCCCTTGTGCCTGGGCTGGCATGAAGGTGCCAGCCTAGAGCTCAGGCAGGGGCCAGCCTCCCCTAGCACCCCAAGGCAGATGGGAGGTACCTCCACCCCAGGGCAGCGAGTGTGGCAAGGAGTTGGAATTGCTGGGAGCCAGGCCCCCTGGCACCCACCTTCCCAGCTCTGCCTGACACAGGGTCTCTGCTGGTGGAGTAGGCAGCTCCACCCTGGCTGTGGAGCAGAAACCGAGTGTCCCCAAGTGTCCCTTTTGCAGGCATGGAAGTGGCAGTACCTGTCTGGTCTCTTCAAGCTCTGTCCTGGCGCAGGAGAGGGGAGAGATGAGATTGGCTCTTTTCACAGTCTTCTCTCTTGGGTGGAGCCTTCTGGTCTTGTAGTTGGGGATGGGGCAAGGCTGGGCTGTCCCCAGCCCTGCTGGGGGTCCCCTGTGGGGTTGTCCCTGCTGGGGACAGAGCAGAGGTGGGCTGGCCTTTGCTGTGTTTGGCTGCCTCTTGCTGAGTCACCCTGGCTATAGCCCAAAGGGTACAGAATAATTAACCAGAGACTGTTCCCTAGATTAGAGGCTGATCTGTCTGAGCTGCAACCCTGGCAGCTCTGCTGCTGGGAAGCAGTTGGCAGGGAAAAGCCAGAAGGGCCTTGGGGGGAGGACTGGCCAGGAGCCCCCCCCCTGCCTAGCAGTGAGCGAGTAAAGAGGGAGGACCTGGGGCTGCTCTGGTACTCTGCTTGCCAAGGATGAGGGTGGCATTCTGGCAGAGCCCTCCTGCGCCCGCTGTGCCAGGGAAGAGGTGCTGCAGCATTAATTGCCATCACTAGGTTTCAGAATGAACAGACGTCTTTGGCTGCAGGTTAACCCCTCAGCCTGGTATCAGTGCTGGCCTGGATCTCCTGTGGGAGAGGTTGCTGTGATGCCCTCAGCCATGATGTTCTGCACTCACCTGCCCCAAACCCAGCTTCAGTGAGGTGGGACCCCCAAGCTCCCCAAGTCATGGCCTGTGTGCTCCCTCTGGCACCACCAACCCCAGGGAGGGGGCAGGCAGGGCAAGAACTCCCCCACAGTGGGCACACTGAGGGGGGGGCCTTGTCCTGCTAGGGGGGCTGGGGTCCTACCCCTGCCAGAGGTGCCTGGTCATACGGGTGCCAGTTCCAGGGGGCTTTGGGGGCCAGGCCCCTGCCAGGAGGGGCCGGGCCCGGGGGTACCAGTCCCGGGGGGCTTCGGGGCAAGGGGGCGGCGCTGTCCGCGGTGCTGGCCCGGCGCTCTCCTCGGTGCCTGGCCTTCCTCCCCCTCCTCCTCCTCAGCCCCCTCCTCTTCCTTGCTCCATCCTGTTCCTCCTCCCCCCTCCTCTTCCTCCATCCCCCTCTTCCTCTTCCTTCAGCCCCCCTCTTCCTTCATCCTCCCCGGCTGCCTTCATCCCCCTTCTCTCTCTCCACCTTCCCTTCATCGCAGCCTCTATCTCCCCCATCCTCTCCTCATCCTTCATCCCCTAGTCCTCTTCCCCATCCTTCCTCCTGCCCTCCTCCCCCTGTCTCCTCTTCCTCCTCCTCTTCCTCCTCATCTCCCTCCCTCCTCCCGCCTCCCCCTTTCCCTCCTCTTCCTCCCCCAGCAGTGACGTCTCTAGACGTGCAGCTCCCCGGCCCGGCGCAGGCACCGTTCAGGGCTCTGGTACCGCGGCCCGGCCCGGCAGCATCCTCCGGTGGGGCGCGGGCGCTGCCCGGGGCCGCCCATGCGGCCGGGGGGCGATGCGGGCGGCGCGGAGCCGGCGGTAGTGTCCGCACCGGGGCCCCCCCGGGAGCATGGGCTGCATCGGCTCCAAAACCACCATCGGTGAGTGAGCGGCGCCTGGCTGGGACCGGAACTGGAAGGTGGTGTTTGGGGCCCATGGGGGGGGATCTGAGAGGATGGAGGGTATATGGGGGACCTGGGGATGTGGAGAGTAGGAAGGTGCTGGGGGGGCGTGGAGGTTGGGGGGAGGGGGAGGGTGCGGGGTTGGGGGTGATGCGAGAAGGATATTGAGGGATACAGGAAGGTGAAGGGGTTGCTATGGGGGAACTGAGGGTCTAGGGGATGGGGTGGTGGGGGGACGGGGTGGGTTATGGAGATTTGGAGGGCTGAGGGATACTGGGTTGTATGGAAGTGGGGATGGGGGACACAGAGGTTTGGATTGCTTGAGGATGAGGGGGGAACACGGTGAGCTTGAGGGCTCTAGAGGACTTGGATGCATCTAGGAGGGAGGAGGCTATGGGTGAATGAGGAGTTTGGGGCATGGGGATGCTGTTCTGGGGCAGCTGGGTGGCCTGGGGGTGTATGAGGAGATATGTGGGGTGAGAATATGTGGGGACTGGAGAGACTGGAGTGCAGCTTTGGGGGACCTGGTGGACGGTGTGGGAGGTGCAGGAGGCTGGTAAGGGAGTGCAGGACTGGGGTGCTGTCAGAGGCCTGGGAGGGCATGGGGGTGCTGGGGGGTGGGGGGTGTAAATGTTCGAAGAGTGATTGGAGGGGCTGTGGGGGCTGGTAGGGGTGTGCTGCAGGGTTTGGGGTGCACAGGGTGCTGCGGGGGAGCTGCAGATCTCCCAGGGGAGCTGCGGGAGGGATGGGGGCCATGGGGACTATGGCAGTGATCTGAAGGTATTCTGGGGACTGGGATAGTGCCGGAGGTGTTGCAGATATGCCAGGGGAGGAGGACCTGCGGTGCTGTTGCTAGGTGGGCAGGGATGTCAATGCTGGGGCATCACCACAGAGTACCCCTGCCTACAGCTGGAGGTGGGGGCAATGCTGTCAGCAGCTTCTCCAGGATCCAGGGGCTACCCTTGGGTGTGGGAGTATCGTTCACCCCCTCACATCCCACCTCACAGCCAGTTTACGTCAGCCAGGCCCACGTTGGTGCAGGGGGAAGGAGCCTCCTCAGGGTCATCCTGCCCCAGCCCCTTGAGGGGTGGCCTGGCTTGAGGCCGCAGTAACGAGGGACCCTCCCTGGCCCCTGTGCTTGGGCATTGGTGCCTGAGGAGTTCGGGAGCCATCCATCTGGGTGCTGGTGCCAGAAGGTTGGGCTGTTGGGAGTGGAGGATGTATGTGAGTGCTTCAATCCCCCCCACCTCTTTTTTGCTTTTTTCCCCCAGGGATAGGGAACTGGGGAGGGGGGTGTTGGTGGAGGAGCGCCAGACCCTGCAGCATGGCCCAGCATCGCCTCCCTCCAAGTACCCAGTGCCTGGCCTAGTCCATCTCCCCCAGCCTGGTCCAGCTGCCCCCACCCCTCCCCAAACAGCTGCCAAGCTGAGACAGGTGCCTGGTCCCCAGTGCCAGGCTGGGACTGCACGTTACCGCTGACACAAGCGGAAGAGTTGCCCGGGCGTGAGTCACCCGTGCCGCAGCACCTGGCTGCTCCAGAGTGGCCCTGCAATGAGTTGTGTCTGGTCTCAGACTGGGTGAGAAGGTGCTGCCCTGTGGTGGGGTGGTGAGGGGAGAACAGAGATGCTGATGCCTCCCTGGCTCTTCCTGCAGTGGCAGTGGACACAACGCTGTGCGTGGAGTGGAAGGAGGTGAAAGTGCTGTCACCGCTGAGTGCCGCCCGCCCACTGTCCCGCCTGGCACGACAGGCCTCCTTCGACAGCCAGGACTTCCTCCAGGTACTGCTGAGCCCGAGGGCTGGTACCCCCTGGCAGGACACCCGTCCTGGCCGAGGCCAGGGGCACGACGGGCTCTGGTGCCCGCCTGTCCCTGCCAGCTCTCAGCCGGCTTCGGGGCTGCTCTGACGTCAGCCGTGAGCCGGGCTGTATCCTGGGAGAAATCAGTCCATGGTGCCTCGTTGTCATGGCAATGCAATTTGTTGCGCGCCTCCAAATTCTGCATTGCATCCCCTGTGGCCACGGGCTCGGGGCCTGGCGAGGCCAGGACAGGCAACAGGGACACTCAGCAAGGTGTCCTGGCATGGTGGGTGCTGTGGGCACTGGGGAGCCCCACCACAGTGGCCTTGTACGTGCATGCATGTGTGTGTGTGCATGAGCTGGGGAGGATGCTTGGTGGCACCAGCTTGCACAGGGTATCCACATGAGTGTTTGTACAGGCACGTGTGTGTACAGTGAGTGTACATGTGTGTGCACTGCATGTACACATGGAGTGTGCACACTAGCACGTGTGTGCATGGTATGAGTTCATGTGTGTGCACAGTGAGGAGGGCCTTGTCTGACTGACTGGATATGTGTGAGTGCAGCGAGTGCATGTGTGTGTTTATGGCCAGTGCATGTGTATGAGTGTGTCTGTGTGTCTGCACATGCAGACGTGTGCACCAAATGTCTGTGTGCGCACATACGCACATGCTGGTATAAGATTGCAGGTGTGAGTGCACAGTGTGTGTGTGCGCGTGTTTGCAGTCACAACATAGGGGTGTAGGAACAGTGTGGCAGTGTGCACCATCACAGTGTGTCACTATCCCTCTGCACATGTGTGCACATGTGCCCACAACATGTGTGTGCACAGATGACCCAGGGCCCACGGGGAGAAGTGGCAGGGGATGGGCAGGGTGGCCGGGGCTGTGACTCCCCTGCCCACTCTGGCAGGTCAATGTTGAGGAC
This sequence comes from Apus apus, assembly GCF_020740795.1. Taxonomy (NCBI): domain Eukaryota; kingdom Metazoa; phylum Chordata; class Aves; order Apodiformes; family Apodidae; genus Apus; species Apus apus. Next base: position 17,449,960 of record NC_067289.1, read on the forward strand.
ACTGTCGAGATGCTGCCCAAGTCGCGGCGCGCGCTGACCATCCAGGAGATCGCTGCCCTGGCCCGTTCCTCGCTGCACGGTAACTACTTGCCTGGCCTGAGGGTGGGCATCCAGGGAAGGGAGGGGTCTCGTGTGGGCAAGGGGGTTGGGCCTCTTGGGCGTCACCCCTCTGGGTTTGGGGGGACACAAGGGAGTCCCTGATGGCATCCAAGAGGAGGGCACGGGGGTGTCAGGTCCTAAGGGCAGGAGATGGGGGGTGCTGGGTACCAGGGTCATGGGCCCCATGGAGGGGACTTGGGGTGCCCAGGGGGGTGCTGACACAGGGGCACATCTTGCAGGGATCTCGCAGGTGGTGAAGGAGCACGTGACGAAGCCGACAGCCATGGCGCAGGGCCGTGTTGCCCACCTCATTGAGTGGAAGGGCTGGTGCAAGCCAGTGGAGCCACCCACTGCTCTGGAGAGCGCCTTCAACTCCTATTGCCACCTGAGCGAGGGCGAGCAAGAGGCGCGCTTCGCTGCTGGTGGGCACTGTGTGGGCATGGGGTAGTGGGGTGGGTTGTCCCCATCCATCCATCCTTGCCATGGCACCAAGGGCACAGAGATGCCAGGCAGGGGGATTTTGGGGGCACCTTCTGATGCGTGTGTGACCCATCTCTATCCCATGCCAGGTGTGGCAGAGCAGTTTGCCATTGCTGAGGCCAAGCTGCGAGCCTGGTCCTCAGTGGATGGGGATGACTCCAATGATGAGTCCTATGATGAGGACTTTGTACCCTCCACGGAGAGCTCCCAGCCCACCGGTAAGCACCACAGGGACGAGGCACCAGGGTGGCAAGGTGTCCTGCTGCCAGTGTTGGTGTCCCACTGCCAGTGCCGAGGGTTGAAGCAGCGGGGTGCCTGATGCCCAGCCGCAGGTTGTGCCTGGCACCATGGCAAGAGATGCTGGTGCTGGTGCTGGGGAAGCCCAGCAATGCAGTACCCTCTCCGGTGCCAGGGCATATTTTGGTTTTCCTTTGGTGGGCACCAGTGCCACACTTAGCAATTTATGGGCAATGGGATCATGGTGCATGGTGTGGGGCTGCTCACATCCCATTGCTCCCACCCAGCGGGGCACAGGGAGTAGGGCAGCTGGCAGCCCCTGGTGCCATCAGCCCCAGACTGTACCTGTTTCCCCACAGATCTGCCCGGCACGGTGCCTGCCAGCGCGCTGCTGCGAGACCTGCTGCAGGGCCACCTGTGCCAGCTGGGTATGCGACACGGCTCCTGTGAGCCTGAGAGTGACTCCTCACACACCCTCTCCCCTGAGACCCTCTGCTCCAGCCTCTGCAGCCTGGAGATGGTGTCCCCCTCTGAACTCACTGCCAAACTGCTGGGATCCCTGGGGAGCGAGGACCTGCTGCTGCCCAAGCCGCCCCCCCCGGCCAGCCAAAGTGCCTTGCGGGGTCTGGCACGGCTCCGGTGCCAGGACTCCCTCTACTCTGTGTCCTACACCGAAGCCTGCCTCTCACCTGCTGAGGACGAGGTGGTGCTGAGCAAGGACTTCCCACTCCACCGTAAAGTTTCTGACGTCGCCTCCTCTGGGGTGGCATCACTGGAGGAGGAGGAGGCCGAAGAGCCCTGAAGATGCCCCCCTGGGGTGCCCCATCTCTCCTGGCGGGGGTCCAGTCCCCCTGCCAGTGCCCCCCCACCAGCTGGACCCTGCAGTGGGTGAGGGACAGGCCCTGCCGCCTCTCCCCCTTGCTAGCTCGGTTCAGGGGGGGTTTGGGGGGCCACCACAGCCCCCCTGGCCAGTGTACCCCTGCCCTGCTTGGCCACATCGTTGCCTCCTGGATTTTTGCATGAGAGCGGTGACAGGGCAGAGGGAAGAGCCTGGGGGGGAGGGGGGTTCGACCGTCCTGCCCTGACACCTAGATGTGCCCCCAAAAATGGATGAGACTAAATCAGTGGGGTTGGTTGTTCGCATGTTCCCCCCTAAACTGACCCTGGCTCCCCTTTTCGGCACAGACACTGACCCGCCCCCCCCCCCCTCCCCTGCCCCATCGTTGGCATGGCTCAACCTCTCCAAGCACCTCGTAGTGCCCCCACCCCGTGGCCAGCACCCTTGGCTGGGGGAGACAGGGGGAATTTGGGGAGGGGGGGCTGGGACTCCTCCTCTATCCCTGACTGGCTTTTATTGGACCGAATTTTATACTGTGAACTGCTGCCTCGGGACGGGGGGCTAGGGAGTGGTGCCAGGGGGTGTTGGCGGGGGTGGTGGTGAGGGGGGGGGTCATGGACGTGCTGGGGCTTTCTACACTTTCTTATGCACGTGGGGCCAGCACAGGGTGGGGGAACTGGGAGGGAGGAGGTGGGTATGAGCCCCCAGGCTGGGGGCTTTGGGCCACCAGTGACAGCATCCCCAAGCCAGCCCCACAGCAGGAAGCTCAGCCTCAGCTCTACTGTGGGGCAAAGCAGGGTGGAAAGGGGAGGTATTGGGACCCGTGTCCCTGTCCCCAAGTCACTCAGCCCTAGCAGGGAACTAAGTGCCTACATGAAGGGCGACCAGACCCCCATTCTAGCCGGGGGTGGCACCCCAGCTCGGGCCCCCCCCCCCGAGCTGTGCTGGGGGGTCCAGGCATGCTGTTTTGGGGAAGGAATGCCAGTTTTTGCCAACGCTTGTGCTTCTCTTCCTGCATGGCACGTGTTCTCGTGGGGCTGCTCCCCTGCTGCATGCTGCTCCTTGCCCACCCCGGGGTGCCCTGAGCACCTGCTGAACCCCAGCTCCTGCATTCCCTCCTCACCCCATCAACCCCCACTGGGCACAGCACCCCTTCCCCCTATCCGCCATGGGGTGCCCACCCTGGGGCAGGCTCCCCTCTCCCTGCATGGCCAGGCTGGTGGGGTGCAGGGACTAGCAGGCCTGATGCCACAATGATGGGCTCCCTGCCACCCACCACCACCTCCTTTTCCAGGGACAGCAGATGATCCCCAGAATAATGGGGGGGGCAGGGGGGGGGTGGTGGTATAGGATGCCTGCAGATGGCTGAGGGGGCTTTGGACCCACAGGAGCTGGCCTCGCCTCCTGCCCCCCTGCGGCAATACTTGTGAGGAACCCATGGGGTGCCCTCACCCCGGCACCCCCTCCTCCATCCTGCCGGGTCTTGAATAAAGTCCATCGTGTGAGTGCGGCGCCAGGCAGCTCTTCTTGTGGTTGGAGGGGATGTTTGGAGGGGTGGTGGCAGTGGCACATCCTCCTTGCTGCGTCCCTGCAGGGTGACAGTGAGGCCCCAGCCCTTATCTCGCATTCCTGGGCCTGGGGTGCCTAATTATGGGCATCAGACAGCGGCGGAGGTGGCGGTGGCAGGCGGTTGTCCCCCTCCCCGCACCAGGGCCTCGGAGGGGCGCGGGCAGCAGGCGCCATGGCCTCCCTCAGCTCTGCGTACCGTGCCATCGGCACCTACGTCCAAGGCCACGGAGAGCCCTGCTTCGAGGGTGACCGGCGGCATGGCCACTTCGGGGCACGGGCACATGAGGCCTTCGGGTACCCAGGTATGGGGATGGGGGGGGGGATATGGAATGGGGGTCACTGCCACCTCAGGGAGGTTCCACCCCAGGGGTTATCCAGCTGCCCTGTGCCTGGGCACAATGTGGGACTCCCACAGCACAGGCTGGAGGGGCTGGGGGAAGATCCCACTGCTCCACAGGTGCCCCATGGCTCTCTGGACTGTTACCCAACCCTCTTCCCTAGTCCCTTTGTGGTCCCCCCCCCCCCCCCCAAGTCCCCAGTATCCCCAGTGTCCCTAATTTCCCCAGGCCCACTCTGGCCCCTGCACTGGACCTGTTTGATCTTCCTTGTGCTCACAGACCCTTCCATGTCCCTTTTTCCCCTCCCAGACCTCCCTGGCTGTCTTTATGTTCTCAGCCTTCCCATACTCCCCCCACCCCTTTGTGTCCCCTGTTACCCACCCCACTTTCCCGTACACCCCCAGAGCCTCCCCAGTAACCCCAGTCCTGCCCCACCCCACTTCCCCAGAATGTCCTGGCTGTTGGCTGTGTCCCCAGCCCCCTGTGTCATTCCACTGCTGTTCCAAGGTCATCCAGTGCCCCAGACTCTCCCAGTGCCATTGGGTACCCCAGACCCCCCAGTACCTCCTGCTGCCCCAATACCCCCACCCCCTCTTGGCCCCCACAGTTACCTCTGTGTCCCCAAAGTCCTCAAACCCCTAGTGCCACCTGTGACCCCCAGCTGCCTGTCCTGTGTCCCAAGCCTCTCCTGCAATCCCTATGCCCCAAGACTCTGGACACCATGTCTCCATGCCCTGGTGCTCAACAGGCCCCCCACACCTGCAGGGTCTCCGGGCACCATGTGTCCCTGCAGCTTGGGCACCTGGGTGCACGCTCAAGGTGACACCTACCAGGTGGTGGCTGACGTCAGCCAGTTTGAACCTCCTGACATCGTGGTGACAACCTCCAACTGCCATGTTGCCATTCAGGCTGAGAAGGTGAGGGACCCTGCAGTGTAACATCACCAACCCCCCCTGCCACAGAACACATGGAGATTCTGCTCCATGGCACCCCCTTCTGCAGGGAGGGGGGACTGGGAATGGCTCCTGCTGGCAGTGGGTAACTGGGAGCTGTCTACTGGTGATGGGACAATTAGCTCCTTCTCCACTGCACCTTTCCTGCGCTGGGGTAATTGGGAATGGCTCCTGCCAGTACTGGGGCAACTGGGAATGGTCTCTACCAGTTCTGGGGAACTGGAAACTGCCCTGTTGAACTCCCTCCTGGAACTGGGGCCAGTGGAGCTGCCCCACCACTAGCATTGGGGTAACTGGACCTGTGCCACATGCTGCCACCCATGCTGTGCCCCACCAAGCTGGCGCTGCCTCCCTGCAGGTGGCCGAGGATGGCACCGTCTGTGACACCTTCACCCACAAGTGCCAGCTGCCCGAGGACATGGACCCGCTGTCGGTGAGCTGTGCCCTGACGGAGACCGGCACGCTGGTCATCACCGCCCGGCGCCGCCCCGGTGCCCGTCCCGGCGAGCCCCCGCAGCCACGGTACCGCAGCGAGGCCACCTTGTGACCTGGCACCAGGGAGCTTCTTCCCCCACCAAATGATGCCAACCCCAGTGTCAGAGCCAGGCTCAGCTGGTTCCCACTGGCTGTGGCCACTCCGGCCCCTCAGCACTCTGTTTATAAAGTGCTTTTATTAAATTAATATAAAAGTCTCTGTATTTACAGGGGGGTGGGGTGCACAGTGAGAAGGTGGCAGGACCCCCCCTCCCAGCCATTAGGTGCTGGGGTGGGGGAGGCAGTGCCCACTTGTGTCCCCCCTGACCTGATGTGCCCAAGTGCCACACCCAGCAGGGCCACTGGGGTGCCCGTGGTGGGGGGATGGGTGAGAGTAGCAGCTGTGCTGAGAGGCACTGGGGTTGGAGGGGCTGGGAGGCAGAGATACCCAAGTGGGAAGCCCCAAGAGATGGGGTGGAAACGGGGAGGACACAGGCAGGCTGGGGGCACCTGGCCAGCCCCTGGCATGGGGAGGGGAGCAGTGGCACTAGCCTGAGGATGCCCACCTCTACACCAAGCCTGGCACTGGTAGGCACAGGGCAGGCAGCCCCCAACACCCACCTGGGGCACCTGGGGACACCAAGAGGGGACACACCTTGCCTCACTGGCCTTTGGGGGTGTCATCCTCATCGTCGCCCCTGGGCCCAGCCTCGCGGGGCATGGAGTGGTGCTGGTGGCGGTCCCAGAGCTGGCGCAGTGCGGTGGTGTCGGGCTCACTGGTGCCGGCCGTGCTGTCGCGGAAGCTGGCGAGTGGCGGGCGCACCTTCACCCCTTTGCCTGTCAGTGAGCCCTCGATGGCCTTGCGCAGCTGTGGGCACCCCAAAACCATGGGTGAAGGGCTCCAGGTGCTCCCCCGCCCCATGTCATTCACCCCACCAGCCCCCACCCCCTCTCACCTCCTTGAGGGACACCATGCCCACCAGGCGCCCAATGCTGGTGACGTACGCGTGGTCCAGCCCCAGCAGCGAGAAGATGGTGTGGGTCTGCAGGAAAAGGGGGGTTAGTTGAGGGTCTGGGGATGGCCTGGGTGAGTTTGGGTCAGGGAGGGGGAGGTTACAGGCACACCTTATGCAGGGACGTATGCTCCACCAGCTGGAAGGGCGCGGGGTCGATCTTGGCACTGCTGAAGTCCACCAGCTGGTCCAGCTGCTGTTCCTCCCACTCCAAGATCTGTGAGGGGGGGCAGGAATGACCATGGGGCAGGGGGAGGGGGCACAGCCCCTTCCCAAGGGTGCCAGTGAAGGTCCACCATCCTCCATTGCCCTCCCTCCCCCACGTCAGCCCATTGGGATCTCCTGGCTCCCAAAAGGCAGGAGGGATTTGCCCACCCCTTCCCATTCCTCACCTCCGCTGGGGTCATCCTGTCACCCAGATCCATCTCCTCCTGTGAAAGAGGGAGCATGAGCACCTGCCAGGCCAGCAGTGGGCAGCACACCCAGACACTGGCTGCAGGAAGCACGTGGGCAAGCGTGGGCAGGGAGCAGGCAGAGGACAGGCAGGGCGTGTGAGGCTGCAGGGAGCAGTGATTGGGCAGGGTGCAGGCAGCAGGTTCAGGTAACATGATTGGTTGAGAGGACACAAGTCACATCATGATTGGTCAAGGTGGGACAATCCAGGCTTGTGATTGGTTGAGAGAATGCAGGCTGTGCCATGATTGGCTGAACAAAGTGGGGCAGATTCCATGGCTGTGATTGGCCTAGAGGCTTGGGGTCACGCTATGATTCTTCTGGAAGGTTTGGTAGGACTTCTGGAACGATTGGGAGGACGCACACCCTGATTGGCTGAGCTGAATTGGGACAGTCTGAGATTGGCTGCAGACACAGGCCAAACATGATTGGCCAAGCAGAATCTTGCCAGACCCCTGATTGGTTCAGAGAATCCATGCTAGGCTCCAATTGGCTGTGAGAAGACGCGCTCAGCCTGTGATTGGCTGCAGCTTACCGTGATGGAAATGCGGACGTGTTTGGCTTTGCGATAGGCCGTGCCCTGGGCCTGGCACCGGGTGGGAGAGACAGTGGCATTAGGGCATGGGTAGGGATGGGCAGGGACGGGCAGGGAAGGGATAGGACATGCAGGGATAAGAAAGGATAAGCAGGGAATGGCAGGGATAGGAAGGAACAGGCAAGGATAGGCAGGACTGGGAAAGGGTGGGAAAGGATGAGAAGGAATAGGATTGATGGGAGAGGATGAGGGTGGGTAGAAAGGGCCAGGCAGGGTCAAACAGGGCTGGGCAGGGCTGGCAGGACCGGGGGCTCACCTCAGTGGGCTCTGCAGTGGTGTTGGCACAGAAGAGGCTCTTGAGGGCAATGCCAGAGTGGTCGGTGGTGCCGGCTGCAGGCAGGGAGGGGGGTCAGCGGGAGGGTGCAGGGAGGGCCAGGGGGTGTGCGGGTGCAGGCTCACCTGGGGGTGTCTCGACTGTGCCACTGGGCACCCGCTTCAGCGCCGGCTTCAGGGGCTTGCGGGACGCAGCGCGGCTTGGGGCGCCCGAGGAGGCGTCGGTGCTGATCTGGGGAGGGATGGGGCGGTGGGGGGCACAGCAGTGGGGGCACCCGGACCCGGCATCCCCCCGGGTGGCCGCCCCCTCACCTGGAAGCGGATGCTGGCATCGGAGAGCCGGTGCCCATCCTCGGCCAGCGCCTTCTGCCGCAGGGCCTGGAGCCGGCGCTGGGGGCTGAGCTGGTGGCTGAGCAGGGCCCCCACCTGCGCCCGCTCGATGGAGCCCAGCAGGATCATGGACTCTGCCGGCGGCAGCGAGGGGCCCCGTTGGCACCTGAAAATCCCTTCACCATCCACCCCCACCATCTCAGCTTGCCCCATGGTGGTGGCAGGTGCCAGCACAGCCCTCTGCCTGCATCTCACCAGCCGACTCCACCAGAGGCAGGCTCTTCATCTTCGTGCCATGCAGGATGTGCTGCAGGTCCCGGTACTTGCAGTTGAGGGTGACGTAGCGGATGTCCCGCACCATGATGTCCTCCACCCGCACATTGTATTTCCTGCCACGGTGGGGGGTAACAGTGGCCTCAGGGTGATGCCACCCCCTCCCCATGTGCCTGGTGGGAGACTTGGGGACAAGGTAGGGGACACAGACTCACTCGTGGTGGCCCCAGCCCAGCTCGGGCAGGTAGGGCAGCTTCTTGATGCGGATGATGCTGTCGTAGAGGGAGGGCTGGAGGCTCTGGGCCACGGCATTGGCCAGGATGACAGCAATCATGACGGGCAGGATGTGAGAGATTTGCCCTGTCAGCTCAAAGACGATGACAGCCGTAGACACTGTGTGGGTGACAGCGCCCGACAGCGCGGCAGCCCCTGCGCCCATCCCCAGGAGACACAGGGGTGACCATCAGGTGCTGGGCCACCCCTGGGACATCCACCACACCCCAAAACCTTGGGATTTCCTGCATCACCCCCAGTCCTGGGGGACACCACCTCAGCCCTGGGGAACCCCCTGGCTCTTTGGAAGATCTCTGGGTGGTGCCCATCACGGTGTCCCCGTGCTGGCCCAGTGCTTACCCACCACGGCGTAGCCCCCCCGGCACGATGCGGTAGATGTTGCTGTCAGCATGGATGCCATCAGGGAACCAGGCTGCCATGCTCTCCCCCACCAGGCGCCCAAAGGCTGCCCCTGCCAACAGAGAGCAGCTGGGAGTGGGTGTGGGGGCATTCCCAGCACCTCACCCAGTCTCTGCCCCAGTGCTGCCAGGGAAGGGGACACCTGGGGACACTCGTGGGTGCCCAGTGTGGGCTGGCAGGCAGCTACCTCCTCCCACGGTTCCTGCAGAAGGTAAAGGCTCTCACCAATGACAAACACAGGCATGAAGGCTCCACAGGGCACTGGGATGGTGGTGGCCAGGGCTGACATCCAGAACTGCACAGGGGACACAGGTACACATTAGTTGTCCCACCCAGTCCAGACCTACCTCCTTCCCCTACTGCGTCCCATAGGCAGGTGTCATGGGCACATGTGGGCACAGCATTGTGCCATGGGGCAGCCCTACTCCTCTCATGGGCACTACACCACCACCTCCCTGGTGGCACCTGGCCAGAACCTCCCTGGAGGCACCCTTCCAGCACCTCCTGCTGGCATCTTGCTGGCTCCTAGCCAAGTTCTCTTTGATGGAATCTTGCAGGCATCTAACTCTGGGAGCAGCCACTCAGCCTCCCAGTGCCCCCTTGCTGGCAACAATCTGGCACCTCTCTAGTGGCATTCAGGAGTCCCTCCTCAGAGGCTCCTGGTGGCACCCCAGGGCTGGCAGGGACAGGAGGCACCCACCTTCATGAGAATGAAGACAACAAGAGTGACAAAGACGTTGGAGCGGGGATGGCGCCAGGCCTCCAGGATGCCTAAGTACTCAAACTCATCACTGATCCCCTGCTTGGCCCACGTTTGATTGTCAAAGAGTGTCACCAGGGTGTCCTTCTGGGTGAGCTGGTGAGGGGCACGAGGTCAGCTGGGGCTGGTGGTGGCTCCAGGGTGGGGACTGGTGTGCCACCCCATGGCGGGTACCTGGCCAGCCATGAACTGTCCGAAGCCGGGCGGGAAGGTCAGTGTAGAGATGAGCAGTGTCACCAAGGCAGGGAAGAGCAGGCGCCTGGCAGGGTGCAACAGGGTGAGAATGGTGATGTCAGCACATCCCCAGCTCCACCACTCAGGTGCTGAGGACCACTGGAAACCTACTTTTTCATGAGGAAGCGGTTGATGGTCTTCTGGCGGCGCATGAATTGCACGATCTTGCGGTTGAGGTAGACGAAGAGCGCACCCCCGAAGCCACTGGCAATTCTGGGCAGGGGCAAGGGGTGAGCACATATGGGTCCCGCTGCCATCACCAGCACCGCCACCACCATCATGACCATCGTGCCCAGACCAGCACCATCAGCACAGCCACTGCCACCCCGGAGCCATGGGACAGGTGCCACAGCGGCAGCACTCACCCGATAACGGCGAAGGCGGGCAGCTCCTGCAGGTCGAAGGGGAAGTCGAGGCGGAAGCGGGTCTTGAACAGCGCTGTGATGGTCTCTGAGGGGAGCGGTGGGGGTCAGCTGGGCTGGGCAGGGGGACCCCCGTGCCCCCCACCCCACTGGAGGTACCTTCATCCTTGTTCCAGACGGCGAGAACACGGAAAATGAAGGCACTGAAGGTGGCAGCAAAGAAGCCTCGCCAGTAGTTGCGGACAGCGAAGAAGGTAGAGGTGACCTCAATGCTGAAGAGGACGCCTGGCACCAAGGAGAAGTGCACGAGGGAGGTGGCGAAACCCAGGTGCACCCCCGATGTCTGGCATGCTCCCCACCCCATGCAGGACCTGTGGGAGTCTGGTTGGCCCCACAGGCAGGCTATGTGGTGGTTCAAGGGCTTCCCTGGCCAAGCGCAGGGTTGGTCCCTGGCAGGGGATACCGGGCACGGTGGAGCAGGAGTCTGCTCTGCATGAGCAAGAGGGTAGCACAGGGATGTGGGGAGAGACATGGAGGGTGATGCTGGGAGGAGGGTGCACACAGATGGATGGACAGACGGATGGGGCAGCATGGCAAGCAGAGGGCAAGGAAAGAGTTAGACACATCACCAACCTACGGGCAGGGCTCAGCGGGGCCAGAGCGGGGAGCTCCCTGGAGCACAGGGCGGCAGGGGAGAGGACGAGAGCAGACGTTACACCTCCGGGAGGATGGTGCCCGCTCCTCCCTTCCTCCTCCCCGCTGAGAAGCACTGTCCTCTCCCATGCCATGCCCTGGGGGTCCTGCTCGCCTCGTCAAGCAGACCCTGCTGCCCGGGGGGATGTGTGTGGGGGCTTGGGGGGCCTGGGGTGACCCTACCTCCAATAGGGGCAGCGAAGCAGCAGCCAACACCGACGGCACAGGCAGCCGCCAGCATTTCGATGTTCCTCGCCTCATTCTGCGGGTGAGTTGGGGGTGAGTGGGCACTGTCCCCCTCCCCATTCCCTGCCCTGAGCTCTGCCAAACCGTGCTGGGGGGCACAGGTAGAGCCTCCCTGGGGTCAGCCTGACCCACTCACCTCGTAGAAGCCCCCAAAGAGAGAGAGAAAGCGGCTGAGCAGGGCTGCACACATGCTGGCGATGTGAACAAAGGGACCCTGCAGGGACAGCGGGGGGCTCAGGATGGTGGTCCCCCCAGTCACCTGCCCACCCTGCCCCAGGCTCTGCCCTCACCTCCTTGCCCAGGGGCATGCCGCTGCCCAGGGCACATGTCAGCCCGATCACCTTGGCCACAAAGGTCTTGAAGGTGAGGTACTCCTTCAGCACAACGCCCCGCAGGATGGTCTTCATCTCAGGGATCCCGGAGCCTGGCACCATGGGGACAGCCCTGACCCACAGTCGATGGGGGAGGGACACTGGGGGCCAGCTGCCCCATAGTTCTGGGGGGTCCCTGATGCTCTGCCATCCCCCACTGTCATAGGGACACCCCAGAGACAACCTCTACCCACAGTAGGGTCTGCAGGAACAGCCTCATGGTCATGTACGGACACCCTCACCCTCAGCCCTGTGGGGACCCGAGTGCCATAGCCCACAGGAGACCCTCTGAAGACCAGCCCATTGCCTTAGGAAGACCTCCAGGACCTTCAACCCCATAGGCCAGGAGAACATCCGCTCCAGAGACTCCAGGACACCCTCTGGAAGCTCTATACATAGCTCTAGAAAGAGCCCAAGGAGCCCCAGACCCATAGCCTAGGAGAACACTAATCCCATAGCCCCCAGGAGACCTTCTGAAGACTACTCCATAGCTCTTGGAAGACCATCAGGACTCCCAACCCCATAGCTCAGGAGGAGATCCAGGCAGCTCCCAACCTACCCCGGGGACATCCCATTAGGGTGTAGGCAGCCCCCACAGTACCATACCGACGGCCTGGGGTGCGAGGATCTGGGTGAAGCCAGCTGAGAAGGTGATGAGCACAGTGGGGTAGGTGACCCAGGCCAAGTACTGCAGCAACACGTTGGTGTCCAGGCCTCCATACATCCACTTCTGGGCTGCGGGCACAGTCAGCAAGGCAGGTCATGGGTGGCAAGGTGCATGACATGGCCCTGTGGCATAGCCATGTGGCACTGCCACTCCTGCCCCATTGATGCCCACTCACCTTGGAGGCAAGTGGCAATGGCAAAGTCCATGGCCCAGCTGACCAGCGCCATGACCAGCCCCAGAAGGATGAGGAAGACCCAGTCCTCACCCACCTTGGAGATGAGGAACCGCTGGCACTGCAAGGTGCAGACTGCGGGCACAAGAGCAGGCTCAGGGACAGGTGGCCCAAGGATGGGGCACACTGGGGTGGCAGGGCCACGCTGGTGGGGACACGAGTGTTCACAACCAGCGGCAGCGCTGCCAGCACCATCCGGTGTGGGAGCACCACTGTGACCAGCCCTCACGGCTGTGCTGCAACCACTGGTGGGCAGGTACAGTGGGCAGGAACAGCGGGCACGTGCCTCCCACCAGCACAGCCCCCCTGGCACCGTGCCATGCAGAGGGACTGGGGCCCCCCAGTCCCTGTAGTGTGCCTAGCTATTTTGGGCCATTGTGTCCCAGCTGCTCAGCAGGCAGGTAGCATTGTCCTCAATGCAGGTGTCCCATGACAGCCGGAGAAACCCTACCCACTGCCATCCTGGCGGGGTGGGCAGCCATGCCCACACCATACGCTGCCGTGTGGCTGTGCCCACAGTGTGTCCCGCCATGTCCCCATCCCTGGTGGCCCTTACCACGGCAGGGGGCACAGCGGCCCTGGGTGTACTCCAGCAGCTCGGAGGGGCGGCGCAGCCGGGGGAAGCCCCCCTCCCCGTGCCTCTGTTGCAGCCGAAGCCGGGCCGCCTCATCCTTGGCAAAGGTGCCCAGGTCCTGGGTGTAGCGTCCATACATCTGGGGGAGAAAAATGGGGGTGAGGACATCAGGGGGGCTGGCACCCCAACTCCCGCACCCAAGTGGGGAACTGAGGCAGGGGAGCATTGGACAGGCTGGCATGGCCTCCCAGCACTGGTGGAGAGTGTCAGATGAGGGGTCAGGTGGTTGTGGCACCCACAGGGGAAGGGACAGTGGTGTCTCCAGGGATCCCCAGCTGCCTGCCGGGGCGTGGGAAGGGGCCAGGCAGATAAGGCACAGTGGGATCAGTGGTGATTGTTTCGCCCACGCACCCAGCACAGGCAGCCAGCACCACCAGTACCAGTTCCTGGCCCTGCCCAGGTGCCCCGGGCACTGGGTTGGGCTGATGGAGGGTGGGGAAAGGCCTCCAGCGATGGGAGCACAGCCAGCCTGGCCAGGAAACTCTCCGAGGGCTGATTTTGGGGTTGTGCTGGCACTGTGCAGGTGCGTCCGCTTGGCATCACTTAAAGCAGGGCTGGGTCTCCTCCCCAGGAGGCAGGCTTGGCAGGCCACGTGTGACATGAGCTGGCCAGTCTCAGCCAGCAGCAGGGAGGCAGGAGGGCAGTGGGGCGACAGGGCATGTCCCCAGTCCCAGGGGAGAGAGGGGCACAGCATTGGGCAAGGGGGCCACCCCTGAGCTGTGAGGAGGGGATCTGGTAAGCAAAGGGGTGCAAGGGGCTCCATGCCCATGTGGGGGGCACCTCCTCTTCCTTGCCTGCCTCCTACCTGGTCATGGCTCGTGGCCTGGCCCTGGCTGGGGGCAGCCCTGGCAGTGCCCCCCGTGCCGGCCAGGAGCTCTTTGTGCCTGTTCTCCCTGCCGAGCTGGGGGCATTTGTCCCGCACTGGAGGGCACTGCCAAGGACTCGGTTGCTTGGTTTCCGCCTCGCCGCCCCCCCCCCGGCATGACCTGAATGCCAAGCACCAAAGTTTTGGCCCTGTACAAAAGGAGGCTTCAGGGCTGTGGGGGCCCCCGCCAGGCTCCCACGTTGGGGCGACGTGAGCCCCATGCTGATGGTGTGCCCACTCCCCGTGCCGGCACAGCCAGCAGCTGCCCAGCCGGGGCTCTGTCACCCTCCTCCCCGGCACGGCCCGTGCCGGCGCCTGGTGAAGGGGCAACGCCATGGGTGGGCACTGTGCTCAGCACGTGGGCAGCCCAGCCACGGCTGCTGGCGGTGGTGGCTGCCCCAGATGCCTGGGTCCTCATTCATACCCCCCATGCCTGCTGGCACATGCCAGCTCCTCGTGAGGATGGCGTGAAGTGCGCATCTCACAGGGCATTGCTCCTGCCCAGGTCCCTTTGGCAGGGAGCAGAAAGTAGCCAGAGTGGCGCCAGGTGGATTCTCTGCTGTCTAATACCTGGGTTGTTCTCAAGAGTGGGAGGGAAGGTGGGGAGGCAGGCAGGGAGCGAAGGGCACGTTTCCATTGCTGAACCCCTCCCGGCACATATTTCCCCCAAAACTTCTGCTCAGCACAAGCTCAGTGGCTCCTAACCCTACAGAAACGTGCCTGGTGGGAAGGCACGAGCCAGGCACAGATGCTGGCGTGGCCACTTTGGGGGCTGGTTCCAGCACTGGCTGCCAGAGGAAGACCCCAGCTCCACATGGAGCCCAGCATTCAAAGGCTCCCTTTGGACAAAGCTTGTTTCCTCTGGAACACAAGATGGGCCAGCACCCCAGGAGTATTGTCTCTCTGCCAAACGCCTGCTTCCCCCGGCCTCGCTGCTGCCCCATAGCCAGCCCTGGCCAGGATTGGGGCACCCCCAGGCTGAGTTTTGCCCCCCAGATTAGCTCCACCTCCTGGGGCCATGCCAGAGGTCAGCATGCTCGTCCCTGTCACCCTGTGCCACCCTGTTGCCCCCGTGCCACCCCACTGCCCTGTGCCACAGTCCTGCAGGCAGGGCAAGGAACCCCAGGGGTGCCCTGTGCCAAGTAGCCCCACCGCCATGCCCACAGCCCTGGCATAGCTGCAGGGCTGTGGTGAAGGGCAGTGGTGGGCTCTTTCCTTCTTCCTCCTCCTCCCGCTCGGGTTATTTTTCCACAAAGGCCTTTTGAAACACAAACAGCCCCGGGACTCCAGCCTCCGCCGCGAAGCAGCTGAACAATCACAGTGCCGGGCAGGCAGGGAGCAGGCACGGGGGGGCCTGGCGGGGGGCACCCGGGGACACAGGCACTAGCCAAGGCCTCTATGCTGGTCCTGGGCTCCTTCACTGCAGACATTGGTTGTGCCATAGCCCCCTGGTCCACACCAGCCTGTGGTGCCTGCTGTGCCTGGGAGATGCTGCGCCTGGGGTGGGCACTGGCATCTGGTGCTGCCTTGTCCCCGTGCCACCCTGTCCCATAGCACCGAGATTGCCTGGCAGTAGTGCCCACCTCCACATGTCTGATGCCACCCCCTTCCCCGCAAAGCTGAGATCGTGAGGGAGATATTTAAAGGTGAAGGGTCCCCTGGGGCTGGCAGCAGGCAGAGGCCAGGGGGGATGTGTCACGCTGCCCGTCTTAGCTGGGCTCTAATCGCCCTGAGCAGCTCCACAGTGAACAAGGGCAGTTTGTCAAGCTTAATCCCCCCCACCCTGGGGGCCCCATCGTCCCTGCCACAGAAGCCTGGCATGTGGGGGGCACCAGGGCTGGCACGCACCCCAGCACCCTTGGGTCCCCAGGGAGGAATGCCATGGCCTGGGGACACCTTTAGGGCTGGGGCTGTGCCAGCCCCCAGTGGCACCATGGCCAAGGCACCCCAGGGCTGATAAGGACCCAGAACACAGCCCTGAGTCCAGTTGTGATGCCTCAGCTATGGGCACAGTCAGCAAGAGCTGTCCTCAGGATTATCCCCAGGGCTGTCCAGTTTGGACCAGCCTGTGCCAGGCTCTGGATGGATTCTGACTCTCCTGACAGGTGCTGGCAGGCACTGGTGGTGGCTCAGACGCCCTGGGGAGTGCAGGGCACCCCTCCTGCCCAGCATGGGCCCAGGCAGCTCCCAAAAACCAGGTGTGAGGCTGTGGGACAAGAGCCCACATGCAGCCTCACCCATCAACCCTGGGCAGTTTCACAAACCTCACCACAGCCCAGAGGCCACAGGGATAGGCATCCTGGGGCACAAGTGCCACCCCGCCCGGAGGAAAGGAGGACAAAGTCTGCCAATGGCATGCAAGACTGCTCCAATGCCAGCTGAGTGTGCCTCTCCCCTCCCACGCTGCCCACAGGCTCCACTGCCCCGTGCTGCCAGGCTCGGCTAGCCTCTCTGCCCACCCACGGCAGACACAACCCCGAGGGAGGCAGTCTGGTGCTGAGGGAGGGAAGAGGCACCCCACTGGCTCACACTGGACAGTGCCACGCACCCCTGCTCGTGCCCCCAGCTGCTCCCCAGCTCAACCCTGCAGGGTGTCTCCATGAGATGGATAAGGTCATGGAGACACTAGCACAGCAGGGGCTGCCATGGCCACCTGATACCCTGCAGCCACCTGACTCTGATGGGGAAAGGGTGGCTTGGGGTGGGCACTGAGGGGGACCCCTGAACAAGGACGTTGGGTGCTTGGAAAGGTGATGCAGAGGGTGTCCAGCACAGCAGTTCCCTGATGCTGCCCCATGCCCATGTGCTGGGCGGGCAAGTCTCAGCAGGGCTGGCCCCACTTGCAGCAACTTGCTCAGGCTCTCAACAAACTTAGGTAGCCATGGGCATGGGTGCCCTGCAGTGGCTCAGCCCCCCGTTCCCTGCCCACCTCGCTGGCCCTCCCTGACTGAATATCTTCACCAGGGCAAAGTACCTGTTGGCTGCACCACTCTGGGCACTGTCCCAAGCAAAGCACCTTTGCCCAGCACGTCCGAGGGCCATGGGCAGTGGAGGGGCTATGGGCATGGTGGGGAGGGAGGACAACTACAGCACAGCTGGGCACGTAGGAACCAGCTGAGAGGCCTGAGAGGGGAAAGAGTTATAATCATGGGGCTAAGGTTGCAGGTGGGGAAGATACGTTATCTTGGGGGCAGAGGGCTGGGAATGCATGGCATGGGGAGTGAAGGTTGCCTGGGTGGTGCCTCGGGGAGCCCCCACAGGGTGGGTATCACCCAGTCAGTTCTGAGGGGTGATGGAAGGGGTGTGCAAAAGTCCTGCCCTGGGGATGGGGCCTCAGCTGGGCTTCTCCACTGCCGCGGAGGGGCTGCAAAGTGCCTCCCCTGCCCCGGTGTCCTGCTCTGAGACTACACCCCAAACAAGGCACAGCAGAGCTCATAGGTACTGCCACCTCGAGTGGAGCAGCACCCCCAAACCGACCATCTCTCCCAGGCGCCCCGCCGCGCTCAGTGCACCCCAGTGCCCGCTGCCCTCCGGTGCTTCCCCCGGTGCTCCTCCCGCTGCCCGCCGCACTCACCAGCGTCTGCTCATACTGCAGGGCCCGCTGCGCCTCGCTGTCCGAGGCCATGGTGCCGCCGCTCCAGCCCGTGCCCGTGCCGGTGCCCGCGGCGGCGGCTCCTCCCGGGCCGTGCGGGGCGGACCCGGGGCACTGCCCGGGGGAGGGACAGGCGGTGCTCCGCCTCCGCCGGCAGCGCCCGGCACCGGCCGCCAGCGCCGGGCAAGGGCTGGGGGTGCCCGGCACGGGGCTCTGCCCGCAGCAGGGTCCCTCCTACCCCTGCTCTTTGCCCACGGATTCCCTGGCTGAGGGTGGCAGAGGGTGCAGCTCCCACTGGGACACCTTGCTTCCTCTTCCCGTGGGCACAAGGGGCTGGCACTGCCACCGCTCCCTTCTTCCCTTTGGTCTTCCCCCGGTGGGACCGTGCTGGGGGCACTGCGGGCAGCCTGGTCATGCCTGGCAGGGAGGGCAGAGCGCCTGAGATCCTGGCATTAAGGGCACAGGGGGACCCGTGGGTGCCCACAGGTGGCAGAGCATCTCAGCACTGTGAGGGTTCACCAAGGGTACCCCAAAGCAGGCAGGGAGCATGTCCTTACCGTGGTGCCGCTCAGCTTCCCGGGACTGCCAGCCCCCGGGGGGGACGGTGGGCTCTGCTCTTCGCTGCTGAACCCGCTGGGCAGCGGTGGCTTAGCCCTCAGGCACACGGGCAGAGACTGGCAATCCCTGGGCAAGGCACTGCAGCATGGCAGGCTCGCTGCCGGGACCTCTGTCTCACCACTGCCACGGGCTCAGGGGCACCTGGCAGGGCTGAGCTCGCCCTCCTGACATGGCACCTTCCTGGCAAGAACTGGGTGCTCTGAAAGACGGAGCCTGTGGCACTGCTGGGCTTGTGCTGTGGGATCGGGAACGGGCTAGTTCTTGCTGCCCAGGTTCCACCCTCCAGTTTGACGTTAGCACCCCCAGGGTGGGTGACGATGGCTGGGCTGGGGGCTGGGACATGCTCTGTGCCAGCCTGGGAGGGTTCACGGCCGGACATGAACCGGTTTGCGGCAGGGAGGTGATAAAATGGGCTGCCCGCTCATTGCGTCCCTGGGCACGGAGCTCTCTCCTCGCTCGTCAGCCCCTGGCACTGCCCTGTGGCAGCCAGGATGCTATTCCAGAGGGGTAATCCCATGCCAGGACACATGCTCAGCCTGCTGCCACCAGCATGCCCGGCTGTGGGCCACCACTATGCTGCAAGGTCACCACGGGTGCTGCCACCCTGCTGGCAGAGTCACCCACCTGGCCATAGACATGCACAGAGCAGGATAGTCAGCCCACCACCTAGGGCTTTGTGCCGGTCTGGTATGGCCCAGTGCAATCCTCCTGTTGCTCTAGCACTACCCCAGTCTAGCCCAGCATCAGCATCGGTGCAGTCCCAGTATAAGCTAACACTGTCCCACCACGGCATTGTTGTTGTGCCAGGATGTCTCAATGCTGACCCAGTAGAGCCCAGTGTTACTTTCCTTATAGCTCTGGTGCTGTCCCAGTCAATCCAGCACAGTGCAACAATGTCCCCAGAGGTGGGTGTCCCCATCCTGGCACTGCCCAGGGCCTGCAAATCCCACCAAAGGCCAGCATGGGTTGCAGGGGAACATTCCTGTGCCTGCTACTGCCAGGAAAAGGAAGGGAGCCAGATTGGTAATATCTCTGGGTTTAATAAATACAGTGGGACCCCTGTCCACGGGCACCATAAATTACGTGATGAGCCCGGCCGAGCCGGGAGGGATGCAGGGGGACAGGGGACAGAGGGATTTTACACTATGTACAAGGTGGGCACGCTGCTTGCTGTGCCTGCCGGCCATGGGAGCTCGGAGGGGGAGGGCAGTGGGTGCCCCGGCTCTGCTAACCTGCCCGCTGGTATGAGAGGGCAGGGCAGCTCCGGCACCGCAGCCATGCCAAGACGTGGGGCCCAGGCTGGGTGCCTGGCTGTGTCCACTCCACCATGCTCCTCGGTGCCCCCCGCCCTGCGCGGGGACCTGTTCACGGCCACCCGGCCTCACTGCGCGCTCGCCTTGCTCCAGGCAGTGGTCACTGCTCAGCGGCTCCACATCTCTGCCCTGGCATCCTGGACATTCTCCCGTACATCCACGGGAACATCTGGGGCTTCAGGGGGAGAAAGGGTGCTGAGAGATGGGCATGGAGAGTGCCAGGAAACAGCTTGAGCTGGCCCCAGGAGGTCAGAGCAGTGTGTGGGCCCCTGCAGGGTGTTTTGGGGAGCAGTGCCCATGGGGGAGCACTGGCACTCACCATGGCACTTGGTGCAGCAGGGGTTGTCCCTCCTGGTGGGGCTGTCACAGGCTCCCGATGGACACTCCTGGCGCTGGCAGTGCGTCTCTCCTGACTGTGGGGAAGAAAGAGGGAGTCAAACACAGAGGGTGGGGGACTGGCAGCTCCTCAGGGGGTGGGGGATCTCCCGGGTGCCACACCGGGCTAATTTCCCACCCATCCCTGAAGCACTGAGGCACCTTCTCTTTCCCCTGATGCAGCCGAAGGCCTGGTGCACTCACCACACACCAGCACAGGATACACTTCATTTCTCCAAAGGGGGGCACAGAGGGGTGCCAGCTCTCGTTGTTGAGGTACCAGCGGCGCCCGAAGCGGCATGCCCGGGGCCCGTCTGCCTGCATGGTGTCAGCCAGCTCAGGGACACTCTTCTCCGGGGCTGCAGGAAAGGACAGTGGGAGGCTGCCTGCCTGTAGCAGGGGCACCCCGCAGCATCACTGGTGGTGGTATCGTGGGGACTGGGAGGGCAGGAGGGGGGTGTGGGTACCTGGGCACTGTTTGCAGCAGTCGGAGGGGCTGGCACGCACCGGGTTGGCACAGGTGAGCCGTGGGCACTGCACCTTCTCGCAATGCACTTCACCTGTGGTGCCCTGCAGGGAGGGCGCGGGGTGGTTGGTACAAGATATGCACCACCTCTCTCTGGTTTGAGCTCCTGCTTCAGTGCCCAGTAGCTGAGGACACCCACGAGTGCAGGGGCTCTGCCACAAGCTCAGACTGGGGGGCTGGGACTCACACTCACCTTGCAGGTGCAAATAGCACATTTGATGAGGCCGAAGGGAGGCACAACAGGGTGCCAGCGGGTGCCAGAGCCTCGCCACGTCTTGTCCCCATCGAAGTAGCAACCTGGGGGGAGGAAGGGGAGGAAGGGGAGGAAGGGGAGAGCACAGCCCCCATGTGAGTGCTGGGGAGGCCAGAGCTGCCCCCTCAGCCCCTGCCCACTGGGACTCACCCTCACTACTGTCCCGTGCCCGCTCCAGCTTCAGCTCCTCCTGCCCAGTCTTCTCTGCAAGGAAGAGGAAGGCCGTGAGGGGGTGTGCATAATGCCAGCAGCAGAGGCTCAGAGAAGGATCCCTTGCCTTGTTCCCACAAGGAACCCCCCTACTC
This sequence comes from Apus apus, assembly GCF_020740795.1. Taxonomy (NCBI): domain Eukaryota; kingdom Metazoa; phylum Chordata; class Aves; order Apodiformes; family Apodidae; genus Apus; species Apus apus. The sequence goes on from NC_067289.1 coordinate 17,470,624, forward strand.
CTCCAGCCTGGGACCCCCCTGGCTCCCCAGGTACCTTCACAGATAGGGCAGCACAGCTCCTCAGGGTGCACCTGGCGGGTACAGTTGAGGGGCTGGCACAGGATGGGATCACAGATCACCGTGCGCTTCTGGGGGCAGCAAATACAAGGCTTGTTACAGGGGGGCACTGCAGATGGGTGCTGCCCCACCCAGCATACCTCGCTGGACCATACCTGGCAGCTGCAGATGGAGCACTTCTTGTCATAGTCAGGTGCCCAGCGGCTGCCGTGTGCCCGGTGCTGCCCCTCAAAAAAGCAGGAGTTGGGGTCCTTCTTCAGCTGCTCCAGGTCCCTGGTCCTGGTGCCCTCAATAAGCTCAGCCTCTCCCAGGGCCTCCCCTGGGGCCAGGCGTGTCCCTCCTGTGTGGCAGCGGTTGGGGATGTGCACCTGCACGCGGGCAACAGGCAGGAGGGTTGGCAGCAGTAGGGAACCCTGTTTCCCATGCCAATGCCTGGCTGCCCTCCATGGTCAGGGATAGTGTAGGAATCACCCATGACTACAGTACAGGTCATGTCAGGCTGCTAGCACCATGCCCTCCATCCTATGCCCTTCACACACAACCCTGGGCAGTGCCACCTGGCTGGGGACACCAGGCAGTGGTGGGGACAGGTAGGAGTGCCCTGTTCAGCTGAGGACCTACCCGTCCCCGCATCTCCCCATGAGGGTGGGCTTTGGTGCTGACTTGCAGGAAAGCAGTGCCCTGGGCCAGGTGCTGCAGCAGGTCGGCATCCAGGTCCTTCACCACCCCCTGAGCCTGCCAGGGAAGAGAGACACCGGGGGGGCATAAGGGCTGGCCCAGCCCCCACCACGGGGTGCCCCAAACAGGTGCCCACTCACCTCAGTGCTGTAGAAACCCTTGAGCAGACGCTTGTGCTGGTGGGGGCGGGTGCCCATCTCACCCAGCTCGGCCACCCCATGGAGGTGGGCACTGACGGTATCATCATCCGGGCGGCCCAGCCCCGCCACCGAGATCTCGTAGTGCAGGTGACAGTGCTCGTCCAGTGAGAGCCAGGCGTGCCCCCCGGCCCCGCTGCCCACTGGGGGGGACACCAGCTGCCCCGCAAGTGCCACGGGCATCTCTGTGCACAGACAGGGGCCATGGGAGGAGGAGGGGGTTCTGTGGGGGGCTGCCCCACTGCCCCCCATTACCACCCCTGGGTACCTGTGTATCGAGCAAGCAGCCCGCTGTAAGGCAGGGAGATGACCTGGCCCCGCAGCTCGCCCTCTGCCCAGTCCTTGGTGGCCACGTTGAGGAAGAGCTCGTTCTGCAGCAGCATGTGGGCATCGCGGGCACTGGGGCTCTGCCAGACACCCCAAGCCTGCCACCGATAGAAGACCACGTGGCTTAGGACAGGGACTCACCCAAAGCCCCCCTGCTATCCCCTCCAGTGCCACCCAGCACTCACCAGCCCATCCTTGTAGCTGGGCGTCATGTCAAACAAGATGTTCCTCTTGCTTTTCCGCCGGGGTTTGGTCTCCAGTGTGATGCCCACCACCTCACTGGCAGTGCCCACCACCTGCACCTGCAGGCAGAGTGCTGAGGGTCAGTGATGGGGAAAAGATGATCCTGGGACTCCTGGAATGAAGGGAGGTGCTCCCCCCCCGCCATTACCTGGAACTCCAGGGTGCCGTTCTCATGCAGTGCCAGCTTGGCTGAGCCCACGGCCCCCGTCTTGGTTGGCAGCAAGGCATCCGCTCCGCACAGCACACTTTGGATGGCTTCAGCCCAGGGAAAGAAGCATGGGGTGAGGTTGGCATGGGGGGACATGGCCACCCCCTTGTGCCCCTGGGTGCCTGCCCGTGCTCACTGTCACAGCTGCGGCGGGTGGTGATGGTGCCTGCCAGCTGGCGTGCGTGCCGGCCCTCTGTCTCAGCCACGATGCGGAGCTGCCCCTGCACCAGCCACTGCAGCTCACGGGCAGACAGCTCGGTCAGCACCTCTGCAAAGTCAGGGTCCTGCAGGGGGGGTGCCATGGCTCAGCCCTGGTGGGCACTGCAGCTGCCAGGACCCGTGGGGCAGGGGGTGACTTTACCTCCAGGGTGATGTTGGCCTGGATCTCCCGCAGCATCTGGCCATGGTGAAGGATGCGGACCCGCAGTGGGACCCAGGGGGATTCTGGCCATGGCAGAAAAGGTTGGACCTGCTGGACTGGGGGCCTGCGACCACTGTGACCCCCACCATTCCCCCTCTGGACCCCCATATCCTTGCACAACCCATATCCCAAGCCCATCCATAGACCCCCACACACTCCAGTGCTCCCCAGCCCCAAACATGCACAGGTACACACACCCTTCCACTGCATACCCCAAATCATGCAACAACTCCTATCAACACCTCACCCCCCCATGCACAGCCCCTATACCCACCCTGAACCCTACACCCAATCCCTGCACCCACCCTGACCCCACAGATGCTGACCCATGCATCCCCAGCCACACACCTGCCATGCAGCCCTGCCCCCCAGCCCTAACCCTCCCCCACCCGCCCTGGGCAGTGCCACACCCCACAGGGTGCCTCTGCCCACCCTCACCCCGGGCACCAGGCTCCAGCAGCCCCCTGGCCATGAGGATGAAGTGCAGGTTGTTCTCCGTGTCGCTCAGTGTCAGCATGGCCATGCCCCCAGCACCCAGGTGTGTGGGGTCTGATGAGGTGAGGATGGCACCAAATGTCTCTGGGCAGGGAGAGGGGCTGTGAAAGACATCCTGGTGGGCACCCATCAGATGAGCATCCAGGAGCCGGCCTTACCCGCAAAGAGTGCCCGGTGCTTGAGGATGTGCCCATGGACCTCTCCGGAGGGCTGTGCCCGGGTGACAAGGGACACACGGAGCTGCTCCCCACGCAGCAGCCGGACATTGGCTTTGGACAACGTCCTCCACATCCCACAGAGCTGCAGGCAAAGGCAGGGCTGGGCAGGGCCCGGGGGAGGAAGAGGCACTGTGCCCCCCCTGCCCTCCCAACCCATCTCACCATGTTGTCCTCAGGGGCTGCATTCTTCTGCACGGGGTGTTCGAACAGCACGTTGCCCTCAGGGTCACTGAAACGCACCCGGCTTGGCCGCCCCAGCCTGTAGGCACCCAGGGGGTGAGCAAAGAAACCCCCACCTAGCCTCCAATCCCCTGGCACCATCCTGGCTCAGCACCGGGCACAGGGGTGCATTGGGGGAGGGCACAGAGATCACCAGTGATTTGGGGTGGACAGGAGAAGGAAGGTATCTCCCTGGGGTGACAAATGCCACCCTGTGCCTCCCATCCTGCTGGCATCCCACTGGGTGCCAGTACAGAACAGGTCTTCTGGGGTTCCCTGTCCCAGAGCAGTGCCAAGCTGGCACAGTGCAGGAAGGGGTCTCTGCCAGGAAAGGTGGCAGGGCAGGACCCGCTGGGAGCTGAGTGCTCAGGAACTGGCTGTAAATAAGGAGCATTTTCAGCTTCGTTTGGCTCCCCCGGTTGGAGATGGAAATTAGTCACCACTTTACTATGCAAAGGGGCCTGGAAGCGAAGAAGAGCAGAAGAAACTGGAGCAGGAAGGAGGGAGGGAGCGGAGAGGCTCTGCCGCTGGCGAGTATCTGGGGAGGGCACGGCGAGGATGGGGGACCCCAGCAGCAGTGCCCGCTGGCACAGCCTGTGGGGTGGCACAGTGCCTCTGCCTGTGGAGCCCTGGAGCCGTTCCCATTTGTTCCCGCTCCAGACCTGGAGGGGAAGGGGTGAGGCCAGGCCTGCACTGTGGGTGTGCCGAAATCCCAGCTGCTGGCCCAGGCTGGACTCCCAGCACATTACCCCCCTCCCCAAATCTCTAGCCTTACCAATGCAAGGCTGCGGCACCGCAGGAGGATGTTGGAAGGGAACATGAGGCATAAGCAGTGTTGTATTCCCCTCTTTTCCAAGGAGGTGCCCGCTGTGCCAGCCTGGGCAGGGGGCAGGACTCACCGCTCATAGCTGATGGAGAAGAGCAGGTAGGAGCGCAGCAGGGTGAAGCGAGCCTTGGCCACCGCGCTGGATGTGGGGTGCCACGGCTCCAGGCCACTTGTCAGCAAGGCCACAAACTCTGAGGAGGGGATGTGGATGATGATGGGGGGACACAGGGTGGTGCCCAGGACACTGTTGCTCACCCAAGCAGGCAGCTCACCTGTGCGGGCATCATCACGGGCCAGCCCCTCGGAGCTGAGGTAGGAGCGGTCGTTGTAGGGCTTGTCCAGGTCATCCTCCTTGTCCCGTAAGTACTCAAAGGTGTCGTAGGGGGATGCAGGGCTCTTCTCCGGGGGGCTTGGCAAGGCTGCAGTGGGGTGGGAAAAGGGGAGAGACCATTGCACTGGGCTTTTGGTTTTGGGGCTGGGGGGCAATCATAAATTCCTCCTCCTGAAACAGACCAAGATGTGCCCTGCAAATCCCCATTGGATTCTGTGCTGGGGTGTTGGGGGGCACACAGGACCCAGGCAGATGGACAGACAGGGTGCTTAGCCCTGTGCACACTTTCTGCACTCCTCTGAGGGTGGTTCAGGGACAGCTGTGCCCATCAGGGCTTCCCCCTGCCCATCACCTTGCAGGCACTCCGAGGACACTGGAAACCCTCATAACACAGTGAACAGCCCTTTTGGGGGGCATGTGTGCAGTGCCCCCTTTCCCATGCTCACAGGGCACCCTGTGGGTGCAGGGGGACTCCACGCAGGCACCCCCCAGCCTCACCTTTGGGGCAGGTGTGGCAGCAGTGACCCGGCAGCAGCGTGGCACGGGGGCAGGCAGGCACGGGGCAGTCCTGCTTCATGTTCTTGCAGTTCACTTTCCCCACTGGCTTCCCCCGGCGGTTCCTCTGCTGTGGTGGGGAGAGCCCGGGAGAGCTGTGCCAAGGTGTCCCCCCACCCCGGCCCAGCCCGGCTCCCTCCAGCCCGGTCCATCTGGAGCCCCCTGACACCTTGCACACACTCAGCTGTTTGTACGGCAGCCAAGCCCGGGCCCCCTCCCCACGGCCCCCAGCCCAGCTGTGCACAGCCCCTCCAACCCCGGCCTCGGGGGACTGGTCGGAGGGAGGGAGGGGGCCGGGGGCCATTCCCGAGGAGGAGGAATGAAGCCTGATCCCTTAAGCCCCCCTTTTTCCCCCCCACTGCCGCGACGGGGTGTGGGGGGAAACATTCAGGTGTCCAACTAGCTGGAAGGATCCCTGCTCCCTCTCCCCTACTCCATAGGGCGGGGTGGTGTATTGAATGAAGGGGTCGATCTCCCCTCCTGGCAGCCTCCTCCCCAGTAAGGCCGGATCCCGAGGGATCTCCCAGGGGAAGGGGGGTCCCGGGGCACTCACCGGTTCGCAGTGGCAGATAACGCAGCGCATGACCCCGAAGGGCTCCCCCAGGTCCGGGTGCCATGTCTCCTCCAGGGCATAGAAATGACCCCCAAAGGAGCAGCCTGCGGAGACACCCCCTCACCATCACCTCTGCCGCCCCCGGCCAACTCCGGGCCGCGGGCACCCCCCTGCCGCAGCCCCGGACAGCGGCCGACACCGCCCCGCCGCCCGCTGGGCACGGCGGCCGCTCCCGGTGCTGCTCCCGGTGCCGGTCCCGGCCAGCCAGGGGGCCCGGGGCGGCAGGCAGAGTGCAGGATTAAGGGCGGGCGGGGGGGTGGTGGTGCAGGCATGCGGTGCAGGGACAGAGGTGCGGGTGGCAGGGAGAGGGGTGCACGAAGAGGGATGCACGAAAGGGGATTGTATAGGAGCGGGGGTGCCTGGAGCCGGGGATAGGGAAGAGAGAGGGGGAGCTCCTACCTGCCGCACCCCCGGGTGGCAGCGGGTCCGTGTCGGGCCGGATGGGCAGGGCGAGCTTGGGGCGGGCGGCGCGGCCGGGCAGGAGCCGGAGCAGAGCGAGGAGAAGGAGCAGGAGCAGGGCGGCGCGCATGGTGCCGACCGGCCGGCCGGGGCAGGCGAGCGAGCGGCCGGGGGCGGGGAGGGGGGGGCCGGGCGCTGCCGGTCGCTGCCGCCGCCTCTGCCCGGCCGCTGGCCCCGGCTCCGCTTTATAGGCGGCGGCATGGGCAAGCGGGAGCTGCTAGCCCTGTGCAAACAAAGGCCCCGCTAATGAGGCGCAGGCAGCGGCCGGCCGGGGGGGGGACGCGCCCTCGCCGCGCTCCTACCCCCCCCTTGGGCCCCGGTCCTGCCACCCCCGCCGGGAACGACCCGAACAGCGGCACCCAGGGGCGCGCAGCTCCCTCTGTGGGCATGGAGCACTCCTGAACTCGGGGTGTCCTGGAGGGGACCCCCATCCATTGCCCCCCTTATGGCATGGGGATACCCCCGGGTGTGGAGCATCCCCACCCACATGCCAGCTTAAGGGCATGGGGTACCTGAGGAATGCCTTCATCCACATATCCCTGGGGCTGGGTGTCCTGGGGACACCCCCACCCAATCTACAAAACATCCACCGGGACATAGGGCACTGTGGAGAAACCACCACACCCCTTCCATAGATCTTGGGGTGCTGCTGAGCACTGGACATCCTGGGTGTGCCCCTGTTCACATGTCCCCCAGCACGTGACTCCCCCCACCCCCACGAACCCCCTAGGGAATAAGGCATTTGTGAAGCACCCCCATTTAAATGCTCCCCACTCCACCCAGATACTCTCCCCTGGCTTGGGGCACATCCTGGGCGTGGGGTATCCTGGGGGCTCCCTATCCACACAGTCGACCTTCAGGCGTGGGACCCCCAAGCATGGGACATGAGTCAGTTCATCCACACAGTCTCATGTGGCAGTGGACCGCTTGCAGACCTCTGCCCCCTCATCCAGTCCCTCCCCAGGACACAGAGATCCACTCAGCACCCCTGAGCATGGGCCCCCAAAGCATCCTGTTCTCCCTGCTAAGTTCACACTGCACCCCACAAAGCCACAGGCAACCCACAACTTGTGCCTTTGAGATCCCTAAATCCCTCTAGCTGCTCCCCACCGCAGGCAGAGGAAGGCTCCAGAGTCAGAACTCGGGCTCTTGCCTACCAGTTGCACAGGCTGCGGGGAAAAGGAGCCTGTGGAGGGGAGGGGACAGCCGCGGAGGCGGCTGAGAGAGCAGCGCCCAACTACGAGTCCTGCTCTTCACTCACGCGTGCCTGGGCTTGCGAGGGTAGCAGCGGTGGGCAGTGAGCAGACACCATGGGGAAGCCTGGGGAGAGCTTCATCCAGAGGGGGAAACTGAGGCACACACGGTGGGGGTGTGCCACCTATGTCCCAGCCTTGCCACGCCGCCGAGGGTGGCAGGGAGGGGTGGTGGGTGCGTGGCGGGCAGGCGCCTGGGGAGGGGAAGGTGGGTGGGGAGGGGAGGAGGGGGAAGCTCTGGGCTGCCAAAATCAACTCCGGGCGGTGCAAACAGCCGGCCAGCTGCGCGGTGTAGTTAGGGAAACACAGCGCAGCTGGAGCACAACAGGCCCCGGCCTCCCCAGAAGGCTCCTCCTGGGCCTCCCTGCGGCCCGGTGAGTGGCTGGGGAGGGGGGGACTGCAGCCTACCACCCCATGCCCCTTATTCCAGCCTGCCTGAGGTTGCCTGTCCCCAGCTTGCCTGCAGCTATGCTGTCCCCATTCCTTTCCCTGGTTTGGCACGTGTCCCCATGCAGGAGGCACCTCTCCGGGGGAGGGCAGCGGGGCACAGAGGCTTGGCTGTGCTGGGGACCTGCCCGGTGGCAGGAGCTGGCATGAGGCAGTGACGAGCAGCTGGGCTTTTCCCGGTGGGATGGCCCGCTGGCATTGCCAGGGCTGGGACACTGCCAGGGCTCCAGGCATCCCCCAGGCATGGCTGTGCACGACGTCATGCTGCTCACAAGCACTTTCTGCAAAGGGGGATGGTGCCCAGCAGCATGGCACCCCCCAGGCCTGTGCCCTCCCTGCTGTCCCTGGTAGTGACAGTGACCTGTCTCCTCTCTTTCCAGGTGCCCCTGCTGGCCTGGGATCTTGCAGTGTGGTGGGCAGGGAGGGCTGGGTCCTGCGTGTCTGTGCCAGGGTCACTGCGTGGTGTCAGCTGCAGAGCAGCAACAGCAGTGGGGGATAGTGGGACATGAGTGGGGTGGAGGCAGGCAATGGCTCCTGGTCTCCCCGCTGGTGCCAGGAATCCAGTGCTGGCTTTGCACACCCAGATCTCATCACAGTCTCCAGGATCAGCTGAGGGATGTGGGGAAGCAGCTGGGGACGCTCCCTCCCCTTTCCCAGGAACAGGAAGGATAAGGAATCTACTGGATGGCAGCCCTCCGCACGGGGGAAACTGAGACACAACATGGTGAGGGAGAGGGGGGCTGTGAGGGGGTCCTGGCACTGCTAGGCTGGCACCAGGGTGGTGCACTGGCACAGGGCCTGATAGGGTGGGAGGGTGCTGGGCATCCTTGCCTAGGGAGAGGGCATCACCACTGCAGTAGTGGCAGGTGGGCAGGGAAACAGATGCCCCTGCAGTGCTTGGGCATCCTTCATGCATCCCTGGCTGCCTTGAAAATGCCAAGGGGTCCCCCTGGGCAAGGGACAGAAGGCAGCTTGCCAGAGCCCTGGGGGTCCCTGTGCTGCTGGGGAGGGGATGGCGCCAGCTGGGGGCGGCACTGGGAAAGGGTCCTGGCCTCACCAGCTGCTTCCCAGCACCCAGCACATGTGTGCTGGCAGCGTCCGGCACAAAGGCAGCTCTGAGGCTCTCCGGAGCCAGGCCTGGCGCCGGCACAGCCCCAACGGGGCCACCGGCTGTGGGCAGCTGGAGCTGCATGGGGATGGAGCCGGCAGCCCTGGCCACCCTGCCTGGCACCCGCACCCTCCAGCACCTCCACCCAGAGCAGGCACCCAGCTTATCCCGGGCTGCGGAGGCAGTGGCCCAGTGGGGTGCTGTCATGGCACAGTCCAGCTGGGACACCCCGATGTTGCCCTCCAGAGCAGCCTGCGGTGCTGCCGGGGCTCCGTGGGCACGTGCTCTGCCTAGCATGGGGGGTCCCGGCAGGCCCTCGCCAGCGCTCCTGCCCCACGCAGCTCCCTATTGTCTGGCCTCATTAGCCGTTGCCTGCTCGAGGCTTTGAACATGAGCTGGGCTTGGGGCGGCAGGAAGGAGCCTCAGCTCCCCAGGGATGGGGTCGAAGCAAAACCACACGCCCCGGCCCCCCCCTTCCCATGCCTCCCTGGCAACCCAACACCCCCTTTCTCGCCCCATGCCAAGCGTGAGCCCAGAGACCAGAAGGCGTTGGGGGCCCTCCCTCCAAAAAGAGCCCCCCTTGACTGACCCGCCCCGGAGCGGGGTGCAGAGAGCTGTCGGCCTCCCCAAAGCTTTGTGCCGAGCGTGGCTTGCCCCGTGACTAATCCCCCTGGCCTCACACACACGCGGCGGGGCGGGGGGGGGCTGTCGTAATGGGTGGAAATATCTCATAATTCACGTTGGACATGGGGATTACAGCCGTTCCGGCAATATTTGCACAACTGGTAGGCGGCTTGCAGGGCTGGGCCGCCCCAGACGAAGGCAGGGGGGCCTGGAGATGGAGGGGGTCTTGGGGGTAGCAGGTATGGGGAGAGGGATGCAGCTTGGGAGGGTGATGGAGCTGAGGGGGGAGTGAGTGGCTGTTTTCTATCTGTGAGCACATGGAGTTTATTAAGGAGAACATGTTGCTCGCATGATGGGGATGGCTGGGGCCATCATCCCAGCCTGCTGTGGTGGGTATGGCTCAAGGAGTGGGATGGAGACCCCTTAAGCAGCCTTATCTGCCAGGCCAAGCAGATCCTGGCCATGCCTGCTCCCAGCACCCTGTCAGTTCCATAGAGCTCCCTGCTTATAGGAGCACCCTAAGGTGCTGATGTCCCCCTGGCCCCAAACGTCCCCTACACAAAGGCCTTGTGGGGTGACTCCAGTGGGAGGAAGGCGAGGGCCATGCAGGGCACAGGGGGGCTGTGTTTGGCATGGGGATTAACAAGCTCCCAGAGCGATGGTGGTCTCCCCCCTCCCCACCGGACATGCAGGCAAATATTTGTGCCCAGACTTCGCAGGACAGCGAGAAGGAATTTCATTCTTGCGCCCACCTGCGGCTCAGCAGCCTGGCATTAACCCCTTCATCACCTGGTGGGATGGAGGGAGACGGGTGAGGTGCCCTCCCAGCAAACTCTGTGCCTGTAATTGGGGTGGGGAGCTGGGCAGAGGAACAGGATGGAGAAAGGGGGTTCGGCATGATCACCCTGGTGCAAGGTAATGGCTGTAGGGTTTGCCCCTGGGCATCCCTCTGGACAGCACCTGTGGCTTCATGCAGGGATGTCGGGCAGTGTGTGGCCTGCCAGGAGCTGGGAAGGATGGTGGAAACCCTGCCAGCCTTCACCCCCTATTATGCCACCCTGGCCAAGGTGCCCTTTTCCCAGCAGCATTCATGGTGCTTTCCCAGATGGTCTGCCAGGAAGAAGTGTGGAGGGTGTGGGAAGCAGGGTTTGCAGGATTGGGGGAGCAGGATGTTTATTGGCAATTTGCAAATGTAAAAAACAAAGGCCTGGAGGGGGCAAGAGGCACGCAGCTCCCAGGGGCTGCCCATGCTTGGGTAGGAGGCCAGCCTGGGTCTAGGGTCCCCTGCTGCCTGGCATCCCCAGAGCCCCGCTGTGCTCCTTTCCCCCGGCTCCGGGGCCAGCTGGGCCCTGAGCAAACGGGGCTGTTTGCTCACGCCAGGATTAGCCACTCTCTTTGTTCCTTTGACTTTCTTGTCCCTTTATGCTGGACCCTTTTATGGGGGCTTCAAAGGGGTCTGGGACCCTTCGCTCCATCCCTGGAAGCCCAGGTTTGTTTCCCATGTCCCTGCCCCCCCACCTTGTGCAGGCATCATGGGGATGACCACCGGACACATCTGGGTGGCCTGCAGGGACAGCAGCTGTGCCACCCACCCGTGGTCACCCCCCTAGTTCCCCCACCGCCTGGCACCTCTGGCTACCCTCGGCACCTTGGTGAAGTGGGTGCGAACGGCCCCCCTGCAGTGGGATTCCCGGCACTTTGCACCCTGTAAGGAGAGGTGGGAAACTTGGCACCAGGATCTGGCCAGCTGTGCAGCCACACAGCCCCCACCTGGCTTCCTGCCCCCAGCCACAGCAGTGCCCTGCCCATCTGGGCCACAGGCCCTGTGCCCCTCTGGGGTCCCTGAGCCCCACTGCAGGCAAGCAACATCTCTGGTTCTGGAGATCCAGGCATGGAAGGCCAGCAGCAGGATCTCCCTCCAACATCCCCCTCTACCTGTCTGGCACAGGCAGCAAATGCTGGCATTACCCTTTCCAACAGAATAGCAGGTTGCCCATGGTCAGGGGCTGCCTCCACCTGCCAAATTCTGAGGAGCATTTTGGGGTGCAGGGACTATTTTAGGCATCCATCTGCCCTCCAGCTTCCTCAGATGACTTCGTTTGTCTAATTACAAAGGCAAGCAGGGAGCACAGAGCACAGCAGCTCCCCAGCTTGGCATTGTTGAAAGGTTTTGCACCCAGGGAGGGACAGGGACCCAGGGACAGCGGCGGTGGGAGCTGGGCCAGTGCTGGCAGAGGGGCTGAGGGTGCTGGCAGGGTGCAACTGCAACTTGTCACGTCCGCAGAGAGGGGACGCGGCCGTGCGGGGGAAGGCAGGCGGTGTTTGACCCCAGCGCTCGAGGCTCAGGCGCTGCCAGTCGCGCTGCCAACCTCGTCCCTGGAGCCGCGGTGCCCACCGGACCCTCTGTCCGGGCACCCAGCGACCTGCAAGGTGGGCTGCTGTGGGCCGAGTGGGACACGGGCCAGGCAGAGCGGGGCTGAGGTGTTTACTTTGCCTGTTGTCACTCGGCCAGGCGCTGCCGGGAACCGCCGGCCACAGGGACAGGGGTGGGAGCATGCGCGGGCTGCGGGGAGACCGGGGGCAAGAGGATGTGGGTTGGGTGGAGGGGGTCCCCCCAAAGGGAAGTGTGCAGGGGGGTTATCTGAGCCTGCACCCCAACATGTGCAGCGGGACGTGCACTTGTGCACACGTAGGTCTGAGAGTGCACGTGGGGGGTGTGTGCACACACACCATGAGGACACACACGTGCCATGGGGATACAGATGTGGACAGTGAGATGGGTGTGGGTGTGCGCACACCTGCCCCTGCCTAGGGGGCTGGGAGGGGGCCCCAGCTGTACCAAGGCCTAGTGCCGGGCAGACCCCCAGTGCTTCTCCTGCCCAGGGAGGGTGTGTTCATGGGTGCTTCACCTGCCCTCCCGCAACCAATACTTCTGGTGAAATTGCCCCAGGAGCCACATGCCAGCCAGGCCCCTGTGCTCCATCACTCTCATCAGCTCAGAGGGGTCTCTGCATGCTGCAGTGCCAGCAGGGATCTCCACCTCCCTAAGACCTCTTCGGGTGAAGATCAAGGGGATGGGGTCCACTTTTGGGCAAGTGTCACTGGGTTTGCAGCCTACCTCTGGGTGAGGGTCACCAGGGTTTGAGTTCCACCACCAGGTGAGGGTCAAGGGGATGAGGTCCACCTTTGGGCAAGGGTAACTGGGGTTGGATCCACATCTGGATGAAGGTCACCAGGGTTGGAGCTCACCTGTGGTTGTGGGTTTTTGGTGGCTTTCCTACCTGGCTGTCACAGACAGGAGCAGGACTCCATCAGGGCTGATGGTCCCCAGTCCACCCAGCACAGGGTAACTGATGCCATCTCTTCTGCAGGAACCAGAGCCACCTTCCCCCTGTGGTTGGGCACAACCGAGGCATTGACCACCAAGGTCCCAGCAGCTGAGCGCTCAGGCCAGAGGGCAGGTGCACAGCCCCAGAGGGTGCCTGGGGACGCCCTTCCCGCTCCCTGAGCCAAGGGAGGAAGCGGCTGGAGGCAGGAAGCCGTCCCCCAGGCCCGGGGCCCCCGCTGTGATTTTGCTGGAAGGTCAGCGGCGACACAACAGGAAATCGCGCTGCCTCGGCTGGGCGGCCAGGCCGGAGCCACAGAGCTGCACTGTGCTGACCCGGGGGCCATCCCGGCCCCTGGCCCTCCGTCCTGGCTGGGCGGCTCGCGGGGAGCCCGCACCACCGCTGTCCTCCATGGAAGGGGGACGGGAGCCAGGGAGCAGCCGCTGGCCCCAGGGTGGAAGATGCAGGGCCGAAGCCCCCAGCTGAGCATGGAGCTGAACAGTGAGTGTGCGGCTAAAAGGGGGGACGGGGATGAGCAGGAGGGGACATGGCCTTGGCAGTGGGCATCGTGCCCACACAGCCAGAGCGTCCCCCACGTGGACAGCCCAGGAGATGAGTCCCACAGGTGGTGGTGCTGGTTTGGTTGGACCTGGCCACTACCGGCACACAAGGGCAGCTGAGCATCTTTCCATGCGCAGCCTTGGGGAATGGGCTGTGCCAAGGACTTCTGGGGATAAGTGCCAAGGTGGGCAGATGCCTTTGGAGAGGAGATGCCTGTTGCCAGGATGGGAAGACATCGGGCACAGCAGTCGCGTGGCTGAGAGGTGCCCGGGGCGGCTGCGTGCTGGCAGGCCAGTCCTCGGCCGGAGCCGACGTAAGCTTCAGGATGCTGCAGCCAGGGATTCCCCGAAGCGCACGTGACGGCCAGAGCTGCTCCTGGCACAGATTGGGAGGGCTGGCCCTTCTCCGCACAGGGAGCGTGGCTCTGCTCCCTGTCTGCAGCGCAGCCTGGAGCCAAGCCCAAAAACCTGGCACAGACGCAGCTGTGCAGCCCCTCAGCACGCACCACCAGCACAGATACCCCACCTCTCCCCAGAGACCACCAGGCCCCTGTGCTGACTGACCACAGGGCACCAGGCCCTCCGCAGCACCCTTAAACCCCTCCCTGTGCCCCCACCAATGCCCCTAGTGGGCTGGGGTGAGAGGTTGCTGTCACAGGCATGGCCCTGGGTTGGAGCTGCCCAGGCAGGGCAGCACAGTGCCCAGGCTTACCCTGTCTCACCCAGGTCTGCTCCTCCTCACATCCTTCCTCTTGCACCTGGAAGAGGGCCATGCCAGTCCTACACGGCTGGTGTGTGACAACAGACTCATCCAGAAGTACATCGGGGAGGCCAAGGAGATGGAGAAGAGAGCGGTGAGTATATGGTCCCTTTCAAAACCCAAGGCCAGGGAGGGGCACAACTCCTGGTATCTCACCTCACCATCTCCTTCCCCCCTAGGGCCAGTGCCAGGCACTGCCCACACTCAGCTGCCCTGTGGTGCTGCCCTTGGTGGACTTCAGCCTTCAGCAGTGGAAATCCAAATCGGTGAGAGGGGCTAGGAGGATGGTGCTGGCACGCATGGGGGTGGAGGAGGAACCCCCCATGGTAACCACAGGCACCAGAAATGCTGAACAAGATGCCTGTGGGTGTACCAGCTGGCACAGGGGGGTGGAGGACACTATCCAGACCTAGGGTGGGCAGAGGAATAAATGGGGGTTCAGTCCCCTCACTGCCTGCTCCTCCAGAATGAGACCAAGAGGCGGGAGATCCTCTGTGACCTGGCACTGCTGGTGGGAGCCGTGGCGGGAGCCCAGGGCCAGGTAACACAGGAGTGTGGGGCCAGGCAGCTGAGCCAGCTGTACCGACACGCCAACTCCTTCCTGCTGCTCCTGCAGACCTTCAGCTGGGAGGTGAGACCTCCCCCACACCAGCCAGGCAACCCCGGTGCAGGTGCCAGCTGCGCTGGGCTGGGTACAACTTTGTCACCCCCGTCCTTCTCTTGCCCTCAGGCAGGGCCCTGGGAGCCCGGCTGCTCCCCACGCTCCATGGAGCGGACCCAGATCACAGGCATCTTCCTCACCTACCGGCTGCTGGTGCAGGGCAAACTGCGCTTCTTCTTCCATGACCTGGCCAAGGACTTGTGCCAGCAAGGCCAGGGGGGTGTTAGAGACCACCTGTGCAGGGCCCGGTGAGGCTGCACACCGGGTTCATCACCCCCCATCCCAGGGCAGAGCAATCCTACCAGGCACCAGGCTGGGCTCTGGGTGCCCAGGAAGGTGCCCGAGGGAAAGGGTTGGCTCTTGCTCCTCAAGCCTTCAGCGACCGAGCGGCCCATGGAAGCAGGGAGCAGCAACACTCCTGTGCCAGCAGGCACAGGCACCTCTACTGTGAATGCTTTACAATTAAAAGAGCTATTTTTCTAAAGCGTTGTTTTGGCTTCTCCTTTTCCCCTGCAGCCCTGTCAGGGGGACAGCAAGAGGCAGCTCCTCGGGGTCTCTCCCAATGCCCAGCTCCCTCCTGTGGCAGCTGTCTGCTCTGCAGGGCAGAGGGACTCCTGGGCACCAGATCCCCCATTCCTTGCCCCCCTGCACCCACCTGCCTCCCCCCAGCCTCCCTGTGTACAGCGGGGCAGTAGAGAAGAGCTCAAGGTAGGTTTGGGCTGCCCATCCTTTTGGAAAGTGGTGTGAACCCCTTGCCTGCCATGCAGGTGTTCCCACTCCCTATCAGCCTCATCTCTCAGCCAGCAGAGCCAGATCTAGAAAACAATATCCCAATTTAATCAAGAACAGGCCCAGCTGGCCTCAAGGTAGATCCTTAGGAAGTGGTTCCCAGGCCCAAGGCAGGCCAGCAGGTGTCCCAGTCCAGCTGTGCCAGCCTGGTGCCGGGGATGTGCCTGCTTTTGAAGGCAGAGGTGGGAGGAGACGCACAGCATGGTCTCCACTCGCTGTCAGGCACCTCTCTCCATGCAGGAAGCAGCTGTGGATCCCAGCAGGAGTCAGAAGAGGCTGGGATGAGGATGGAGACTGCCCCTTTCTCCCCCTGCTCTGGAACAGCTGGGCAGGAGGGGTGCTGAGGCAGGATCTGGGGTCATAGGGCTGTCTGCTCACCAGGAGAATGTCTCTGGGGCAGCCCTGGGAGGCAGGTCTCCTAGAAGGCCAGCTTCTTCATCAGCAAGTAAACCCGAGAGTCCACTTCAAACCCATGTAGGTTGTTTGCATCTCCCTGCAGCCGCATGAGCAGCCCCCCATAGGACACGTAGGCAGAGCTGGGGTGGGAGAAAAGGAACAGTGAGAGCTGGGAATCCCATGGGAGAGCCAGCTGGGGATCCTGGTACCTCCCCCATGCCAATCTCCCCCCAGCAAGCACTCACAGGCGTGTGGCTGCTTCGGTGGAGGTCTCATCCCCCTCAATCCGGTACACCTTGCCGTACATCACATACTCAAACTGGTCTGCCCTGCGATGGGACAGTGGGGTCAGAGCAGAGGCACAGCCGTGTGCTCCCTCAGAGGAGCATCCTCTGGGACAGGGCACCTCACAGCCCCTCAGCACTTCTCCCTTGCCCACCCCTGCCCAGCACCCCGCACCTGGAGGGCCTGTCGTCCGTGGGGTTATACTCGCCGTCGTCCAGGGTGCCGTCTTCATACAGGGTGCTGGCGATGACCAGCCGGAACTTGTCCCCTGGGAGGAGAGGGCAGAGGAGCAGGGAGAGGGTTGTGAGAAACGAGAGAAAGGTCACACTGGATCAGCTGTTTCCTGTTCCCCAGACACTGGTCACCACCATGAAAACCAGAGCCACCAGGACACCACTGCCAGTGTTTTCAGGAACCATATGTGAGACTCCGCAGCACCAGTTCCAGCTCTTCTGTGCTTCACTGAGGCAACTCTCTTTTCCACCTGGTTGGTATATTTAGCCACAGAAACTAATTTCCAAAGGTCTCCCTTAAAGCTTGGCTGCCACCAGCTGAGGTAGTTTCACTAGACAACATCTCTGGGGAAAAAGCTGCAGATGAACCCAAACAGATACAGTGAGGTGACCCAGAATCCAGCTCAGCCCCAGCACACTGCAAACACCCAGCATCCCCTGTGATGTGGCGACAGCACAGGGCCCTGTGGAAGTCCTGAGAGAGCTCATTCCTTCCTTGCACCACATTCAGTCTCCCCCCCCTGGGCATTTGCCTCTAACCTCACTCCAACCTGGCACTCTCTGGACTAGCAGCCCAATGGCTTACCGAGGTCCACTGGGTAGATCTGGATGTTCACATCCAGGATGAGGTCCATCTTGAAAGACTCACTCTCACAGTGCAGGCGGGACACTGGGGAGAGCAGCAGGGTCAGGGGTACGGACAGGGAAGACCCCGGGGGCTGGGCAGAGAAGGGTGTCAGGGCCAGGCCACTCTTGTCCCTCCGTTTGCACCCGAGATACAGGGGAGGAAGGAGGCCTGCAGCACCTGGGGCCGGATGCCCGAGGGTGGGAGCAGGCGAGGTGTGTGCGCAGGCCGCGGGGGGAACAGAAGAGCGGGCGGGAGGACGGACCGTGCCGGGGCCGCGCGGGTCCGGAGCGGCCGAGCTGGGGAAGCCCACGAGGAGGTGGCGCCAGACGATGGCAAAGGGGCAGCGCAGAGGGGCAGCGCAGAGGGGCCGCTACCGGCGGGAGGGGCAGGGGAGGGGCAGGGGCCGCCGCGGCAGCAGGGCGGGCCGGGGGCACCGGACTCGGCGGGAGGGCAGCGGGAGCGGCCCGGCCAGGCAGGCGGAGCCCACGTACCGCGGTCGAACTTCTTGCCCTCGGGGTCGATGTCCTTCACGTCGAAGATGTCCTCGAAGAGGATCCCGGCCATGGCTGCGCGGCCCGGCCCGGGCCCCGCTCCCGCCGCACGCGCCCCTTCCGCCGCGGGGCGGAAGCGGCTTCAGGGCGGGCGGGGCAGCTCCCGCGCCTGCGCACTGCGGGCCCGCCCCCCGTGCGCTGCGGCGCCCCCGGGCGGGGGCGGGGGGAACTGCGGGGGGCGCTGCAAAGGGGCGGGGAGATGGGGGGGGGGGCAGTGGGGGGCGCTGCAGTGGGGAGTATTGAAGTACGGGGGCGCTGCAGTGGGGCAGCGCGCAGCAGCGGGGCAGCGTTGCAACCGGGGGCGCTATTGCAGTGGGGGGAGAACAGCAGCGGAGGTGCACAGCAGGGCAGTGCGCTCCTGTGGGGGTGCACTGGGGGCGTGATGCACAGCAGTGGGGTGCGTCGCAGTGGGGGTGCATTGTAAGGGGTGCGCACAGCAGTGGGGTGCGCACAGCAGTGGGGTTCATTGCGGGGGGGGGATGCGCACAGCGGTGGGGGGCTGCCAGGGACCCTGCTGGGGGCTGGCCCCGAGGGTCCCGCAAAGCTTGTCGCTGGGGGGATGTTGCGGTCGGACCCCTCGGGGTGCGGGAGGGGCGAGGGCCCGGCCGGCTGTCAGTAGAGGGAGCTGCGGGGCTACAAATGGCCCCGCCGGAGCCGCCGAGTTTCTCCCGGCCGCTGGCGGGCCGGCCACGGAGCCACCCCCGGCACGAAATGGGGACGATCTGCCACGGGGGCCTCGCAGCCCCGTCCCTCCGCTCGAGGCGTGCTGCAGGGGGGCTTCACCGCCCCCATGGCCGCTGCTGGGCATCAGTGTCATGAGCTCTGCACAGAGTCAGGCAGCGATGGGGCCGGGGAGCTGCAGCCCCTACGGGCTCCTTCACCCTCCCACGACAGCCTCGTGGGAGGAGGGACGGGTGACAACCATCACCCATGGCCTGCCGATGAACCGTGAGGGGACCTAGAGGGTCTTGCAGGGCGGGGAGTGGTTCACACATCGGGACTCCGCAGGGTGCTGGCATCTGGTTGGGAAATGCTGGCGCAGGGTCGAGAGCTCAGCCCTGGTCCCCAAATGCCACCACCGGCCTGCTGGAACAGATTTTTCCCCAGCTTGGGTGAGACGTGGCAGCAGGGACCCTGTGACCCATTTTGGGCAGAGGGTGCCTGCCCGGGAGTGGTACCGAGGGGACTGGCATGGAATGCAGTGCCCCTGGTGTCACGGGGACCAGGGAAGGCGGATGGCACAGTGATGTGTGCATGTGGCACATGCCAGCAGCCTGCTGGTGGCCACGAGGCCGTGGGGTCCATGTGTGTGGCCCTGGTGCCTGCAGCAAGGTGGCTGTGTGGGGACATAGTCCGAGCTGTCCCTGGACATCCCTGGGACTTGGCTCGGTCTGCTGCCCAGAGCTGAGGTGCCCTCAACATCTATACTGGGATGCCTGTCACAAGAGGACTGTGGTGCCCAGACCCACCCGGCTGTGACCCCTCCACTGCATTTCCCCCCCGGGGTGACACAGCGTGGTGACACGCAGCGGGGACGCTGGCACGAGGGGGCTGGTGGCCAATTGCAGGGGGGCACGTGAGCGGTTCATAGCGAGGTCACCCTGCGGCGGTGGCACTCAGTGGGGACAGTCTTAATGCACTGGGACAGAACCTCGGCTTCTTCTAATCATCATCTGGGCGGGGGACCCCCCCCCTTGCCCAGCCTCACACCCCCTCCCTGCACTGCCCACCCGGGGGGGGAGCACAAACCTCCCTGCCTGAATGTGGGGTCATGCCCAGTTCGCCTGCTCACTGCAACGTGTGGGGTGCGAACCCCTCCTCCCACGAGCTCCTTGCCAGCATCCTGCACTGCGGGGTGCCCCTGCCCACTGCGGGGCGTGCAGGAGGCCTGGGCACCCCTGTGTGGGGACACCCAGGGCTGTGCATATTGCCAGGGGGTGGCAGCAACACACCGAGCATGGCTGAGCACTCCCCGTGTGTGCCAGACGTGGACCTCCAAACCCTAGCCTGGCTCACCAGTCCAGTTGCCTCCTCCAGCATCCCCAGGGGGTTGTACTGGAGGGACGTGACCCACTGGGCAGGGACCAGCCAGCCATGGCAGGGTGGCATGGGGCCCAGGGCTGTTTTTCAGGTGCCAGCCCCACTGTGCTCCGGGGTACTCACTGGGACCCTGGTGCAATTCAGGCTGGGGGGCCCCGACACAGAGGTGTCCCCTGCTGGGGTGCTCTCAGGGCCACTGCAGGGTGACACAAAGTGTTCACCCTGGCTTTAACCCACCTGCCTGGCCCCACCTGCCCCTGCTGAGACCTGGCATGTTCAGTGCAGGCCGTTAGGCAGCTCAGGCTGTGCTCACCAGCCGGCGAGGCAGCCCCCCAGGGGAGCTGCTGCCTGTGGCCCCTGCCAGCCGGCAGCACCGTCTGTCTGTCTGCTCTGGCAGGACCGGGGCACAGCTGAGCTCTGACCCCAGGCACAGGCGGGCACGGCCCTGCACGGGTGTCCCAGGCACGCAGCCACCCATGTGGCCAGCTGGTGGAGGGCAGGGGGGCAGGTTTCCAGATGCCCCCCAAATGCCACGGGGCCGGGGTGGCAGCAGGAAGCTGGCATGGCCCCGAGCCCCTTGGGGCTGGTTGTGCAGCATGGACACACTGCCAAGCCCCCTCCTCGGCCTTGTGCCCAGGCAGCCCATGGGGTAGGATTGGCTGGGGAGAGTGGGGTGGCCCTGCTTAAATCCAGCTGGGATTGGCACAGGACAGAGCACCTTGCGTTTTCCTGCACCACATTCCCATCTGCCCTGTCTCTGCCTGTGAGCCCAATGCCTTGCCAACCGTGTGCCGTGCCATGCAGTGCTATGCCATGCTGTACCATTCTGAGCCACAGGAGTGTGGGTGGCCAGACGACCCATGTGCCTGGCTTATGCCAGCGCTGTGCTGCTGGGGGTGAGCAGATGGTCCTGGGGTGGGTTCTGGTGGCTGCTGCACTAGGGGTCGGCACTGCCTTCGATGCCCGTTTGCCAGCCAGGTGCCTGGCGTTGCCTCCTTATCTGGGATTAAACAAACCCTCCCCAGATCCGGCGCCAGACGCTGTCACTGTGCCCGTGGCACCAGCCATCCCCCACCCTGGGTCTCCCCCATGCCCACTGCTTCCCTTCGTGCAGGGCTGTGGGGGGAGCATGCAGACCATGAGTCCCTGGAGGTGAAGAGCCCCCCAGAAATTGACCTCAGGCTCCCCTTGCTCTCTCTTCATGCTGTAGCCCCTGGGGTCTCTGCATATCAGAGTTACCAGGGCAGGCATACTTGAGAGGGAGCACCCAACTGGTGCCCCCCAGGCAGGGCACAGGGTCACACCAGCTCTGCTCTCACCTTGGGGCACCCCCAAAACATCACAGAAAAAAAATGGAACCCACTGGGAGGTCCCCCTGTCCCACCACAGCTGTGGCAGTGCCCATGCCCCTGGTGTGGTGAATCCTGGCAGTCCCCAGTGCCCACAGTGCCAGGCTCCCCAGAGGGAGGTGCAGCCCCCCCGCCTTGTTAGCTGCTTGGCTCTTATCTCCTGCTGATAAATTATCCGACAAAAGTGCCTTTGAAAGGCAGCCAGGCCTCCATCCGGTGGGGTGGCCTTTAGGGGCCCAACAGCAGCCATTTGTGGGCTGCCTCTGGCTGCCTTTGCCGGGGATGGGGGATGTGATTTTGGGGCACTGCCCGGATGAAGGGGTGCAGGGGACAGGCTCCTGGGCTGCAATATGGGCCCAAGGGCAGAGGCAGAGAAGCAGTGAGACTGGGAAACCTGCCTGCACCCCTGACTGTACCCTGTGCCAATAACCACTGCTTGCAACCCTGCCTGCACGGCCACGCATCCCTGCCTGCATGTCTCTGCCTGCCTCCCGGCCTGTCCCTGCCTTGCACCCCTGCCTGCTGCCTGCTCAGGGTGCGGGGCGGCAGCGGTGCCCGGGCCAGTGCTTCAGAGGTGGCGGCGGTCCCTGTTATCTGCGGGCACAAAGGAGCCGTAACGCCGCTGCCGTTACGGGAGCAAACACGGGCAGGGTGAGGCTGGCAGGCTGGGCAGCCACTGGCACCTGTGGGCACCCGCCCCGGTGGCATCGCTGCGGGCGGCGGGGCGAGGTCAGGGTGGCACTGTCCCCAGGCCCAGGGATGGGGGTCCCCCCGATGCACCCCAGTGTTGGGGAGCTGATGCCATGTGGGGCTGCTCAGGGCAGTGCTGCCCACCTGTGTGTGTTACACACGCTTGTGCACGTGTGCTCTCCTGCTGGCTGCACCCCATGGGGTGCAGCAATAGGGCACGGTGGCCTCAGGGTGTCCATCCCTGCACCCTGCTGGGTTGGTCCTCACCTGGGCTGGGGGTCGGGCAGGAAGAGATGAAGCCGAAATTAAGCTGTTAATGAGCCTGTCTGTCACCAGGCCACCAATTACCCAGGCTGGGAACGAGGAGATGATGGAAGGTGGTGTGGAGGGGGAAGGGAGCAGGATGCTCGGGTCCCCAGCATGGGGGCAGCTGCCGCGGGCATGTCACTGTGTCTCAACAGCTTCCCCTTCACCACCCATCCCCGGGGGAGCTGCCAACCCTGTCCTGCGGGACGGAGAGGATCAAGGGATGGTGAGGCCACTGCCATGTCAGAAGCCCCGGGGTTGCCAGGAAGGGATTAGCCCCTTCCTTCCCATGCTGAGGCCCTGGGTGGAAAAAATGAGCTTCTGGGGAAATAGACATGGCCATTGTCCTTGACTAGCACTAGGGGTGTCACCAGTGTCATGAGCTGGCTGTTCTCTGCACTCAGGGCACCGAAGGGCACATGCCAACGGGGAGCAGAGTCTACAGCTGTACTCCAGGGATGCTCCCAGACTTGCCAGGTGCTCCTGGCTCTGGGATGGGGTACAGAAAGGAAGAGGGCTCATAGCCTCTGCTGTGGTGCATATCAGAGGCCCCTGTCCTCATCCCTGTCCCTGTCACCAGCTGGGATGGGCTAGCGCAGCCAAATTCCTCCAGGCTGACGCTGATGTCGGATTTTCCACGACACCTCTCAGGAGCAGGGCTGGGTGCCTGGCTGGGCCGGTGGAGGGACAGGCCATCTCCCCAGCTGTCATCACTCCCGCCTGTCCCCGCGATGGCCCTTAGTGGCACGCTGTCCCAGGAGGGACCTGGGGGCTGCCTTCCATGCCCCTGCCAGACCCATCAGGCCAAAGTCAGCTGAGCTGGAGGATGGGCTGGGAGATTTTGCCGGGCTCTGAATCAACTGAAGTGTTTTGGAAGACAAAAAGATTACAGAGCTGCAGGGATTGGAAGGAAGATCAGCTAAATTGGAAGCAGGGGCGGGCAGTAGTGTACTGCCCAAAACTCACTCCCCACCTGCCCAAAACCCCACCACAGCCCTGTCTTTGCAGCACCCCAGCCTGTCCCCACCACACCATCCTTCTCAGGGTTCCCCTGGTCCCCTTCTGTGGCTGGTCAGGGCAGGCTCTTCAGCCTGGGTCTTGGCCACACGTCAACAGCCTCTGGGTGTTGCTGCCTTCCCCTTCCCTTTGCCTGACTGTCCCTTTCCCACTCTCCGTGCCCCCTCTCTCTGCCATCTCCTTCCCCAGTGCCCCACATGCCCAGCTGCATCCTCACGCCTCTCCTTGCACACCACACAGGCTGCAAAGCTGCTGAAGAAAAAAGCAGTCTGAGAATCTCAGCAAAGAACTGAGTGGGGGAGTTGGGAGCAGGGATGTTAATCCTGCAGCCCCCTTTCCTGGCAGAGTGCCATGCCTAGTCCCCATGTTCCCCCCGCCCTCAGCACCCCAGGCAGTTTGGGGTTGCATTGCCACCCCGATAGCATCAAGTCCCCAAGGCAGCCCTGCTTGCTGGAGATTGGATCACCCATAATGAGCAACATCTGGGCATGGGGGCTGGGGACGGAGGGGACAGAGGGGACAGCCCTGTCCCCTTCCAGCAGCCAGGCACATCTCTGGGGATGCCACTCAGTGACAGACCAGTGACAGCTCTGGGAGTGTTGCTGCCTGTTTCAGGGTGACACCCCCCACAGCAAGATCCCCAGCGCCATTTGTGGCTTGAGCTCGGCAGGTTTCAGCCATGCTCTGGTGGTGCAGAGGGGAGAGGATTCTGGGCCAGGGTGGCCTGGGGGTCTTGAAAGGGGAGGGGGACACGGTGAGGAAGGCCGGGTGCGAGGGACAGCCTCCTGCTGCTGCACCCCCCGGTGCCCCCGGCCCCCTCCCACCACCACTTCCTGCTCAGGCGGCCCGGGGAGGCGATGAAAGCAGCCCCAGCAGATGTTTCTGGCTTGTTTTCATCTCATTAACTGTTTCCTCTTTTATTATGGGATAAATTATTAATTGTTCAGCGTGAGGAAGAAAGGAAAGAGAAATCCTGACGGAGAACTCACAGGCCTCGGGGAGGGCAGCAGGCAGGGGCTGGCAGAGCCCAGGGCAAGGGGAAGGCAGGGAGGATTTGGGGTCCCTGTGGTGGAGGCAGCCCTTTGCAGTGCCACCAACCCCCAGGTCCCTCCTCTGAAAAAGGGAGGGGGGTGGGGGATGCAGGAGGTACTCTGGGAACGAGGCTGGGGTGGGCTGCACAGGGGCTGCCCGGCACCTGGTGTCCATCAGCAGCCAGTGGAAGTAAGCTAGACAGACAGGGTGACAGGGGGCCAGGCATGGGAGCCAGACCAATGGGCACCCATCTGCAAGCCTCCCACCCAGAGACCCCCACAACCCCTTGTCCCCACCTGCTCTGGCCTCTGCAGGCTGAGAACAGATACACTCACTGCACCTCCTGGCCAAGGGATGGGGCTTGGTCCTAGCCCTGCCACTCCCCCCACAACTCCAGGCCCCTACCCCCCTGAAATATTCATGGCCCGCAATGACGAGTTAATTTAATTGCCCTGATGAGGAGCTGAATAATTTACATCCCTGTGAGCAGGTCGGGAGACATCATTAGCGGCTGATCCTGGAGCAGGGAGGGGAAGCAACCAAGCCCCCACCAAGCTCAGGGACACCAGGTGGGTGACACAGACCCAAAAGCATCCCCATCCTGATGTCCCTATGGCCAGGTGGTGTGTGGTGAGGGTAAAGTCACCCAGCACCCTGGCGCTGCGGGGTGGGGTGGTGTCCCTAGCCCTGCGTCCCGGTCTTTCCCGGTCTCTCCCGGTCCCAGGGTTCCGGCAGGATCCCAGGCACCTCCTCCCTCCATCCCCATGTCGCCGCTTTGGTCTGTGGCCAGCGACGGTGGCTGGGATGAAATACGGCTGGGAGAAGGGACCGGCGCGCTCCAGATTCCTGAGATATCGGGGACAGGCGGGACAGGGACATTTATTTACATTTTTTCCTTGAAATTTCAGTCTCTCTCTGGTGACACCCCATCCAGCTGCTGTGAAGATAAGAGGGGCTGTCAAGGGGGCCGTTGGGGGTCAGGATATGTTTCAGGGAGTGTATTCAGCCTGATGCTCACCCCCATCCATGCAGCCCTCGAGGTGGGGGGAGGCAGGGGGCATGGCTGAGTTGCAACAGAGGGCTCAGGACTGGCTCCTTCCCCATAAAACTCCTGTTTCTTCCTGTCCAGTGCTATGATGGGGACACAGGGGGCCAAATCCACCCTGTCCCCTCAACCCCTGGGTCCAGGGGACACTGCAACTCTGGCCACTTCTGCACCCCTCCCTTGGTGGAGCATGCAAAGCCCAGAGTAATGTTTCTGTGATGGCCATGCCAGGAAACTTCGGGCCAGAGGTCACGGATGAGGCAGGGGCTGCAGCCAGCCGCCCGATAACACCGGGATTTCCTCCCGGCCCTGCCCAGCGTCCAGCCGGTGGGAAGGCTGGGGCGTGGGGACTGCCCCACCGCAGCAACCATCACCCCTCAGCAACAGCCTGGGCTGCCCCATGGTCCTGAGGGCACACAGCTGAACCCCGCGGGGATCCGGTGCTCCAGCAGTGCCGGGGCCGGGGGGGGGGGTCTCAGGAGGTCCTGGCTGTGCCCCTGTTGCAGATATAGGAGTGTCACTGCCCCAGGGAGGGATGAGGGAGAGGGGCTGCTGTGACCCACAGGTGACTCCTGCACCTGAAGCCCCGGGGGTGTTTTGTCCTTGCTCCCACCCCCATTGCAGGGCTGGCTCTGTGGGGTCACTGGAGGAGGCTCCCTGGGAGGTCCAGCATGGCCAGGATGGGGGGCAGAGCTGGGACCCACCACGGCCACCCCAAGGGCCAGGGCTGTCTGAGTGGGTGCACAGGGGATCCATGCACCCCACACAGGTGTGCAGCCATGCACACTTGCACATGCAGACACTCACATAGGCACTCCCCCCAACACTCCCCCCCTCAAAGACACAAACACTCACTCCTCCAGGTGCTCAGGCACACACAGGGAGGCTCACATGCAGGCATGTACCTCTATGTTGGCACACATGTGCACATATGTATGCAGCCACACGTGTACACAAACACATGCACATCAGCAGACAGGTAAGACACACGCACTCATGCACATGCTCATATTCAGCCTCGTGAGTGCACACACATGAACCCACAGGCATGCATGTATGTGTACATGCTGCACACTCACCCACCTGCGCGCACACATGCACGCTCTTGTGCGCACGCACACACATGTGCGCTCCCCTGTGCACATACACGCAGCCCTACACGTGCACACACATGAAAGTACATGAAGAGAGTCATAGGCACATGTGTGCAGACAGAGATGCCCATGCCTGCCCGCACACGTGTGCTGCCTGCCTGGGGTGCCGGCGGGTGCTCCCCCTGCAGATGCTGCCCCCTCAGCTGCTCTCCAGGGTTTAAGAGTAAGAAGGAATTTTAAATGCATTGACCCCTGACCCGGCCCTGCCTGCAAGGGGAAGCCAGACCCTGAGCTGCCCTGAGCCAGATGGGGCTAGGGGGGCTGCAGGGGATGCTGAGCCCTCGAAGACCTCAGCAGGCAAGGGGGGGCACCTGGCCTCACCCCCTCTTTCCTGTACCTAGTGTGTCTGCTGCCTTGGGGAGACCCACCCATGTCACCCCAAAACCTCATTTCTGCAGGACTCATGGTGTGGGGACGCGACAGGCAGGTGCACCACACCGGGGGGTCTCTGTGGGAGCAGGATGCCCCAGCCATGCCCTCTGCAAGGGGTCCTGAGCCTCCTACCCTGCCCCTGCCCAGCTGCCAGCATCCCTGCCTCCCATGCGGAGGGGCTGCAGTCATGGTGGTGTAATTAAAAACGCAATTAAGCGCTGCCACTTAGCAGAAAAGTCATACAGTTTGGGGATAATTATCTGACAATATAACAAGTTGCCCAACATTAATCAGGCACTGATCTGCTCCAGCAGCTGTGCTCCCCGCTCCGGCCGTTCCCTTAATGGCATCCTTCAGAAGACAGCAATAAATCAGGCCCTTACAGGGGCCTGGAGGGCAGCATGCTGTCCCCTGCCTGCTCTCTGCCTGCATTTAGGGGTGCCAAAGTTGCACCCCCCACACCCAGCTTTTGGGTGTTTCTCTACTGCCTGCAGGTGCCAAGAGCTCCTGGGGCTGTAGGGCTGGTCCGAGGGAACCAGCCATCACCCTAAGTGGAGGGGCTGGTGAGAGACCCCCAAAAGGACACCTCTGGGAGAGGGATGGCAGTGTCCACTGTTTTCTACCAAGGGACACCCAGCACCACCCCTTCGTTCCTGGGGAATAAGGCTGGTGAGGGGTCCTTGGGTGGCTGGGGGTATGGGGTGAGATGCCCCAGCTCCTGAGGCCATCTGATGCAGGGAATTAATAAGTATTTATGGCTCGTATTTGCTGGTGTTAATGAAGTCTTCACACTGGAACAATATTAACTTCGGAGCAGGGGTGGGTCCTCCTACTGCATTCCCCCAGCATCACCCAGGGACCGTACCTGTGCTGGGGCATCCCCAGTAGTTTCCCCATCCTAGTTGCCCACCTGGTGCCATGTACCAGCTGGGATGCTGAGGGGTTCTATGCCACAGCCAGCCCTCAGTGCCGCATCTCCCTGGCCTGGAGATGGGCCATTTTGCTTCCCCAGTTTTGCTGCCACAGCCCACACAGTAGCAGCTTGCAGCTGGATCCTCCCACGCTCCTGTCACACAGCCCTGGGATCTGCCTGCCCCTGTCTCTGTCCCTGTCCCAGCCTGCCCGTTTCAGAGGGGATGCAGCCCTGTACAGCTCTGACTTCTAAGGGCTGGAGATAAAAGCAGAGCTCGTTGCCTTTGTTCAGGCTCTGGCTAGCATGGGCCAGGGAGGGGGAACTCACCAGAAAGAAACCAGCAGCTTAACACATTCACTTCGCCCCTAATTTGCCGGTTCTGCCACAAAATCCCATTACAAAGGGCTTAGCGGCTGCTCCCAGGAAGAGGTCACTGCTGGGGGCCCCCGAGAAGATTTACTGGCCACAAAAAGCACGAGAAAAGAGCAACCCCCGGCTCCTTCAGATGCTCCCTGGCACGGTGAAGGATGGGCACCACATCCCCGGGTCCCCCTGTCCTCTGGCTGTCCCCTCCACCCTGCACCTGGCAGCAGGGAAGAGCGGTTGCAAAGGCGCAGCTGGGTTAATTCACCTTTATAACTCCAAAAGCAAATAAAATGAGGCTCAGTATTGATCTGCCGGCGCTGAGCAGGGCCATAAAACACCGGTGTGAGCCAACGGGCACTGCCTGGGATCCGGCCCTGCCAGGCAGGGACCTGGCCGTTTGATGGGGGATGTGGCTGTGGTGGCCTCCCAAAATGCGTCAGAGGGGACAGGGTGACTCCACAGCTGGGTACACAGGGAGGGGTGCTGGGAGGTCTGAGGAGCATGGTGGGGTGTGTGCAGCTGGAGTTACTGTGACTGGGTGTGCAAGGGAAGAGGAAGCCAGGGTGGGTGTGCAGGAGTGGGGGCATCCATCTTGCTGAGCACTGCAGCCCACACACAAGTGTATACCACATGGGGACCCTTGATGGGTTTTGGAGGGACCAGGACAGATCAGCTCAGCAGCCACCCCATGGGGCACAGGCAATGGCATGGCATGCCAGTGATGCAGGTGTGAGCCCCTGGGGTGGGAATGGTGCTGGGCCAGGGTCAGCTGTGTGCTTGGCACTGCTTCTGCCAGGCTCTGGCACGCTGGCAGAGGGGGAAGTGAGGCCCAACGGCACTGAAAGAAGTGAGGTGAGCTCCCGGATGGGATGGAAATGAGTCCCCAGGGGTCCATGTGGCACAAAGGCCCCCGCTGGGGTGGGCCGAGACCTTCCCAGCCCCTCACCACAATGTTTGCAAACACTGGAGGCCACATAAGGCGGGGGCAGCTGGCGGGGAGGGTGAGGGGGGCTCCAGCATCCCCCTCTGACCAGGGGCTCTCCGAGCACCGCACTGAGCTGGGTGGCATAGCCAAGAACAGAGCCGTGTCCTGGGTCTGGCAGTGCCCCACAAATGCCCCATGACACCCCAGATGGTGAGGCTGAGGTGGGCAGGGGCTGCCCATCACCATTGTCAGTGGCCCCAGCCCGGGAGCCAGGGGAGCGGGGAGCAGCAGGGAGGAATGTCCCTGCTCAATGCCCACCATGCCGGGGCTGACAGCCCTGAAATCAGGCTGTCACATCCCGTCTGGGCAGCCCTTCACCTCCATTTGTGGGGCCTTGTTCGGCTCCCGCTGCATTCAGCCAACACAAACACAGCACTTAACCCTCTGGCTCCCGCCATCCCGGGGTGCTGGACCAGGACGTGCCTCCACCATCCTGCTGCAGCATCCATAGGAATGAAATGGGATGCCCCGTGGTGCCAGACTCTCAAAAGGATGTTTTAGGGTCCCTAGGACCCCTCACCCACAGCCCCCAGTGGATGCCTTGAGCCAGGACCCCCTCCCTGTCCCAGGATGGGGGGGCTCACGCCAGCCCCTGCAATACCCCACACCCTCCCACCACTACCTCCCTCCAGACCCCATGACCACCCTGAGACCCCTTTCCACCCCCCCATGGGGACACCCACCCTGCAGCAGCCCCAGCCACCGATGAAAGCGGGAGCAGGGAGCCTTTCCTTTGACACAATTAAGCAGCCCGAGGTCCCGGCGCCTCGGCTCGCCGCAGTGTGTTAAATTAATGTAGCAGAAAAAATCATTATGCAGGGACACAGATGGAAGTGACCAAGCAGAAAATGCGATGTGCAGCGGCAGAGGGACCCCGTGTAAACACCACGGGAAGGACAGGTTTCCCAGCTCCCAGGCGAGGAGGTGACCGCAGCCTGTCAGGGGGCTTCCCCCCTACGCTGCTGCCAGGGCAGATCTGGGATGGAGCCAGATGCCAGGGTCCCCCAGTTGGGCAAGGGGAGAGGGTGGTGGGACCCCCTGGGCAGTGGCTAACCCTGGTGTGGAGAGGGCTGGCCAGCAAGCTGGGCAGTGCGTGTGGCCGGGCCTCTGCTTGCAATTACCATGTCATTATGTGCCGGCACAGCCATGGCTAACGGAGCAGAAAAGAGGCCCCTGCTCAGCACCTGCAGGGAACAGGGTGGGGGGACCCTGGGGGTGCCTGCAGGAGCACCCAGCTACGTGCGTGTGTGTACCCATACATGCATCCAACACACATCCCCACGGGCAAGCACTCATTCCCCAAGTGCCGACAACTCTGAGGACCTCTCCCTGGCCATACATCCTGCTCTCTCCTGTTTTGATGACTGAAGGGAACCCACATGCACCCCACAGACCCCCACAGCCCTCAAAGCAGCTGCCCCAGGGAGGGCTTCTGCTCTGGGAAGATAAGCCCCAGGGTTCAGCTCTGAGCCACTCAGCAAACACCAAGGGCTGCAGGACTGCTTACTGACACCTTGGGTAACCCCAAATATTTGGGCTGGAGGGTCATCATGCTAGGACCCAGCAAGGGGCACAGCAGGATATGAAGGGGATGGATGGGTGCTGAGCATGAGGGAAATGTGGGGTGTGATGCCACCAAAGCAAACCCTCCTCCTGTCCCACCAGGTCCTACCTGCTGCTCAGACAGAAGCTGGAGTCTCCCAGTTTGAACCGAGAGATGTTTTGGGAGACCAGGACAGCCCAGCTCCACTCCTGGCTGGGCTGAACTTATAGCCTCGCAGTCTCCTTCAGCCTGGGTCTCACCCCAGCTGGTCACCCTGTGGCAAACGAGGACTAATTACACACTTGCCCTCCTTTGCTGGGAGCTGCCAGGTGTTGGAATTTGGGTGCTTCCTGTGCCACGTCCCCCTGGGACTCAGGACAATGGGATGTGGGGGTAGATGGGGGTTGAGGGGGTGGCAGGGGCTGCAATCTGCCCCGGTGCTGGCCGGGGTTATCACACTGGGGCACTGCAAGATGATAACCAGAGCTCCCTCTTGTCAGCACCACGGGGTGTGAGAGCAGGATGGGGACAGGGAGGGTCCCCAAGCCCCTGTCCCCTGCCTTGGAGAGGCCCTGGGATAGCAGGTATCCACACCACCTCCCTGGCTGGCTTTGTTTTCATGGGGCCACGTTCCCACCCGCCCAATATTCATGTGGGCCCCTTCTCTCTCCGGGGGGCTGCTAATCCCTCCCTAAACGGGCCAGGGGATTGTTGACTGAGCTGCCGTATCCCTTGAACAAGCAAGCACAGGCCCCACAGCTGCCACCGGATTAAGAGACACCCTTTCACTGCTGCAGCCCCTGTGCCAAAGCCCCCGGCCCCCTGAGCACACCCTGCCCCCCATGTGTGGTGCCCAACGGGTCCAGCAGGTGGGAGGCCAAAGGGATGGTTGCTTGGGACAGCCCCACAGTAAAACGTGACAGGTGTGGCTCTCTGGGCACCTGAAATGCCTGATCTGCCAGGTCTGGATTGTGTTGGTGGTGTCCAGGGAGGAGAGGCCAGGAGTGTGCCACCACGCAGGGTGACACTGACCCATCCCCTCCCTGCTGCCACCAACCATGGCGTGGGCAGAGCAGTGCACGGTGATGGCAGAGGGTGAGGAGCAGCTCTCATGATCTGGAATTGTGGGTCATCAGAATTAAATTAATTAGCTTGTGCTATTGGTGGCTAATGAGCACCCAGCCACGCTGATGCAGAGCTTGCTAAGCCAGGCACCTGCCCTGCTGCCTCAGTTTACCCACCTGCAGCAGGGATGAGGCCAGCACCCTGCTCTCCGTGATGCCAGGGGACATCAAACCAACAGGAAAATATCCTCACGGGGAGAGTGGACCAGCTGCTGGCTTGTTATTGGGGCCAGCCCTGCCAAGTGCCCCTGGCTGGGGCAGCCTCCGGCTATCTCGTTATCTCAAGAGCTCGTGCCGGGTCAGGGTGGACATGTCTGCATACAGAAGTAGGTGTTGTTGGATGCCCAAACCACCCTTCCCTGGGCACTTAGGGATGTCTCAGGGGCATGAAACACTATGGCTCTGCATCTCTCTTACTGTGGGGAGGGATGAAAGGGGCCTGGGGGCTGTGGGACGCAGCGGGGCAGCTCTTTGTAGGGGGAGTCAGGCACCCGTGGGTGCTATTGGTACCCAGAGAGATTATAAAATGCCTTTTGACTCCACCGACAAGCCCCCAGAGCCCTGCAGCAGCATTCATGCCAGTTAAGTGCAGAGGGCAGATAAAAGGTCTTCAAGAGTCTCAAAACAGCTGGCTGAGATGTTCACAGCCTCCAGAATGCATTTTGGGGGGGAAAACACCCCATCCTCCCTTGCAGGGACCCCTAAGCTCTGCAGCAGTCCCAGCAACACCTCTGAGCACCCACTGGGCTGCCTCTGGGGATTGTGGGGTGTTAAGGGAAAAAGCCCCTTCCCTGTACTTCCCCCATCTCAGCTGCTCCTGCAGAGTCTCTGCCTCCAGGTGACAGGTGGCCTTTGCTGGGGACAGCAGCTCAAGGATGAGCCCTTCTCCCCTCTGGAGCAGCCAGAGCAATGGGTGCCATGCCCCGGTGGGTGGCCTTGACCTCCCTGCACTGCAAGGATGTCCAGCAGCTGTGGCCAGCGGTTCGTCTTAGCTCCATGGGACATGGAGGGTCCCCCCAGTGTTGGCATTTGGGGGCCAGCCTCAGCCAGGCAAGGGGGTGGCACGTGGGAAAGGCTACTTCAGAAATTGCAAACGCCAGCACAAGCTGTCCTGCCTTCAATGCAAGCAGCAAGTGTGAAGTTAAGAGATAAAGAGGGAATTAGGAGATAAAGTCTGCGTAATCCCAGTTGCTCTGTGCAATTAAAATGAGCTTCACCCCGCTGTAATTGGATGGAAGCTGCCTGCCAGCGTCAGTGCGACCGGGAGCATCGGGCGAGCAGGCATGGAGGATTCGCTGCGCCGAGTGCGGAGACTTATCTCCCAGCCAGAAAAACGGAGAGGGCAGTCGCACAGAGAGCGGGAGTTAATAAGATGAAAGTGGAAAGCCTGGCACAAAGGATTAGCTCCCGGCAGGCTCCACTGCCAAATTCCAAGGCTTCCTGGGAAGGCTTTCCTTGCATTGCAGCCGTATCTTGCTTAGGCCTGCTCGGCAGAGGAGGGATGTGCTTGGAGCAGAAAAATTTGTCTCTTCTTCAACTGGTGTGATCTCTCGATGGGCACCAGACTGTCCAAGCTGCCTTCCCCTCCATCCTACTCCTGCCCCAGGGCCCAGTCCGCCTCTGGGATCCCTGCAAAAGACCATCCCTAACAGCTTTTACAGCTGCCAGTATTAAGCAGAAATAAAAAACCCCAAGTGTAGATTAAAAGGACACTGATGAAATGCCAGGAGAAGAATTACAGCCCTAATAAACCATTGCCTTCTGCTGGGGGTGGGTGACGGGGGGGTTTATGAGGCCATTTAAACTTCACTGTCAGAAAGGTGTATTAAAGCCATAAAGGCCTCTGTGGCTCTCCTGTCCCCTGGATTCTGGAGCATGGCTGTGGTCGTAAATCCACCTGCTCGCAGCCTGGGGCGGGGGGCCCAAAGCCCCTCGTCTCTGGGAAAAGCCGAGAGAAGTGCGGCTGCCTTGGCTGGGGTCTTGGAGGGTGACGTCAGCCCTGGTGTGAGATAAATGCCGGCCGAGGGCCGGCAGTGCTGGCAGGGATGGGATTATCTCGGCACAGAGGCTGGGACGTGCCTCATCCATCACCCACCGCCCACCCGATGGGAGCGTGAGAACGGAAGCCCCCGGTGCCAGGGCAGCTTGTCCCCTGCCGTCTACCCTGGCCCAAGGGGACAAGGGGACATGGACTGTGACTGCAGCATGGCCACCGTCACACTGTCAGGGGCAGTGCCTGCTCCATACCAGCCCCAGACATGCTGTGTCATAGGTCCATCACACAGGTCCTCAACCCCATGATCCCTGAAGCCAGGGCTAGTGAGGGATGGGCTATCCTCATCCCACTGCCCAGCTCTTCCCATCCCTCTGCCCAGCTGTCCCCATCCTTCTGCCCCCTCTCCCCATCCCTGCTCAGTCCTGCAGGTTTGTTTGCACAGAGCTAATGATGCCAGCTCAAACACCTCAACGCTGCCTGCCCCGGGCTTGGCTCACCCTCCCACTCCCCTTTGCAAGGCTCGGCTGTGGATGGAAACACCCACCACCTCCTCGGAACTTGTTGCCTCCCACCTCTCCATCAGTGCTGCGGAGTTGCACGATGGGGACAGGGATGGGGACAGTGCTGAGAGGTGCTTTCCGGCACAAGCTGCCTGGCACAGCCTGACTCACTGCACCTGGGATGGCTCATGGTTTCAGCTTTGTCCTCCTGGGGCGCAGTCCTGGCTCCCTGCCTGGGTGAGGATGGGGACAGCAGAATGGGGGGAACCTGTGCTGAGGGAGGTGCCAGAGGATGAGCCACCCCAGGGGTTGGTGGCACAGAGCACCCTTCTCTTGGGTGCTGTGATGGGGGGATGTGCTGGGAGTTAGTGGGACTGGCTGAGCCCCAAGAGCAGATGGGACCCCATGGGGGAGCAGGGTAGGTGGTTGGCCTCACTCCCCCCCTCACATGCTACGGTAGGGGAAGTGGCTCGTCCCCCTCCACTGCCCCAGTTTGGGGGCCCTTGGTCCCTGCTGCTTCCCACGCTGGCTCATTAATGAATTCAGAGTAAGGAAACCCGTTAATGGCATGAAATGATTGCAGGCTGCCGGCGGCGGGGAACCAAGCCCAAACCCTCATGCAGAGCAGGGACTGCTGCTTTTTCGCTTTCCTTTGAACCCCTGCAGCTGCCTGGAGCTGTGGTAACCCTCAGCATGGATCAGAATAACTGGGGCAGTGGGGCACACTGGGGTGTAGCACCCATACCCCTTCCCACCACCATGCTGATCCCCTTCCTGGGCTCAGTCCATCCTCCCTGGCTTCTGGGCAGCACCCATGTGCAGGGCATCACCCTGGAGTGTCTGGTTCTTGCACCAGGTGGGTCATTGGAGTTTTGGTTTTTTGGGGTTCCTGATCATGCCATCCCCTGGGGAATGGGTGGGGAGGGGTTGCTGCCAGGGCCTGGCAAGTAGCAGGCTGGTGGTGGTGGGTGAAGCAAGCATGCCGGGAGGTGGCCCGCACGCCCCCGTGACTCAGCCCTCTCCGGTGGAGGCAGAGGTGGGGTAGCGATACTGCAGCTAAAAAAAAACCTGGGAGAGGAAATTTCTCATTAGCCAAAAATGTGTGGCTGAACCTGTCTGACACCAGGGGCGGCCCCGGCCCCTGGCGGTGATACCATCCCAGCTTCCAGGGAGATCAAAGCAGGAGCAGGGGCACTGAGGGGGCTCAGCAGCCGGTTGGACTGTGGCCGTGGAAGAGAGCAGGGTGAGGGGGGTGGAGAGTCTCCCCATTTCTGCTGATTTTTCCCAGATTTGGGTAGTTGGAAGGGCTGGGCAGGCAGTGGTGTGGGCAGTGGTTCCAGCTGCAGGGGTGGTCTGCACTGACTGGCCACGCAGCCATGGGCAGGGGTGGCAGCCAGTGAAACCTGGGTGAGGCAAGTTGGCAGGGACTGGGGCATCTCTGCCTCTCGCTCCCAGCCACGCAGCAGGTTCTTTGCTCTCCTCGTTTCCAAAAGAGATGTTTCCAGCGAGGGTGGCCTGCAGGGGGAGGGATGCAGCCCCAACACCAGCCCCAGCTCTACCATCAAGGCCGCTATGGCTTTGCCTCTCATTTCAAGGCATTGCTGTGGTCTTGTTTAAAAACTTCAAGCTGCTTTTTGCCTTCCAGTCCAGTGTGGGGTTGGATTCTGCTCCTCGAACAAGGCAGGCAGGCACGGGTTGATGAATGCAGGCGTGTTAGCTCACTGGCTGTGCACTGCCAAAGACTATGTCAGCTCCCAGGCATCCTGGGAAGAGCTGACTCCTGCTCCACAAGGCAGCCCCCAGATCCCCTTTTTGGGAACATCCCAAGCTGGCTGGCAGCTCCTGGCCACCACCTGGGGGGAGCCTTGTCCCCCTCTGGGGTCACTCAGCCCTGCTTGCAGGGGTAAGGGTGCAGCCCTGGGCAGGGAGGACAGGGCTGTGGCAGCAGGCAAGGGCTGCACCATGTGCAAGTCCCCTGCTAGCTACCAAAGGAGTCTGGAAGGAAGAAGTGGGAAGAAAACGATTAAAACGATTTCTTTTTTTTTCTTTCTTTCTTTTTTTTTTTTTTTAAATAATAATAGAAAAGGCCCTGGGAAAAAGCCGCGTAGGGTCCTGGCACGTGAACAGAGTCTGTAAGTGGTCTTAAAAATTACCAATAAATAAACTTAACGGGAAACAGAAGGAGCAGAGCTGGGGCGTTCGTGGGTGTCTCACAGCTCCATGCGAGCATGGGAAAACTTGCTGAGTCCTGTCCCTCGTGCCGCAGGGACAAACCCGTCGTTCCCGGGCCACAGCGTTTCCCCAGCTCCGGCCACGAGGCAACGACCCGCCCGGCCAGTGTCCACCCCGTGCTGGCCTGAGCACGGGTGCACGATGCAGCTCCTGGCACGGCTGTGCTGGTGATTCCCATGGGCACAGGGTGGCAGTGGGGATGAGGCGTGGTGGGGCTACCGGGGGTGCCTGTGCCCCGCGGCCCCGTGCCCCGGGCTGGCCTGCCGGATCAGAGCCGCGCCGTGCCGAGCCGTGATCCCTTCCAGCTGCGCCGGCCCCAGGCGGCTGACGGGGCTGCGGGATCCTCTCCCTGCCAAGTCGCCGAGGTGTCAGCCAAGAGTTAGCAGGGAAAACGCCAAGCAGGCGGCGAGCCGGCCAAGCCATCATCCCCAGCCTTCCTCCTCCTCCTCTGTTGCGGAGAGCCTCCCAGCCTCTCGCTGGAGCCCTGAGCCCCTGGCCCACCCCAGTGGGGTCCCCCCGAGGCACCCGCTGTGCCTCGGCCCCAGCACTGCCCCCGGGACCCCCCACCGCCGCTCCCAGGGTGTCAACCCCCATCCCGGCCCCTCCACCTGGGGTGCTCATCCCCCTCCTCAGGGCCTGTCTGGAAAAGGACTGTCCCCCCCTCCCCGAACTTTCCAGCTCTCTGCAGAGCGGGAACAATCGTAGCCTTTGTCTTCCCTTAATCTCCTAGTTAGGAATTAAAAGGGGGGAAAAAAACCCAGCAGCACAAAAGGCTCTTTGCACGGGCTGGGAGTGGGGGGGGAGTGCAGGGCAAAGGCAGAATGTAGGCAGGGCTTCCCCCCCCCCAACCTCAGCCTGGCCACCCCACGCTGTCCCCCCGGAATGTCCCCGCAACTGCACCCAAGGGTTGGCAGCTTGGGGAGCATCATCTGCTCTCTCAGCCCCCGAAGGTCCTTACCCACCAGCTGCCCTGGGAGGTGGCAGAGAGTATCTTTGGGGAGGCTTGGGCTGAGCTTGCCCCCCGTGGGCCAAGTGCCTCCTGCTCACTGACCTGCACCCACTGAAGTGCCCAAAGACACCCACACCTGCCCAGTGCAGGGCTTCCCGCCACCCAGAGCCCCCCAAGAACCACACAGGCACTACAGACCTCCATAAAATTCCTTAAATAATTTAATTGAAAAAAAAGTCTTTCCGTTAAAAAATATTTTTACAAATGCACGCTCGCATTCATTTCCCTTGCTGCTGATTTTCACTGTTGCTTTTCTTTCCCCATCAAACACAGCTTTCCCCCTGTACATAACTATAAAAAAGGAGGTGGCAGGTACAGCATGAGAAGAGCCCCTGGGTGCAAAACAGGCAGCATGGGGGGGACCGAGGCTGGAAGGGAGACCCAGGGCCAGCTGCAGGGATGCTGCGTTCTGCCCCATGGGAGCAGGGTGGGCTCAGAGGTGGCAGGGAGGAGGAGCTTGTTGTGGGTTTGATGTTTAAAATTAGTAGAAACCCTCCCAAAACAAAGCCAGGCCAGGATAGAGGGTGAAGGTGGGGATGTCTGGTGGGGATGTCTGGGGCTGGTGGGACCCCAAACCTTGCAGCAGCAGGACCCTCACAGCACTGGGGCTAGGGCAGCAGGGGCAGCTCCTGAGCTCCAGAGTGCTTGCAAGGAGGTTAGCAAGACCCAGATGGGCTCTAACACCTCTTTGGCCACCTGCTCTTAAAAGCTTCCAAATGCCAGGCTGCTTTGCCTGATCTGGGAGAGGAGCAAGCTCTGCCAGCTGCTGTTTGGGGTTCCACCATGGTGGGGGCCAGGAAGCAGCCAAAGCAGAGAGCCAGCCAGGATGGGCAGGGCTGAGAGATGCTAGTGAAACAGGACTGCAGCATCCCCAGCAACCAGTATCCCTGATATATCCCATGGAGAATGGACGGTGGGATGAGGGAAGCCTGTTCCCGAGCATAAGGACCTGCTGCCAGCTGCCCTCCTGGCCTTGTTTACCATTACTTGGAAAGGAGGACAGGGTTAATAAGAAACCCAAGGGCAGATGAGTTTCAAGGAAAGGGGAAAAACAGCACCTGCTCAATCAGCCAGAGGAGGAGGGGAGCAGGGCCAAGTACCACATTTCAGGTAGCACCCACTTGCCTCTCTGCACTGCCAGAACAGCATCCCTGTAAGCAAGCCAGCGAGATGCACTTCAGCTGGGGGGGGTGATAGGACCTGAGAACCCCCAGCATGAGCAACCCCAGCATCCCACTCAGCTATGAGGGAGCAGGACCCAGACTGAGAGTTTGGGATCCCCCTGGCCCAGCTCTCAAAGGGACAACCCCCAAGGGTCTACCTTGCTGTCTGCACTGGTGTGCTCCCCCCTGGCTCAGCAGGTGCCATTTCACATCAAGAAGGAGCGAGGCTTAGGCTGGTGATTCAGGGATGCCAGTGGCTGTTGCAACACTCCTGCCAGGGCTGGACTCTGCCTGGGGAGAGCAGGGGAGGAACCAGTGGTCTGTGGGAGGCCCTGGGGCTGTGGGGTGTGCAGTGAGCCTGGCTGCTCCCCAGTCAGTGTTCACACATCACATTTCTGCAGTTAGTTCCAGCTTGACTCAAGGAAGGGATGAAGAGGGGAAAAAAAAGCATCTCTGAGTGTATTAAATGGAGTTTCATGGCTTGCTTTGCCCTGGAACTTGTAACCTTCAGTCTACGCACCCCACAGGAGGAGCATGCTGGGTCCCTGGGCACTGCAGGGTGGGCACATCACTGCCTGGCTCAACGCTGTGGCAGCACCGGTACCGAGGGGGACCCTGTGGGACCACCTGAATACATGACAGAAAGTGGAGTAGGGAGCAGAGAGGGGCACAGAGCCAGCCTGGGGCTGGCCAGGAGGAGGACCTGGTGGGCAGCAAAGCTGCAGGCAGCCAGGCTGGATTCAGGGAGAGCACGATCGAGCAAAGGAAACTCCGGTAAAATTCTTATTGCCTTTATTCTGCCCATTGCCTCACACAGTCCTGCCGGCCAGCACACACCCACGCACGCATGCACACACTCACGCACACTCAGGCACGCTGGGAGTCTCCTCAGCTTGGAGGAGCCGGGCTGCAGGGAATCCTCGGGGAAAGGTGAGTGAGTCTTTTGGCAGCAATCACAGCGTGTGTCAGGAGCGGGGCGGCTGCGCCGGCGGCACCCGCTCCTTCTCTGCATAAAAGAGGAGGCTGGGGGAGGCCTAAGCCCCCGGCGCAGCCCCCACCCCAGCCCCATTCTCCAGTCCCTCGTGGGGGAGGGGGGCTGCCATCGGTCCGGGGGCGGAGGGTCCCTGTGCAAACGTGCTGATGGCCTTGCTCTGCAGTCCAGAGCCGGCCAGGAGAACCAAGAGGGTAAGAGATGTGGAGCTGGGCACCTGGTCCCCCTCCCTCCCCTTTATGCTCCCTCTTATTTAATATATCTCTTTTTTTTCTTCTCTCTCCTTTTTTTTGTTTTGTTTTTTTTTTGTTTGTTTTTTTTTTTTTCCTAACTCCCTGCATAGTAAATCTCACGGGGTTCGGGTTCTGGCGTGCAAAGCCAAGAAAGGGAGCGAAGCCTTCCCTTTGGACACGTTCCAGTGCAGACCCTCGGGCAGAGGGGCTGCCAGGGCTGGAGAAGAGGGGTGATTGTCTGGGGCCAATGGCCCCGGCCCTGTTGCTGGCTCAGCCTGCCCCAGCTGCTTCCATGTGGGGACCAGAGTTAGGGAAGGCTTCGGACACGTCTGATGGACTCGGCAGACGGGTCAAGAGTCTGTGGCCTCGGGGAGGGGTGGGAAGTGAAGACTTGAGGGAAAATGGGGTGAAAAGAAATCCAAGAAGCAGAACAACTCTTCAAACCGATAAGCACCGAGACAGGGCGGGAAGCAGGATGTGCCATCTCTGTCCCTTAATCCATCTTCAATATGAAGATGCGTTGCTGCCTCGCCGCTCCAGGATACGGGACAAAAAGCTGGGCTCCCTCTCGGCACGAGTGCCTCCGGATCCAGGGAAGGGTGGCCCGTCCCGTCCCATCCCAGGTGACTGTCCGAGGCAGAGGAGTGCCGTGTGAAGGGGGAAACGGGATCCGGGCTGCACCACAAACTGAACCTGTTTGGGAGGTTCCCTCAGTCCGTTCCAATGCAGAGTCCCCTCTGGTCAAACCTGCACTGGGAGCGTCTGGTTCATCTGCAGCCTCATGTCCTGAATGCTGCTCAGGATCTTCTTCTGGTGCCCTGCTAGCGTCACCCCTATCCTCAGCAGGTCTCTGAAAGGAGAAGGTGAAGACTCAGCCCCCTGCCAGCAGCAATACCAGCACGTGGCCCTGTCACATCTAGCTGCTGCCAAGGGACCCATCTTCATTACAGCCCTCTGCCAAGCACCAGTGTCCTAACAGGGGACTGGATGCTGAATCCCAGACCTTTACCCACTTGGGAAAACCCCACGCACAACTCAGCTCTCCACATGCTCAGGCAGGAAGAGCTGCCTGCCAGAGAGGCGAGGAACAAGGGACAATGTGCTACTGCCCCAGCTCTCTCCCTCCTGTGCCCCCAGGGACTTACTCCGCAGTCATCTGTGCCACCAGGTCGAAGGAGGCAAAGCCAGCATTGACAAAGTTCTCCTTGTACCGTCCCATTTTGATGGCATCCAGCCAGTCTCCTACGGTGGTGAAGGTGGTGTAATCCGGGACAGTGCGGTCCAGAAGAGGCTGGGAGATGCTAAAGGGCAAGAGAGACACAGGTCACAGGGAGCAGGGGACATAGAGGTGTAAATGGAAGTGGGGAAGATTTCTTATCCCTGCCTTCCCACATCTCTTGTCCCAGCCACCCCAGCATTCCTTGGGCTTAGGGGGAGTCCTGGCAGGGTGGGGATGCCACTGACCCAGACTGGACACTGGCGATGACTTTCAGGCTGGCAGCGTTGCGGATCAGCTTGTCCAGCGTGTTGACGATCTGTGCAAACTTGGGCCGCAGGTTGCGGTCCCGCACCCAGCAGTCCAGCATCAGCTGGTGCAGTGCTGTGGGGCAGTCCATGGGGGGTGGCAGGCGGTAATCCTGCTCCACGGCATTGATCACCTGTGGAGACACATGTGGAGGCAGGCTGTGAGTCACCCAAGCCCCCAGGGCTGGC
This sequence comes from Apus apus, assembly GCF_020740795.1. Taxonomy (NCBI): domain Eukaryota; kingdom Metazoa; phylum Chordata; class Aves; order Apodiformes; family Apodidae; genus Apus; species Apus apus. The sequence continues at coordinate 17,511,865 of NC_067289.1, forward strand.
CCAAAGCTTCCCGCTCCTCAGGGAGTACTTACGTCCTGGTTGGACATGTCCCAGTAGGGTCGCTCCCCGTAGGACATCACTTCCCACATGACGATGCCATAGCTCCACACGTCGCTGGCCGAAGTGAACTTGCGGTAGGCAATGGCCTCAGGAGCCGTCCATCTGATTGGGATCTTGCCTCCCTGCAGGGATACACAGCTCCATTATTTAGCACATACCTGGGGTGTCTCCCCCCACCCCTGCATCTGTGGACCCCTCCTAGTGTCCCATACCAGGGAGCTGGTGTAGGTGGGATCAGCTGGGTCATCCTCCAGAAAGCGTGAGAGCCCGAAGTCAGACACTTTGCAGACCAAGTTGCTGTTGACCAAGATGTTGCGGGCAGCCAGATCCCGGTGCACGTAGTTCATCTCTGAAAGGTACTTCATGCCAGCAGCGATGCCTCGCAGCATTCCCACTAGCTGGATGACTGTGAACTGCCCATCGTTCAGCTGCCAGAGGAGAGATCAGAGGGGTTTGTAACCAGGGAATGATCCCAGTGCGCTGCCACCACCTTTGTCCTCCCTAGAGCTACATATCTTTCCCCACCCTACAAAGTCCATGCACAGCTTAGCCCTTCGGATGCCAGCATGACAATACAAAGGGATGGAGAAGGAGGGCTAGGAGCTGCTGTTTCCCATGTGCTACAGACCCCAGCCAAGGGCAGTGGGGGATGGATGCTCACCCGGAGGAAGGAGTCAAGTGCACAGTTCTCCATGAACTCTGTGATGATCATGACGGGGCGACTCTTGGTCACCACACCCTCCAGGTGGATGATGTTGGGGTGGTCAAACTGGCCCATGATGCTGGCCTCACTCAGGAAGTCCCGTCGCTGCCGTTCCGTGTAGCCCACCTTCAGCGTCTTGATGGCCACGAAGATCTCACGGCGGCCAGGCAGCTTCAGGCGCCCACGACACACCTCACCAAACTCCCCTGAAGTGGGGAAGGGGAGAAGGGGGCAGCATGGTGAACCATACAGCAAGGTGAGAAACAGTGGTCACAGCAGCTGTGCCCAGCCCCGGGACTTACCTGCTCCAATGACCTCCTCAATTTTGACACAGGAGATGTCAATCTCTTTGGCGAATTCCCGGACGGCTTCATTGGGGTCCTCATAGGTGAAGGGGTCAATGTAGACTTTTACCCCAGGGGTGACTGCAGGGGCACAGGAGTTGTCACCAGGAGGGACACAACACAGGTGACAGATGCTGAGCCAGCTTGGCTGGCAGTCAGCCCACCCCACCCGGATCCTGGCTGTCCCTTTGCCCTTCACTTGTGCATGGGGCAGGAGTTGGGAGAGGGCAAGCAGAGCCCATTTGCTGGGCTCTCACACTCACCATATTGCTGCAGCTTCTCCGTGTACTCGGGGTCTGTGCTGTTGCGTTGCTTCCTGCCCAAAGGAGACGAGAGGAGGTGTTCAGTAACCATCCCTTTCCTGATGGGGCAAAGACATTCAATGCCAGCTTCCAAATCCCAGCAGACAGTCTATGCCAGAGAGCTTCCCCTCTGCCAGCCTGCAAGCAGAGCCATCCTCCTGCCCGAGGTGCGATGGGAGAAGATGGCCTAGTTGTTCTGAGAGCGGATGGCAGAAGCCTGGGCAGAGCCCCAGCTGGTGCTGGGGAAGCAGAGATGCACAGTCCTCCCATAGGACCTGCGCTCTGGTACCCAAGTGCGGCAGCTCCAGTCCTTTGCTCTCAGACTAGAGCTGCCAGATCTCAGGCAAGGGGAAAGCTCTGGGGCAGACACGAGCAAACCCCTACCCCTCTCTGTACCCCCACTTCCTGCAAAGCCAGTACCTGAAGCAGACTATAGCGATGATCACCACAACGATGACAAAAAGCAGCCCTGCAGTGGCCGAACCCACGATCAGTGGCAGCTCCTGGAAAGTCTTGCCTGTGGAGCCTGATGGAGGGAGAGGCAGGAATCAAAGTCAAGCTGGGGAAGGAGCATGCACAGGAAGGCTGGGGGACAGATGCTTCCCAGTCCTGGTACCTACCACCCTCTGCAGTGGTCTGAAACTCAGTGGGGAGGCTGTAGCGGCCGTATCCAGCCACTGTGCGTGCCCGGACCTGCACCATGTAGCGAGCGTTGGCCTTCAACCCATCCAGCCGCACCGAGTTCTTCTGGCTGGTGACCGTGTTAGCAATGCCATCGCTCTGGCCCTGCTGTAGGGGAGACACGTGGCTATCACCTCTGTGAAGCGATCCCCCACCCTGCTGCCCCTCCATCCCTATGGCACTATCTTTGTAGGGACCCTCTTTGCCAGAATGGCTGAATGAGGGGAAAGGCTGCTCTGCCTCCTACTTTACCTTCTCCGAGTACTTGATCTCGTAGTCAAGAATGATGCCATTGGGTCTCTCCGGGGGAGTCCACGACAGTGTCATGCTGCTCCCAGTGCTGCTATGCAGGTGCATTGTAGGCACGGCAGACGGGGCTAGGCAAGAAGGCAAGGGAGGAATGAGCCATCTGTGCCAGACTTCCCTCTCCACCATCCCATGTTGGCCTAGGACCTGCTTGGATGACCCCGGTGGAAATGGATGGAAAAGCTTTGAGACTGGCTTCATACAAATTTTCATAGGGGGTGTGATCTCATCATCTTGCAGTCAAGGTGATAAGGGACCAAGGGGAACCTTGGAAATAGAATTGAGGTAACACTTTGCCCCATGCCTAGCTGCAAACTGGCCTGGGGAAGGGCCCTGACAACCCAAAACAGGGCTTCCTCCCCTCCTCCAGCCACCAGGAGCTCCATGCTCCACCCCACCAATGAGACCCGTGAAATCAGATCAGAGCACAGCAGCTGGAGATTACCAGCGTGCTGGAGCTGGGCCAGAGCAGGAGGAAGGAGGTAATGGCAGAGAAATCAGCTGGCTGTGAAGGTTTGGGCTGGTGCTGAGCCTTCTCAGGCCCACAGGGGAGAAATCTAATTTCCTTCGTCCTCCCTTCGCAGCAGGCACAACATCTCAGGGGTAGGTCTAGGAGATCCAAAGCTCTCTGGAGCATCTGCCAACCCTGCCCTTCTCCACTTGCACGCGTTCTGATCTCATCTCCTCTGGGGACACGCATTAAACGGAGAGAATTTACCCAGGGGATTAGATGCAGGCACAGAGAGCCAATAACTTGGCAGCACAAAGGACTGCAGCCTCTGAGGCTGTCAGCAAGAAGTCCCTGATCTGCTCTGCGGTGGAGAACCACTGACCTGCCTGGTTGGTGGTGATGTTCACAGAGGCAAAGTGGGGAAGGAAGGGGCTCTTGTTAGAGATGCCATTCACAGCCTGGACCTCGAAGGTGTACTGGGTGTGGGCCATCAGGTTGCTGATGTAGATGCGACGCTCAGTGAGGCCGAGCTGGCGCGGCACGAACTCCACGTTGTCGTCGCAGCGGGTGCAGAGGCGCCGCTCCACGCTGCACTTCTTGCAGATGACGTTGTAGAGCAGGTCATCCCGCCCGCCCGTGTCCTGTGGCTCACTCCACTCCAGCACCAGCGACGTCTCGTTCACGTTGGAGATGACACTGCGGGGGGCGGAGGGGACACCTGCAGAGGAAAATATGGGGATCAGGAATGTTGTGCCCCCATGCCCAGCTCACCTCCAGCATGGGCACAACACAGCACCCCCTCCCCATCACGGGCACGGACCGCTGCTCCAGACCTCCCCTCCTCCCCCAGGGCAGGACTCACTGGTGCAGGCGCTGTCTGCGGGGTCTGTATCTGCCCGGAAAAAGCTGTTCCTACACGTACAGACTGTTGCTGCTCCAGAGGTAGTCCGGCTGTTGGGTGGGCAGGGAGAGCAGGGACCCTCCCCCTGCTTAGATTTGAAGGTTCCTGGGCCACAAGCTGGAGGAACAGAGAACAGACTTGAGTTATAAAATGCACCAGATAATATCCACCATCCCACCCAAGGCTGGGCAGACCCTTCCTTGCTGCTCTGTCAAATCTCCCTTCACTGGCTTGAGGACCACAGGCCACCCACAAGCCTTTCCACCACTGTGCCCAGGGAAGTGGTGCCCCCAGAACAGGGTAAGGGCTCAGCTCTGCCCAGCAGTTCTGTGCTCTGGCAGCAGACCTGGTGCAGCCAAGGATGGGAAGAGCCATACAGACTCTGCAGCTGTACAGGCATCAGGGCAGGTCTAGCCAAGAGAGCCCATCCCCAATTTTGTTCCTTCATTGTACTTCCCAAGGGTTTTTCACACATTAGCTCCCCCTTCCCCAGCTGGCTTCCATGCCCAGCATCCTCCATAGGGTCAGTGATCTATTGTCTGGGGAAATATGGCTAGGAAGGAAAGGATCCCTCAGCCCTGCCTGCAGCAACCCCTGTGAGAGGCCTCCACTACCCAAAACGTAGCCACTCAGCCCCAAACCCTCTGCCTCCGGCTCTTCAGCCACTTCTGAGCTCCGGGGTGGTGGCACGTCCCAAGGCCAGCTCAAGTGGAACGCTGAGCAAGATGAAAACATTCCTGCAGGTCCTCAGTTGAAGAGCTGCTTCAGCATTGCTGCCACCTCCTACCCCCACTTCCGACCAGGGTCCTTCAAGGAGACACAAATCCTGGGATCCGGCCGGCTGGCACTACTGGTGTTTAGTCATAATGAGGGGCACATTAGAGGATTAAAGGCACTTGAGCCGAGGAGCAAAGCAGCCTCAGGAACCCAAACTGGCACCTCAAAATAGCCCAATTTATACCAGTGCTGCCCCAAGGAAACAGGTTCTGTACTCTGTGTTCATGGTTGCCAACGCTGGCGCTGCTTTGGCATCACCCCATTTGCCATGGCCAGAGTGGAATCACCAGGGTGGGATTAGGGCAGTTCCCAAGGGTGCGTAACCCTTCCAGCAGCCCCGTCCCAGCCACACATCAACCAGTAAACAGGAGGAGGTTTCCTGGTGTTTCACCAGGCTGTGGCAGGTGGAAGTTTCCTGCTATGAGGCATCTCCTGACATCTTTGGTGGAAGTTTTCCGGCTGGTTTCAGCCCTGCGCATGGGGCGTGGAGCACTGCTGAGTCACACGCTGCCCAGCCGGTCCTGCGGGGACCCACACACAGCCATCCTGACCCCCTGGAGCTGTGTGCAGGTCCCCGTGGGACCGGCCTGGCAGAGTGTGACAGGTTTGCCCAGGCACCGGATGGCAGCAGTGCCAGGGGAGCAGGCCCTCTTCATCGTGGTGCTGCTGGGAAAGGGGGATGCCCAAGCAGCTCCATCGTGGGGAGAGGCACTCTGCTGCCAAGGCAGGGACCTGCAGACTGTGCCCTCTCCAGGCCCTCCTGCCCGGATGGGTGGCTTCCTGCTCCCAAGGCAGGAGCCTTCCAGCAAGGAGACTCTTCTTTGGTCAAAACAGGATCAACCACATGGCTTGACTTGCTCCAGCTCCTTGACCTGAGTTCACCCAGCCTCTGGGCCTTCCCTTTGGAAATGAGAGCTTAGCCCATCCTGACTGCGCAGGCTGGAGGGCAAAGGAGTGAGCAGACCTGCTCCTCTGTGAGCCATGGAAGCCCCTAGCCAGCAGGCTTAGGGCTCCCCTCCCCCCAGTCTGGGCCACCTTCAGCACCACGAAATGGAAAGATGTGGACAGCAGATGCCCAGAGGTAGTGGAACAGCCTCAGCTCAGGCAGACCCACCCCAGCCGGAGTCCTGGTCGGCTCAAACTGGGTGGATGCAGATTCACACATAAGGAACCAGATTGCTGAGGAATGAAGGATGACTGAAACCTCTTGGACAGGAACGCTCTGGGCTCAGAAAGCTGCCAGACATGCTTGGGTTATGGACAGGATCCCAGATCCATCACGCACAAACCCCCCTGAAATAACAGGCTCCTTGGGGGGAAAGCAAAGCTGGAGCACCCAGGGCTCATATGAAGCCAACAGCCCAAGCACAGCATGGCAGCGGGGGACAGTGAGGTGATCTGCAAAGGATGCAGGAGGGATGATGGCACTTGGCCTCCTGCATGCTCAGCACCAGCCAGTGCCCAAGGGGTTACAGACATGGAGGAGACAGTGACCTCCTGCACTCCCACAGGAGGAAGGGTCTGGCAGAGCTGTCTATGGACAGCCTGTCATCCCACAGGAGTGCCCAGCACAGGCGTAAGGGTCACTTCTCTGCACCCTCATGGCACCCTGGCAAGAGACAGACGGATGAGCCATGTCCCAGCTCTGTAATGCCGGGGAAGAGCGGGAGAGGGACCGAGGCCCAGATGCACTCCAGTGTTTAAGTTTCCAACCCTGCTTAATAAATCAGAGTATAAAGACCTCAGTGGCAGCGTGACAGCTCTCAGCCGCCACATTTGAAGGCTGTAACTGAGCTGAAAGCTGATCCCAGGTCCCTGGTGGATAAGCCGCTGTGTCATCTCTTCTCTTCAAGAAACTGCCTGTACAACAACCACTGTCTTGGCCAGCATGCTGGGGAGTGAGCCTGGGAGCTCTGGAGCTCTGTGACTTCATCCAGCTGGAGCCAGGGAGCTGGGCTCCCCTATCCTCATCGAGAGGTTTGCATAAGCACTTTTCCTCAAGTGTCCTCAAATAAAATAACAATGCTGAACCTCTGCACACAGATCACATTTCCTGATGCTGGGCCGTGGTCACCTCTGGGGAGAACATGACAGTCACTGACAGCCACAAGAAAACAGGTCAGGGAACCAAAGCGGAGCTCCCTGCTCTGAAAAGCAGCTGCTGGTTTGATGGGAAGGAGATGCAGCCAGGCCTGACAGCAGGGATCAGATGTCGAAGGGATTTATGTGGGCTGTGGGAGGGAGCAGGAGGCCTGGGGCTGCTGCAAAACTGCCCCTGCACCCTTTACAGAGCATCGCACACCCGGCATGGCACCCACCATTGGCCATCCGGCTGCTTCTGGCAACCCCTCTGGAATTTTCATCAGTTGCTCACCTCCAGGGCCTGATCCTGACTTGCAGAGCTGCAGCACAGGGCTGGGGGAAGAGAAGGGCACTCTTCCCAAATACAATCCCCACCCCAGTGAATAAAGTCCAAGGGAGGGAGCTGAAAAACAACTGAAATGAAACCCTCCTGGCAGCAGCCGAGAGCCGTGACTCATCCTGCAGGCAGCCGCCATTACTGCATGGGATGTGGGCAAGCAACAACGAACCCCATGTGCATCCCCAAAACTTTGGGGTTCCCTCCCTTGGGAAAGGGAGGGATAGCCCACAGCACATCGGGAAATACCAGCCACAAGCCACCCTGTTTCAAGTCTCGACTGCTTTCCCATCCATACGATGCTATTCCAGCCTGGGCAACATCCTTCCAGCTATTTCCCTCCATGTGGGGCTGAAGCAGAACACCTCGCTTGAGCCTAGATAAACTAAACCGATCACATCCCTTTGTCCAGCAACCCTGTAATTTCTTTAAAGGCAGCAATTGGGTTTGCCTGGGATGATCTGTGCTTTATGAACCTGCATGGCTCGCTCCCTTCTCGCTTTCGTAAGTGGCTGCCGATGGATTAGAGCCTTGGAAGCAACAGCCTGGCTACAGCCGAGGCGGTAACTCTCTTTTCAAGTCTCTCTTAAAAGGCACTTGATTTTTCTTTTTTTCTTGTCTTTTTTCTTAAATCACCCTTTGAGTGGAAATATTTCATGCTAGCACAGCCCAAAAAGTGAATGGAGTAAATTTGGTGGGGAGAGAAGGGAAAGAGCCCTCGGGGTTTGAACAGTGGCATCCAAAGAACAGGCAGTAAACCAATTTATTTTTTTTTTTAAAGGAAAAAATAAAATAATCAATAAGCAAAGTTGCCTCTCGAGCCACAGCAGGTCACAGGCAGGACGGCAGGGGCAGATTTCCTCAACCGTGTTACAAGTAACCCATTGTGGAGCTGCCTGGCTGTAAACCGGCAGCTCTCCCCTGCCTGCGCTTCTGAGCTGCCTTTGATCTGGAAGCCCGAGCAATTAATAGCAGGCAGTTTCACTTCCTGGGTTTCATGCAGCAAGCCCATGTTGCAATGCAAAGCTGCAAACAGTTGGCAAGTGCAGTGCTTGCTTGGCATATTTTTTTTATTATTATTATTTTAAATTCAGGGTGATGATTCCATTAGTCACTGATTGCAAGGGAAATTTATTCTCGCAAAAAATCAGATTTTGGCCCTAGCCTGACCTGCTGAAACGGACTGACTGTGCCCAAACATACAGCACCTGGTACCACTGGAAAAGGGACATCGAAAAGGCTGAGAAATGGGTCTGAGGAGAGCAGCATCACACTGCCCACTGTCTCCCCAGGTGCTTTTATGGTTTATGTGTCCATCGACTGCATCACACAGCCTCTGTCCCCCTCCCAAGTGGGGCACAGGCTTTAAGGGCACCACAGCCCCTTGCCAGGGCTCCCCACAGGTATCGAGGGCCATATGAAGAGGGGGCTCATTGCTTAGCCTGCCACAGAGGCTAGCCAGCCCCCAGACTTTTCTGTCTTTGGGTGAAGCCAAGCAGCACAAGGGGTGCAAACCCCAGCAAATGCATCGTGGGCAGCACATGCTCAGGAGCATTTTCAGGGAGGTGCCACACATTGAGCTGCTCTGCGCTGGGAGCCCCGTGCTGCTCGAAGGAAACTCCCACTGGTTGCCTGCGGGAGTGCCTGGCACCAAATCCCCCACACGGTTTGGGTGCTGGCAAACCCAAAGGAGAACGGACCGGGCCAAGGGGAAAGGCTGAGCTCCAGAGGCGAGAGGGAGAAGGCAGTGCCTGTGGGAGGCATGCGGGAGCCTTCATCTCCCTCCGTGACCAGCAGCTCCCCTTCATCCTGCAAGAGCTGCCTCTGCAGCTCTGCATGGCAGGGAGTGTGTGGGAAGCGGCACAACCCCCAGAAGGGCTGCGTGCTAATTAAATAAAGATAATGAGGCTGAGAATGAGATGCCAAATCAATGCTGTGGCAACTCAGGACTAGAGCGCCAGATACCAGCCTGGCGTATCGCGTTACAAAGCATGCCAAAGAAACTGCCTTCAGACTGGCGGGATGAGCCCTCGGCTCCCGAGGGACCGGGATACAAGCAGCATTGTAACAGGTCTGAATGCGAGGTCTAATCCTGGCTCTGGATGGAGATAAAGAGGAAAAGGAGGAGATCTTCAAAGGCCACTGAAAGTATGGGGAAAGGGGAGATTTACAACAGGGCTTATCCCATCTAAGCACTAACTGGGTATTGTTATTTATCAAAATGCCATCTGGCACTCCAGAGTGCTTCTTCCCTGTGTGGTGAAGCCTCGGCAGCTCCCCGGAGCGGGGGTGCCAAAACCCCAGCTCCATGGGGCCGCATCCACACCTATTCCCGTGCCGTGGGGGCAGAAAGCCTTCTCGGCAGTGCTGTGCTGCTGAAACAGGGTAAAGGAACATCCAGCTGAGAGCAGAAAAGGGAGCTGCAGCTCCAGCTTCTCCCAGCCCTTTTTCAGCTGTTTCCACTTAAAACACACGATCATATGGCGGAAAATCTGATGCTACAAGCACAGCCCAACTTTCCCAGAGAAACGTGAGGACATTGCTGCTTCTGCCCAGGCAGAAGGCAGGCTGCCGGATGGAGACATGCCCGTGGCTCCGTGTGGCTTCCCTGTGTGCTGGGAAAGAAGCTGGGGCTTGTGGGGGAGAAAATTAAAGGTGCCGAGAGAGTTGTTTTGTGGGTGTCTGCCCAGTCGGGGATGTGGAGAGGGAATCTCATCCTAGGCTGCAGTGATGCCCTGAAGAGCCTTCAGTCCTGCCCCAGCTTAGCACAGCCCAGATGCTGCCTGGAAATGGTGTCACCTCATGTCCAAACCCCGCTGGGAAAGAGCAAACACCCTGTATGGTCTAAGATCTCCCAACTCGAGCATGAAGGAAATGAGCTGCCCTGGAGCCTGGACTCCTGAGTACACTTTTAAGCACAGGCTTCTTGTCCAGTGATGGAGGCCTGACATCCGTGTCTGTCTGCCCCAGGAGAAGCCAGACTGGCTGCCCACAAGATTGACGCAGGGGACACAAGCAACCTGCCCCTGCAGTTGGGACTGTGATGGCAGCCACGGTGCTGGAGGCTCTGGTCCCTCAGCAGAGCCACGGACCCATGGAGGCCGAGTTCTCCCTGACCAGCAGCATGGCTGACAGCTACACTGCTCCCAAAGCCAGCAGAGAGGCCAGCCTGGCCCTAGCTCCAAATCACAGGCCATCCCAAATCACACTGTCCCTGCCAAGAGCAAAGGGCCAGCAACAAGCATCCCGTCATCAGCAAGCACAAGGCATCCAGTGTCGGGGGCCCAGCCAGCGTCCTGCTCCCTGCCAAACGCCTCCAGCCAAGGGGAGCAGTGACCTTACTGTTTTAAACCCAAACCATCCCAGAGCAGGGTCTCGTGTCTGAGACAGCTCCCAAGGACAAAATCACCCCAAGGAAAAGCAACACCCATTAAGGCAGATTTTTCCTTACCAACAAGCCCAACCTGGAGTGAAACAGCAACACCAAAGCTGTTGTGGGAGAGCATGGCAGCTGCAAGACCCACACAGGGCCATCCTGCCACTCTGGACGGCTCTATCCCAAATATCTCCATGTGCAGGGTGCTCTTCCCTCCCCTCTGAGCAGCAATGGGGAGCTCTGGCTCCCCTGCCTTCAGGCAGCTAACCACCCTTCCTGCTTTGAGCCCTCAGTGCTGGCAGAGGGAGCATGCATCCGCATGCATCCACATGGCTTCTCCTGCTGCCAGCACAGCAGGGCTTCCAAGTGCCTCCACACAAGCAATGTGAAATCACACTTGCCAGGAACAACTGCTCGCCCCAGCCCTGAGCACCACAGGAAGGAGAGAGGGGGAGACACTGGACACATCAGCAGAGGTGAGAGGGAGGTTCTGTTAATAATGCTCAGGGGCTTGAACTTTTTGGATCCCTGCTGAGGACCATGCCTTGAGCCATGGGGTTCCTGGTGAGGAGGTGCATCCCACAGAGCATCTGTGGGTGCTAACCAGCACATCACCGCACCAGTCTGGACCACAAAGGCTTTACAGCTTCCAGATGCTGAGTCAAAATGCAGACCAGTCCTCTGAGATACCACCCTGCTTCCCCCTCAGGGAACCTGCCCAGCATCCATGCCTCTGAAAACAGACTGAGCTCAATGCAAAACCGCCTCCTCTGCACCAATGCATCCATGGGGACAAGTGCCACAGTCATTCTGCCACACACGTACCTTGGCACTGGGTATCCTTCATGGTGGGCTCATATCCAGCGGCACACGTACATGCTCCCACAGGCACCATCCACTCGCCGTCACCGTTGCAGTACAGCTTCAGGGGCACAGACACCTCCACCGCGTTGGGGATGCAGGTGCCTGGTGCAATGACCAGAGAAGTGGGCTCGGCCCCCGTTAAAGTCTCCGGGAAGACAGCAAAGCCAGCAATGGTGTTGGAGCATTTCTTGTAGAAAGCCCGGACGGAGATGAGAGACATGCAGGCTCCCAGGTCCTGGAAGGCCAGGTAAAAGCCATTTTTGGAGAGAGGGCCAAAGCTGCGCACCTTGGTGTTCACACGGCCAGACTCCAGCTTGGAGAAGCTCTCGTCTGGGGCAATTGTATCCACTTTGATATAGGGGTTCTCCATCCAGAATGGGCTGTTTGCAGAGGCAGAATCTGTATCCGACTCGTAATAGAAGAGGTTAAAGGTCTCTTTGCAGGAGCCAGGGATATTGGGGATGCTGTTGCAGTCCCGCACAGTGAACTTCAGTTCCACATAGACGCGCTGGACGTCCTGGCGGTGGATGAACTTGGTACGAAGCCAGTTGTTCTGGTTGGCCTCCCGCACGTTGCACACCTGGTATGTGCGGATGGGGTTCATGGCCTCATCGTAACCACTGACTTCTTCCCACTGTGAGGGAGAGGGGAGCAGGTTAGACCCCCAGACAGGGAGATCAGTGCCATGGACACATCGCCAACAGCACAGGGTGGGGGGGACAAGGCAACTGTCAACAGGGAAGAACAGCAGCTGCACCTCCACCCGTCCCAACCCTCCTGGTCATCAAGGTGACTAAGAGCAAACTGCGCCAGGGACCATGGCACTCCCGCTCTGCCGGCACAGAGTCAGGAGGAGATGGTTTCATGAGGCAAGAGGATAAGCACTGGAGGGAAGGGGGAAGAAGCAGCCAACTCCATGAAGGTGCTGGCAAGCAGCCCTGATTCCTGTGGGGCTGGGTCCAGCTGTACCCTTTGGAGGTCAGGATCAGGGATGGCTCCAGACTTACCCCTGTCTCTGGATGAGTTGTCCATGCCAACTCAGAAGTCACCCACTTTGTGTCCATCAGGGTCTCTGGAGAGAGAGGGTGGAGAGAAAAAAAGTAATTGGAGACAAAGGCCAAGATTAGAGGGGGTAAAAACCAGGAGGAGTCAGGGAGAGGAGAGCTGAGGCTGACATTTCTGTGGAAAACAGCAACTTGGGGGGTGAGATGTGGTGGGAGGAAGGGGGAATGGCTCAGACAGACTCCAGATTTCTCTTCTCCTGTCAGAACAGGAAGAGCAAGGCGTCCCTGGAGAGCTGTGCAGGAGCAGGGAAGCAGCAGGACAAGGAGCTGGCCAGGTGGCGAGGGGGAGGACTGGGACAGGCTGCCATTCCTGACCACTGGCACGGTCAGCAGTGTCTCCCAGCAAGTGTGGGGGGCTGCCAGAGGAGGAAAACTGGACACCCCCATCCACACCCTCCCCCTCTACTTTGGCAGGGCACGTATTTACTGTGGCTGGGGTTGAAAGGGCCCGTTCCCATGACAGGGCGGTGCGGGCCAGGCAGGTTTATCCAGAGGAGGAGGGACTGGCAGGCTGCTCTCCCAGAGACGCCCCACATCACTCATTTTACAAGAGGGGAGAAGAATTTGACCGTCTGGCCAACATTCCTGGAGCAGACTACAAGACAAACCACCCCGGCAGCATTCCCCAAACAGCCCCAGCCCCAGCCTTGGGGAAGCGAGACGCTTGTCTGGGAAGAGCTGCAATTGCAGGCAGCTGTCGCTAATCCCAGGCAGAGCCGCGTGGCTCCGCGCAAGCACCACGCACAAAACCAGGGAACAAAACGCAAGGATGGGGAACAATGACTGGCTTGGTGGCTGGTGCCACTGGTCCCTCTGTGGGCTGCTGGCTTGGCGACCCTGCTCCACAGATGTCCCCATAGGCTGTTTGGAGGGAGCAGGCACCCCTGGGGTCTTCTGACCCCTCTGATGTCCAGGGAGGTTTTGGGACAAGGGGTCTGCAAATGCCAGAGTTTGGCAACAGCCCCCTGAAGATCCCAGTGTGCTCAGAGGGGCTCCAGTGTCTGAGAAGGGCCAAGGATCAGCTCCAAAATGCCTTCCTGTTGAGGGCATCCCCCATCCCAGTTGCAGGCATGGCCTCATCTCAGACCTCACACAGCTCCCTAAGGGCTGTCTGTCCATCCATCCATCTAAACATCCCTCAGCCCACCCAGCCCCGAGACACAGGGATGGAGCCACAGCTCTCCAGCCCCCAGAGTTGGCAGCGGGCTGGAAGCTGCTTGCTCTCAGCACCTGGGGCACAGGACATCCTGGGGCAGCTTTGCTGTGCCAGGCACAACGGCTCAGCTCCAGAAGCGAGAGGCAGTGTCAGCTTCTTTTCTTCCATCCCAGAAAAACCACAGGCTGACCCAGCCAGGGAGGAAACGCGGAGGAGGAAGGAAATATTCACGTGACGCAGGGTTTCATATGAAGCCCGGCTGGAGGTAAACACCTTCCTCCTGTGTCCCAACCCAGCAAGACCCGCCACTGGCTTCTGACCCAGTACCCACCAATTGGCCGAGAGCACAGGCCACAAGTGCCACTGTGCCACAGATAAACAAGCAGATCTGGGGAAACCTGGGCCCTCCAACCTGCCTTGCTGTTTGCCAGGATTCCTGTCTGGCCAGCCAGCCTATTCCACATGAACAGCCCTAGTAGGAGGCAAACACAAAAGCAGTCCCATCGGGTGATGGTAGCACTGGCAGGGGACACAGCATCAAGCACAAGTGAGGAAAACCCTTTGTGGTGCCAGCTCCCCAGCTCCCTCCTGGATGGGAGGCAGCATCCACAGTAGGAAGGACAAACTGACACCAGTTTGAAAACAGAAGAAGGGCAGAGGTGGTTACTGGACAGTGGTTATTTACTGTTTCTTAAAAACACAAAGGAGCATCTGGCAAAAACACAGAAAAGGAAGGGAGTCCTCTGCCCAGCGGGTAACAAAGGAGGACCTGCAATGAGGACACCAGGAGGGCTGGGTGCAGGATGGGACTGGGTGCCTGTAGGCAGCTGCTTCCCAGTCCCCAAGGCACTGCCTTCCCAGAAGATGCAATGAACTGCCATCTTCCTTCTCCCCTCCTCCTCCCATTCCCACAGCATCACCTACTGACCACTGGCAAGGCTTGGAGAGTAGCCCTGCATGGCCACAAGATCTCCCTGAGACACTGCTGTGCACACCCAAGACCCATGTGCCAGGGCAGTTCCCAGGGAAGGCAGCTGGTGTCTGGCCATGGGGGAGCGGGTTGCAGAGCAGTGCTGCCCACACCTCTCCAAGGGACAGGCCCTGCACGCTGGCTGCCCTAATAAGGGCACAGTGGTGCTGTGCGAGGGCCCAGGCACGCCATGCGGGCGGCGGAGCAGAGCCAAACGTGTACTCGGCACTGACAGCAGGCCAGGCTGCCAAGTCCTGGCGTGGAGACCCTGCGTGGGTCCAGCCAGCCAAGGGTCCCACTTCCAGGGCAGGCAACTGGCTGGGTGTTTCTGTGGAAGGAGCGGGAAGGGGTGCCCTGTGTGCTCAGGGCCGGTGCAGATGAGCGACCGCAGCGGTGAGTCAGGGCGGGGAGACGGGGATCTGGGCAGTAGGGCGTGCCGGCCAGCGGGGCAGCACAGGGTTCCCACAGCCGGAACTGACCATGCGGGCATCCCTGCTCCTGGGGCAGGAGGGGAACTTTGCTGCCCAACCCTGCCCAGGGTGTGCAGGAACTCCCCTGCACACCAGCAGCCTCCACCCAGGCAGCCCTTGTGCCCCAGGCCAGGGCATGTGGGCAGCCACCCCTTCGGCACTGCCCTTTCCCATGAGTGTCAGCCCGGGGCAGGGACACAGCTCGGACAGAAGGCTTGCTGCCTGCATCCTAATTTGGCAGCATCTGCCATCTGACCAGCAGAGGGAAAAAAACTGACAGAGCCAAGCTGGCCGCTCGTGCAGGAGCCACATAAACCACACTGAGAGAGCGGAGAGGGGAAATAATAAAGTCACTGAGCAACTCAGCTAAAGGAAGCAGGCCGAGCACAGAGGGGGTTTCCTGCAGCTGCGGGAGTGAGTGGGGCCAGGTGGGGTCATGGAACTCCCAGCCCCTCATGGGCATGACCTTAATGGGCAGACAGCCCCACAGGCTGCTGCGCTGCGTGGTCTGGGGGCCAGTGGCCGCATGCGGAGCCGAGCCAGCCGCAGCCGAGCTGCAGAAATCATTCTGCCCTTAAATCTAGCGCAGAGATCTCGCAGCAGCCTGGCACCAAAGCTGTGCCCTTTCTCCAGCAAACACCAAGAACTGGGCCCTACGAAAGGGTCCCTGTGCTGGTGTACCAAGACAGGGAGATAGGTGAGCACCAGGTTTCAGGTGTTCAGAAGCAGCCAGCTGCTCTCTCCCTCTGGCACACAGTGCCAGAAATGGGCTTGGAGATGGCACCGGCGCTTTCCCTGCCCAGTTAATGTTTGCAAACGTTTTGCAGGGCTGGCCGAGCAGTGACTCAAAGCCACCTCAATCCTGTGTGCCACACCAACAGCCTGGTCCCATTAGTCAATGGGAAATTTGCTCCCAATTTTGCCAGCTTGGGGAAGTCACCCTAAGGCTTGCTTTATCACTTTTCTGCAGTGCTGGCTGAGCTGTCCTCTCCTTACCTTTGGCTGGAAAAGGCAAGGGATGCCTCACTAAGCTCCAGTGAGTGCAGCAGGCCATTGTCAACTCCACATAAAAGCAAGATTCCTATGGCAGAGTGGGATCCCAGGGCAGAGAAAGTGCCTCACTCCTTGGACAGCGCTGTGAGCACTGATTTGGCTGTCTACTCCCTGCCCTGCAAAAATCTCCTCCCAGGCACACCCTAAGCTACAAAGAACAGGGGTCCCTTGCCAGAAGCCCTCCCATCACCTCTGCAGAGTCCCCAGCAGTTCACTGGGTGTTTGAAGCCCTGGCGAGGACCCATCTGGAGTCGGGGACCTCTTCCTCCCCGTGCAGGGGCTCAGGAATGCAGTGTGCATGGTCTGAGGCCAGCGAAAACGTTTGAACTCCCCCTGTAAGAGGCCCAGAGAGCCCGTCTCGCGCTGCTGAGCGGCAGACGTGCGCGGCAGCAACGGCTGAGCCAGAAAGGAGGGGGGGAAAATCAAAATTCTTTCAAGATGAAGCCACTGGGGAAGACTCAGTTGTCTTCACCAACTGGCTCTGATTTGAACACTCTCTTGCCTTTGAACATGGGGACTGCCAGCTTTTATCACGATGCGCTGGCAAGGTAGGACGCCAGCTCCTTGCCCTGATGAGGAGAAGGCAGCTCAGGCAAGTCAAGAGCATCCTGGAAGAAGGCAAGGGAGGAAAGTTAGTAAAGACGCCCACGCAGCCTCGCCACAAACAGAAGAACCTGTTCTGCAACGTGCCCGTGCTCTCTGGGAGCCATGCACACCACGGCATTATGTCTGCAGGAGTCCAGTGTGGGGCAAGTGGCCATATGGCCAGGCCGGGCCACTCGCCCCATGCCAGGCTCCTGGAGACAGCATCAATGGCTGAGCCATTTCCCTCAGGACACTGCTTGCCTTCCACCACAGCGGCTGTTTGTGGTGGTGCTGGATGCTTCTCCCCCTCGCCACCATGTCCTGCTCTTCTGGAAGGAACAGCAGCATGTTTAGGGATGCACTTTCAGTGTCCGTGACTGCCTGCTAGTCAAAAAGCCACCAAAAGGGGCACCTCCCCGCACATTTTTAATTTCCTCCTTGGTTTCGGAGGTAATTACGGCAGGAGTGAGCGGCCTTGCCGCGCTTCCCCATTCAAGCGCCTATCAGTACAATTAATCCCGACACCGTTCTGAGCAGCAGCACAAAGGACCTTTGGTGTAAGGTCCTTTATCTCGGAACAAAGAGCTGCCTGTGGGAGAGAACCTGAGGTTGCACTTTTCCCGCTGACGAGCATTTCATGTACACAAAAGCCACACCACACAGAGCATCCTGCGCGCATCAGGTCTGGGAGACCCCATGATACATTTTCCCAGAGCATGTTGCCCATCCGGCTCCCTCCACCTCCCCTCCTGGGAGGGTCCTTCCTTCTCTGACCCCAGCTAAACCCTGAGGCTGCCCTCTTCCCATGCAGGGGATGATCGTGCTCCAAGGCCAGGGGACTCGTAAGAGGAAAACATTCTTGTCCCACTAAACCCAAGGCATAGCACATGGTCCGTGGATGGAGCACCCTGCAGGTGGCAGCTTTGGAGGTTTTGGCACTCGGCAGCCCCTCATGCCCAAGCTGTGCTCCGGGGAGGGTGCTGCTGAAGCAGCCAGGAGAGCAGCAAGGAAGACTGCAGCCAGGTAGGAAGGTGGGCAACAGGCAGGGCACCGGCAGGGCTGGAAGCACCCATGGCAGGCTGTGGATACCCAGTGATGGAGGAGCCAGGCGTGGGGTTTTGGAAGCCTAGTGAAGGTGCTGGCAGCTGCTGTCTGCCAGCTCCCTCTGCAGGGACAGGGCTGGCAGCACTGCCATCACGCTGCATCCCCTGCATGGGAATCCTGACCCTCCCTGGGACCCCTCCTGCACACCCGAGTGTCCGGTGCAAGGCCAGGGGCTGTGCAGAGTCCCACCCTCGCCTAGCCCAGCTGTCAGGCCGGTTGGGTTGAGCCCAAGGGAAGGGCTGGCACGCTCCCTATCACCGCCCACATTGAGAACCCATCCTTAGAGCCAGCAGGGCGCCTGCTGCTCCACAGCACTGAGGGGGGAGATGAGACAGTCCCCCACCCATCCCTCTCCAGGGGGTTATGGAGACTCAGACCGCCCATGCCCACCAACACACACTTTGTCCCAGGTCCAAGGTGAGCCAACGACTTGCCAACGAACTGGGAACAAAGGGAAGTGGGGGGGAATAAAAGGGGAAAAAAAAATGGGGCCTGTATCACAGCTGTGGCCCTTCGTGCCAAGGGCGTTTGGCCCATCATCAAAGGGGATCGTATTTGCTGAGGCAAATGATGACACATCCACTTCAAGCGGGGCAGGTTCTGCCTGCTGCTGGAGGCGAGCCACCAGAGTGAAGAAGTACTGTGGGCACTTAATAATAGACTCATTATTTCTGCATTATGGCAGGGCCCAGAGGCCCCAACTGAGATTAAGGCCCCTTTGTACACACCACACACACATGCACAAGGGCAGGCAGTCCCTGCCCCAGTGAGCCTGGTCAAGGATGTGCAGCACCGCTGGTCCCAGCACCATTGCTGGTCCCAGCCCCGCTGGCACCATGGCAAATTTGCAAAGCCTGAGATTCCAAGGATGCTCCAACAATGCATCCTGCATTTCCCAATCCCACACCTACACCAGGGTATAACAACCTCACACAGGGAGACAGTTGTGTGACTTCAAGCCATTGGCTGGCTCAGTCTCCCTCACAGTCCCCCATCTGACCACAACGCCCTGCACCTTGGACGACCAGGAACTGCCTGGCAAGCGGGATGGAGGGAGACAGGAATGCTTGCTCCCTCCCCTCCCTGCCCTGTCGCCCACTCGCTGGTTGCTAACTGGCTGAAGAGGGTTTTCCGGCCGCGTGCTCCTCGCCAGGAGTTGTTTCCTGACGGCTGTGAGACAGACTGAAGCATGTGAGAGAGGACAGGTGCCAGCTCTGCAAAAAGCAGATCAAGTGGCAGTGCCTGGGATGTGGGGAGGGATGGGTACTTACTTCCTCCTGGTCACACACTGAGTCAAGCCAGGGAGGGCAGATTTCTGCCACTGGGCAAGCAGAGCCGTGCCAAGCCAGGCTCCAGCACTTGCTGGCACTCACACTGCACCTCCCTTCAAAACACAGTACTTGGAGCCCAGGGGTTTTGCAGGATAGCAGGCTCCTGCCTTGCAATTGCACGCCAAGGGCACCTGCAGCCCACTGCCCAAGACCTGCCAGGTCCTGCTCCGACAAAAAGGCTGTATTGATGCCGGAGAGGATGCAAGCTGGCTGCCCAAGACCAGCCCTGCTCTGCAATTACCATTCTATTAATACCACGAGGATTGCAGATGTTGGAGCCCAGTGTGCCATGCCAGGGTCAGCTCGGCTGGGGAAGAGCTGCCATCCCTGCCCACATGCTAGATGCATGTCTGGTGCTCAGTGCTTCACCTGGCCCATGGGGAAAAGTTGCCCACCTGGCTGTGGGTAAGGGGAACAGACAGACCCCATGGCCAGCCCCTCAGCCCTGCCTGCTGCCAGACACTGCCACTGCCCACTCAGGACAGGCATGTCCCTGCCTTGCCCAGAGGAAGGGGCTGCCCACTGCAGCTCCCTGCCATGGCTCCTGTGGGACACCACGATTAGCCATGCTGGGCAGGGAAGAGCTCTGCAGGCCAGCAAGCAGGATAAATTTATAGGTTGCCATCCCCAGCAGGAATGGCCATGCAGCCACCCTCCACTGCCACAGAAATAACTCATCCCATCGGGAGACGCCAGACCTGTTTAAGCCGCGAATGCCTTCAACCAGGACGTAGGCAGCAAATCAGCCTGCAAAGCCGCCTTCGCTTCCAGGTCCTGCTGTGACAGGGATGCTCCTGCCACCTCCTGCCACAGCCCCATCACCCTGTGGCTGTGGCTTCATGGGGCAGGTGTCCTCACAGGGCCATCAAGCCAAGATGGGTTGGCATGGGTGGATGGAGAACCCCAAAATCCCCAGGGGGAAGAAAGGGAACGCAGTCGGTGCTGCAGGCCTGCCTCCACAGGGCAAGCATTTGCAGCAGGCTGAGATCCAAGAGCCCTTCTCCCCCCCTCCAGCTTAATTTTTTTCCAGGTTGTACTTTTGGAAAGAGCCCAGCAAAGAAGTAATGACATTTAAAAAAAAAACACAACAACCCAACCAACAACCCACCCCTTCCCCAAAAAAGGTTACTCGCTGCACATCCAAAGGATCACCCCACAGACAGGGCAGCTCAGCTGCCAAGCTCCATCCCATCCCGGCAGAGTGGAGCGGGAGTTTCTGCCAAGATCTCCCTCGTCTCTCCTGCCTGGGGCAGTTACCCAAATCTCCACACTGCTCTCCACTCGCTTCCTCAGCTCTCCTTGAGCACCGAGCCCATCTGGAACTGCTTAAACCCAAATATCCCACCCCCCCTCCCCTGCCTCCCCCACCCCCAAAGTCAGATTCTTCCAGAGTTAAAACAAGCACAGAGTCAGGAGGGGGTGCCGGGCCAGGCTGACTCGCTCCTTCATTTCAGTTTAATTTCTGGGGAACTAGAATAAATCTGTTCCTGGCGATCGTTCAAGCCCTGCACATTTTTCTCATTAATAAAAAAAGGCCTTGGATCGCACGCCGCATGTGCGTGCGCACCCGCCAAGCACCCCCCTCCCTGCAGGGTCCCTCCTGTGCCCAAGCCCTCGCCAGGCCGGCAGCTCGGCACCCCAGGGACAAGCAGGACCAGTCAGGGGGAGGGCTGTGTAGGGGGGTGTCCCCTCCCTGGGACAGGGACGGGTTTTGGCAGCCCTGCATGACAGCCACACCTCAGAGAGGAACAGGGAGGCCCAAATCCCCGGGGCCCCAGCTGCCGCTGGGCAGGAAAGCCCTGGGGGTGGGCTCCTTTGGGAAGGGTGAGGGACCCGAGCAGGGGGCATCCTCTCCCCACCCCCCCCCCCTTCTCTGGCATCACATACCCCCGCGGGGCCTCCAGGGCATTCCTGGGGAGGGGGCCGGGAAACAGGTGTTTGTCAACAGCTCCTGCCACATGCATGAGAAATGCCAGGCCCTGGGAAGCAGAGCTTAGCAACGGGCAAAAATAAAATAAAAAAGACTCCCCCCCCCCCAGCAATCCCCCTCACTCCCCCCAGCCCAGCCCAGGACCCCTGGCCGGCACACGCTGGCAAGCGCAGGGAAAGCGGCCATCGGGCTGGAGCTTGGACCTGCCTCTTCCCAAGATGGCTTCCCTTCCTCCTCAGAGGGGTGGCCATGTGAAGCCGGCTCTGGGCTCACTCCCTCCTGCCTCAGGGAGCAGGGGCTTGGCTGTGGTGAGGGGAAAACAGGCGCCAGGGGAGGGCTGGGGCCCTGCTGGAAACAGTGGTCCTGTGGGAAGGGGATGCAGCCCCACTCCCAAGCTCAGCCCCACAAGGCCTTGATGGCTGCACCGTGGGCGGGCAACGCCAGAGCCCAAGCGCGGGAGAACAAGGATTTGCCAAGAGCCAGGCTTGGCCCTCTGCTCCCCCACCCTACAAAATGGCTCCTGTTGGGCTCCCCATGGAGTCTGCACGAAGCTCAGCTCTGTGAGGGGATAGCCATGCCCTGCCACCTGCCCTGCCACCAGCCCCGCCCCAGCCTGAGCGCAGGACTGGTTTTGGAGCAAGAACAGCAACAACAAAAAAACATGGCACAACAAAAAAATACCAAAACAAACATTCAAATGGGAACCTTCCCAGCCAGGTGGGAGTGCCTCTGCAAAAGCCTGCCAGGCCTTCAAGATGGCAGCCTGTCCCTGGGGCGCAAGGCTGTGCCTGGCTCCCCGCAAGGGGCTTCACAGAAGGGCACCCCATCCCAAAGTCCCCCAAATGCTTTGCTTGGGAATGCGTCCTCTCCAGAAGCGATGCCAGCTCCTTATGGCTTCAACCCCAAGGAAGCATGGGGTGATGGCAACCACCAGCACCACTGAAGCCCCCGGGGACAGTCCCCCCCACCCCAGGGGGTTCCTCAGGGGGGAGGCTGGCACCCACCCTGCCGCCTGCACCAGCCAGGAACGGGGATCCCGACCCTGGGGCCACCCCAGCACCCTTCCCCCAGCGTGGCTCCCAGGCGGAGACGCTTAATCTCGACAAACCAGTTTGACTCAGCACAACAGGAACAGCTACAATTTTAAAAACATGCAAGTCTGTGATTCAGATTGCTCGGGCTGTTTTAATTAAACGCCAAGCTCCCCTGCTCCAGTGGCAGCAGCAAACGGCTCACGGAAAGAAAATGCAACAAACTGGTTTCCCCAAATATCTCTCGCAGTAAGTCATCACAACAAAACAAGGAGTTTCGGTTCATTCCTTAAAAACCAGAGGCCGCTATTCCCAATCACGAGGGCCGGGCAGGCACGGCCCCGTAGCCACAGCCTCGCCAGCTGTGCTCCGTGCCGGGGAGAAACGCAGGGCTGCAAACGGACCCCGGTGCCGCAAGTTTTCCCTCTCCGCATGCTCCGCTTGACACAAAGGAAAGCCCTTCTCCTCCCCGCCTCGGGAGCTCGAATGGGGCGGGCTTCCTCAAACGGAGCTGTTAGCAAGGAATGGGAGACTTAATGAATCCAGCAAGCACCGCGGAGCCTCACTAGTCGCCTTCCCTCGCAGCCCTACCCCGAACACCAATAAAACAGCAGGTCTAACTTCCCCCCCATCACCCCACCGAGAAACAAGCCATTTCAGTGAAAAGTAATTAAATGGAAAGCAAATCTCCCTGCCAAGAAAATACCTGGCAGTTCCAGTACAGGGGTCAATTAAGCAGGGGCTTGCCGCTGCAGGGAGGAGTGTGGTCAGCCTGTGTAACACCTGGTGGGGGTCTGGGAGCTGCCAACGGGCAGAGCTCAGATGAGGAGTATCTCCCCGGGAAATCCTTCTGCTTCAGGGGAGTTTGGGTACTTCACTAGAGCCTGAGTCAATTTGGGGCTACGCACAGCATTGTGGTATCTCTGCAAAGGGGTTCATGGGGGAACATGTGGGAAAAGCCCAACTTTAAACGGAGTCCTGTGCCCAGAGAGGCTGTTTAGGGCAGGAGCACAGCAGCAGAGTTGCTCCTCTGGAGGTCCCAGTCCCAGTCCACCCGCACCCCTGGGGGGAAGGGTAGGGTGAGCCTGCGGCTGTCTGCACTCCCTCGGGCCAGGGCGTTTTAAAGCCCAGGGTTTTATCCCTCGATGGTCAACAAGGGCCTCAAACACAGCACTCTACCCGTGCTGTTTCACCAGGTTTGCTCCCCGTGAGGCCTCTGTTCCCACAGCCCCGCTGGGACTAACTCCTCGGATCCAACCCCTGTGCCGGAGAAAGGATCTGCTGTTGCCCCCAGATTGAGCATTCCTGCTGCAGCCAGCCCAGGGACCGCTGAACTGGAGAAGAAAAACACATTGTGACTTCAAACAAACCCAGCGCACTTACAGGATCTGGAGAGAAACCATTTTCTCCTCGGCAGCACAAAGCCCTCACTGAGCTGCTGCCGAGCGCGGCTTTTCCCCTCCACCCCTGTGGGGCCTTGTAAAGAAACCCAACTCCCCACCACCCCCCCCGGGAACAGGCAGCGCCGTCCAGCCCCAGAGCCCCCAGCCAGGCACCGGCCACAAGCCCAGCCAACTTGTCCCCTCGGAAGGGACAGCAAGGTGGCCGGGTTCGGGGACCGCTCACTGCCATTGTCGCCTGCAGGACGTGCACACAGATTTATGGCCGCACCAGATTTATGATCAACACTAAAATATCTGAGCAAATGTGCATGCTAGATTTACAGTAACTGTCTAAACGCACGGGTCCCCGTCAGGAAGCAGCATCGCAGGCAGCCAGAAATGCCCAGTGCAGCAGAAGCGTGGGAGCTCACTCACCCCAACACGAGCAACCGCTTCCTAAGGCTGGGCAAGGCAGAAACCTTTCCTAGCCCAGCTGCAACTTTCCCTGCAGCTCAGACAAGAGCAAAATGGAAAGAAATCAGGGGGATCAAGGCCAGTCCCAAAAACGCTGTGTGCCTGCCAGCCAGCCCTGAAGTGGTTCCACGGGGCTGGCACCCAGCTGGGCCCTGACCTCTTCAGGTGGCATGTTCAGCCCCTGACCCCTCCACACATGTAGGAAGCTGAGAAAACCCAGTGACTCCTCAGCATGAGCTATTTATTTTCTCTCCATCCAGCTCTTTACACTGCTCCATCCCCAGGCGGTGGCGAGGTCAGGGCTCCCTGTCTCCCCAGGGACTGGTGGGACAGCCCCTGGGAAATGGCCACTGGTGCTTCCAGGCCCCACACCAGCTTTCCTTCCCCGATTCCCAAATCCCTGGTGGGAAGCAGGCTGTGAGAGGCCCTGCTAGGCTCCCTGCCTGCACCTTCATCCTCCTGCACACCTCCAGCGGGCAGGGCTCCCCAGAGCTGTGCAGGGAGCTCCCATCCCAAGAGGGCTGGGTGCAGGCTGGCTTCTCCCTTCCCCTTCTGCTGCGGGGCTCCAGATCAGTCCGGAGCTCACAGACCAGGCAGTCCCATGGCTTTGTTTCCTACGGCGTACAAAGCAGATTGATTTTTAATATCATTTTTACTCCGTTTAAGGGAAAAAAAAAAAATCGCAGGGAGGGAGGGTGAAAAGAAACACGAGCAACAACAACCCCAAAACTTTCTACAAAGCCCAAAGCCGGAGGAAACGTGTCCCTCCGACAAACGGCAGCGGGGACGGGCTCCTGCCCACGGTCATCTCCGGTGCCGCAACCCAAACCCCGCACCGCGGGGCGACGGAGGAAGCCCGAGCACAAAACTGCCTCCGAACACACAAAAGCTGGGGCGGAGGCACCGGCAGCTCCTCTCCGTCTGGGGTTTCCCCCTCCCTAGCCCCCTCCCGCCGCTCCGGCAGCGGGTTCTGTTACCGGACACCGGAGTGTTGCCGCTCCCGGCCGGAGCCTCGCACACTTTGTGCCAAGACAAAAACGCGCCCAGGCCCCCTCCTCCTCCCCACCCCCGGTGCGACCCGCCTCACCCGCCCCGGGATTCCCCAGTGCCCCAGCGGGGCCGAGAGCCGCTTTTCTCGGTCGAAGCCTGAGAATCGACGGTGCTGCCCCGCGGACCGGGATTCACCCTCCGAGGAGAGACACACACAATCAATCCCAGTTTTACCCCGCAACCCCCCCGAGCGCGGGGCCTGCCCTCCTCCTCGCTCCCTCTCTGCCCGCGGGGGCGGGCGAGCCGCGGGGCTCGGGATGGATGCGGCACGCGCGGCGGTCCCACACCGGACCCTCAGGGGTTAAGGCGACGGGGCGCGGCGAGCCCTGGCCGGGAAGGGATGGAGCCGGACACTACACGCGGACACTCCTCCGGCGGTCCCACCAGTTTTGGCACGCCGCGAGCTTCCACTTAAAGAAATATTAATTTTCCAGCCCTCTCGGTCGTGGCGAAAAGCCTCAGAACGTGAACCGAGTATCCAAAGAGGCGCCGCTCCTTGCTAGCGGCCGCCGCGCCTCGGCCGCGCCGGGCTCAGTTCCACGGGGCGTTGACTCTGAAACCTACTGAGGGCGGCTGAGCGCTGGGAGCGGCGCCCGGGCGCGCTGCGGCGACGAGCTCCCCGCGGGGACGGCCAAGCGTCGAGCCGAGCCGGCGGCGGAGGTCGAAAGAGGCCCGGTGTGCCGGGGACACCCTGGAGAATGCGTGCCTGTGTGCGCGGTGGCACGGGCCCCGGTGCGGCGCGGCGGGCACACCCGCCCGGTACTCACCCTCCAGAGCGCGGCGGCCGCCGGGCAGCAGAAGCAGCAGCAGAAGGGGGAGCAGCAGCGGCGGCGGCGGGGGGGCCCCCGGTCGGGCCGCGGCCATGGCGGGGGCGGTGCGGGCGGCCCCGCCGGGCAGTCCCGAGCTCGGCGCCACGCGCGGCTCCTCTCACCGCCGCGCCACGCTCGCGCTCTGGCGCCGCCGCCGCCGCTGCCGCCGCTGAGCCGCGCGGGGCGGGGCCCGCCCGCCGCTCAGCCCCGCCCCTGGCAACCCGGCGCCCCTGGCGACGGCGAGCGCGGCGGCCATTGGGCGATGGCGGGAGAGGGGGCGGGGCCTGCGCGGAAAGATGAATCGGAGGAGGCGGGGCTTCCCGGCGCGCCCCCGGTGGCCCCGCCCCCCGGCGCGGAAGGCGCAGGGCGGAGAGCGCGCCCCACCCAGCGGCCGCTCGCGGAACTGGCCTCTTAAAGGGGCCGCACTCCCTTTCCGCCCCGCAGCCCCAGGCCTGCCCTGCCCCCCACCGGGTGTGGGGCAGTCAGTGAGGCTGTTGGGGTCTGTGTTGGCAGGTCCGTGGACCCCTCTGTGCCTCACCACTGGCAGCCTGCCTTACCTGTGCAATCCATTGCAGACCCATCCTCTACAGCCTGTCCCATCCCATCTCGTCATCTCATGCATGCCACCCTGTGCTATCCTATTTGACTCCATTTGGTCACAGTCAATCCCATGCATTTCATCCCACCCCATCCATTCCATTGCACCCTATCACGTTACACACCATCCCAGACCCACCACACCATGATGCCCACCCCAGTGATAGGGCTGAGTGCTGGGATCCAGTGTCACCCCATACAGAGAGCACCCTGCAGTGACCCCCTCCAGTTTCCCCTTCCCAACCCCCCAGTGTGCCATCCCCACCACACTCTTTCAGGGAGATGATGCCAGTACCCTGTATGTGGTCAGAGCCTCCAAGTCTGAGGATGGCTCACTCCTCTCCCCACATTTCCATAAGGAGGTTTCCCTGTGTGGGACAGAAGCTGCTCCCTCAGTATGGCGTGCTCACACTGTCCCTGTGACCAGAGCCAGCACTGCCACGTCCTTCAGGACAGACACATCCCTGCTTTGGGTACACTGGACTGTGACCTGGCCTGGCCCTGTGCATCACAGCAAAAATCTCCTCCTCAGATGTCTGGGGAGGGTTGGTTTTGGCTGAGGGCTAAGAAAAATCCTTTGAGTCCCTGGTTCCCAGTGTGGCTGAGGGTGCCGGCAGGTCTGGGGTAGTGGGGTACGTGGCTGGGTAGCCTTGTCCCGACAGCACAGATGGCACGTGGGCTGACCCCGTCACAGCCACCTGCCATCAGGACCTCGCTGTAGCACTGCCAACCCCAGAAACCTGCTCCAGAAACTCCCTCACCATGCAGACACAGCCCCAGCCCTATGATGGCACAGCAGGGCAGCTGCAAACCCAAACCCACCCTCCCAACCACCTTCCCCATAGGTTCTGGCAGAAGAAGGAATCTGGGAAGTTATTGGGGATAGCCATGGTCAGCCTCTCTGATGTGCAGATGGATGCAGGACATGTCTGTATCATCTCCTTCTGCTGCACAAACCCTTCAGGGCTCTGGATGGGCAGTTTCTTTCTTTGTCCCAGAAGGGTTCAGCTTCCTAAGCCCTGGCCAGAGAGATTGGCATGGGCCTGGGCTGCCAAAAATTTGGAGAAGACTGATACCTGTTGCAGGAATGTTGGCATCCCCTGAAACTGCGGGGAGCTTGGCCAGGCCATCATACCCTGAGGGCTGCCACAGCACCCCAGCACTGCTGGGCATGGTTTCCTAAGGGAAAAATCCATTCAGGAGAGACCCAGCATGCTAATTTAAGACAGAACATGACATATGACTGTGATAAATCTCTGCAAGGGACAGGAGAAGCAGCAAGCATTGTACTCTCCAGGTAAAAGGAAGCAGCTGGGGAGCAAAGCAGCAGAAAGGGGGTTGCCCCAGTGGAAAACAGCGAAGTTTGAGCAAAGAAGAAAAGCTGTTGGTTTGGAGATGCTGTTACTTGAGGAGAAGAGCAATGGAGAAGCAAGAAGTGAAGCCAGCGCTGTTAACACACGTGCTGGGGCACGATGCTGTGCCAGCGGGGAAGGAGGGTGATGGGGGCAAGAAACAAGCACAGGCCAGAGTTATGGTGGGAAGATTTGCCATCTCTCCAGGAAATCCTCCCTTGCAGCTAGAGCCCACGGGCTAAGTGAGATGCAGAAACCTCGTTTATTCTGTGATTTCAGAGGTCTGAGCAACACAAGCACAAGATTTCTGAACGGAGCACATGGGGAAATTGCTTATTCACACTTGAATAACTTAAAAATGGCTGAAGCAATTTTACTTAAACTTTCTCCAAGAATTCCCCTTGGAGCCAAGCCATGCCTGGCAAATTTCAGCCCGAAAGGAATTTATTTCAGAAAAAGGATGAGAAACCGGAGCAGGGAGCAGGGGGGCACAGGCAGGGGGAGGATGCTCCATATAATCCCCTCTCTCCCTACAAGCTGTAATTAATGAGCCCCCCCTTGCTCCCGCTGGGCCTGTGCTGCCATCCGGTCTCTCCCCGGGGGCTCACACTCCCCCGGAGCAGACGGGCACAGTGCTGTGGTCCCGCTGGGGGCTGAGGATAGCGGGACCCAGCCAGGAGGGGTTCAGGTTGCTGGTGGAGGAGTCCCGAGTCGCTGCTTGGGTATCACAGCCGGCGGGCGGGCAGCCTGGGGAGCAGGGCTGGCAGGGGCTCCAGCGCCTGCACAATAGGAAATAACTGTGGTAACTGCGTGGTATTTGCTGGCAGGGGCTGGCTCTGTAACGCCAACCCGCCTGCTTGTGCAAGGGCTCGGTGCTGAGGACGGAGCTGCTGCAGCCCCCAGGGGATGAGGTGATGTCGTGGCCGGGGGACGTGCATGCCTGTAGAAACCCGGGCATCTCCCAGCCCTGCAATGTCACACATGCACCCAGCCCCGTCTCCTGCACTGACACCCCCCTGGCACTTTGTGTTGACGGCCGGAGAGGGACAGTGCCGCAACAGGGACTGTGTGGGCACGATGTGGGCAGGGATGGGCTAAGAGGTGGAACGTGGGGGCGTGGGGTACTCAAGGGAGTGTGTCTGCAGCACTGACCTGGGTTAACGATGCTCTGCCTTCCAACAGCCTGCCCGGCAAAGCTGTGATGCCCACGGTGACCTCGGGAGACATTTCTGTGCAGGCGGGGAGTGGCAGGACCTGCTCAAACGAGATGAAAGGAAAGCCTCGAAAAGCAGCAAGGAGCCACGGACGTTCAGAGGACAAGCCTCCCAGCCCAGCCCTCTCTCCGTGAGAAATTTCCCATCCAGAGACTCATATCCCACTGGAGCAAGCCGGACTTTCATTCCCTGTTTCCAAACACAGCCCCGGGGTGCTCTGGTGATGGGTCCACATCACACGGACACACACATGCTACCTCAGCCCACAGCCACGCACAGGGGTGCACCCACGCAGCCTGCCCAGCCACCACTCCTCACCTTGTCTGCAGGCAGCAACCTCAGCTGCACCTTCATAAGGAGAAGGTGATTAGGGAACAATTACTCCTATTTTCTCCAAAGATCTAAAGAGCATCAAATGAATTTACCCAGCAACACTTTTAAAAAAGCAGAAGGGAGTGCACTCCTCAGCAGGCAGCCAGCCCTGGGAGTGTATCGCTATGGGAGAGATACAAGGACCCATGTTTGAAGGGTGGCAACGACTGAGTGGGAAGAAAAAACCCTGAGAGAGGCCTCCGTATCCTGCTCTCCAGGAACATGGCTGTGTCAGGGGTACAGGAAACAGGGGTAGGGAGATCCCTCCTATTTCTGGGCTGGGCAACATTGTAGTGGGGCCATTGTGGCATCAGGTAGCACCTAATTGCCCAAGGGGCAGCACCTGGAGGGGCAACACCCAAATGGACAACACCTGAGCAGATCCATGGTGCCATCCACAGTGCAAGAGGGGCCCTGGGAGGTCCTGTCACCTGGTTCCCAGGGCAGGGAATGTTGCTGTGTGCCAGCTCGCCCAGCCAGCACGTTTCCTGCTGGGTCAGCGCTGGCTCCAGCCTGTCTCCTTCCCAGGTTCCCTGGGTGCTCTCCCCTCCAGGCGCTCCTCCCCATGATGCCAGGTGCTTGGCGATGCCAGTGGGATCAGTGTGGCTGGCAGCACCCATGCCAGCTCAGCTGGGCCCCAGCAAGGTGACCACCTCCTGCCACTTCTGGTCCCCACTTCAAAACCCTTTCCCAGTCCCACCCGCATCCACCACCCCTCACCTCTGGCAGCTTCAGGATGCAGTTAAACACTTCAGCACTTAAAATTTCAGGTGCTAATTGCTTAGTAATGAAAACTTTAATCACAGGGCAATTAAAACCTTAAGTAGCTGTGGGAGATCCATTCCATGTCAACAAAAGAAGAGTGCCGTCACTGCTCCGGCACCGCCCTGGCACTGTGCAGCACGGTGTGGCCGGGAGACCCTACCCTGCAGCCCCCACTCCTCCTGCTCCAAGGATCTGGGGAGCCCCTCACTTCCCACGCCGAGTGGGAGGTGGTCGAGGAATGATCATCTACTGCCGTAAAACTTAAAACCCAGCTAATTTTGGATTAAGTGCCATATGAAAGGGTTTTGTTATTTTAAATCTCCTACTTTCCAAATTCCCAGGATTAAAATTCTCTGCATTTATTTTAACCACATAACATTTGCAGACAAATCACTTCTCCCAGTGCAAAGTTTGAAGCAGGCTTAGGATATAAAGCCCAGCCACAAGCTTCAGGGTGGAATCACTGCAAGCTCCTGCCAGCGACCGCCAGCCCTATTTGCCAGCGTGAGCTTGCAGGAGAGCTCAGCCACCATTTCTTCAGGGGGAAAGGGCCCAGCCTGCCAGGTGCCAGAGCCCTGACAAGCATTGTGAGGAGGGAAACTGGCTCTGGGCTGATACCTTAACTGGGGATGAGCCCTTGGGAAAAAATCCAATGAGGTTTGTGTGTTTGCAGAGCTGGCCCTGTCCATCTGCTGCAGGGTGCATGTTGCAACCAGGCTGATGCTGTCCAGGTGACACCGTCCACTTTTTTATCAGCCCTGTCTCATCAGATGAAAACACCACCACCACCACCACCAAGAAAATCAGTGTTTGCCCCTTGCTCTGCAGGTCTCTGAGTCCAAATGGGAAAGGAGGCAACTAGTCTTGCATGGCTCCAGCTCTGCCAGGAGAGCACTGGGGTGGGGGGTGGGAGGCAAAGGCTCCAGGGCCAGGGGCCGAGGCTTGTCCCCAGCTGCCGGGAGGTGTGGGAAACATGGGTGCCTGCGGGCAGCCAACTGCCCCCCACTCTTTATCAAAAGCAGGATCAGTGTCTGGCAAATGTCACTCTCCCGCATGCTTCCCGGCTGGGAGGTCCGTTTCCTCCCACCACCTCCCATCACCCCCTTCCCCTTGCTGCCTCCCAGCCATGCGGCAGGACGGGGCACAGCAGGAGGGGACATGGTGGGATGCACTCGTGAGTGGGTGGCCGTGGGGCTGGGGGGCCAAGGCAGGGAAATCAAATGCTGATGCCCCAAGGTGCAGTCCTCATGCAGCTCACCGCCCACACAGGTATATCTGCCAGCCAGGCAATTAGCAGACTGGCCCCATTAATGATATTTTAGGGGGCTGCACCTGAAATGCCAGCGTAGACACCCTTTGCATGCCCAGTCCTGAGCTGGGGGCAGTCTGGTGCCCATCTTAGTCATGGGGAAGAGATTGTTCTATTTAGAATCCTGCCGCACGTCCCAGCCTGACCCCACAGAGCCATTCCTAAGTGGAGGTTAGTGATCCCAAGTGGGACAACAAGAAGTTTGGGGTTCCTGTTCCTATCTAAAACATGCAGAGATGCTCAGCAGATCATTCTGGCTGCAAAAAGACAAGAGGCATCAGTTGACACTGCATGTCCCACAGAGCTGGTTGCTCCCCTGGACTGAGTGCACAGGCACTGGCAGCATGTCCTGCTGGGGCTGCCTGGGAGCAGCTGGAGGTGACAGTGGTGATGGGTAAAGCTGGGCTGTGGTGGGGCCAAGTGCAGGGCCTGGACCCCACTACTTCTGTCTGCCCATCCCCTCCAGACTCCAGAGGACAGGGGCAGCCCTCAGAGCAGGTGGGCTTTCCTGGACCCCCTAGCCAAGGTTTTGGCATTCCCCAGCCTGGGGATACCCCAGTCCTGCCTCCCACCCCACCTGGAGAATCCTTTGCCCAAAGCCGGCTCTGGATGCTGTGCCTCCCGTCGCCATGGCAACCCCCATCCTTGCCAGGTTGCCATGGCTCCCCGGCCCCCAGCCACAGTCTCATCCTCAGTGAGGAAAGGACCCAGTGTTTCAGGTCCTCAGGGGCTGCCACCACAGGGGATGCTGTGTGGGGCCTGAGAACAGGGGGTTGAGCCAGGACAGGAGGATGGATGATGCTGTGCATCTCCACGTCATTTTGGTCCCGTGGGGGGACAAGCTCAGGGACCACCCGGGACCTTGGGGTGCTGGTGGGGTCAGGGTCTCCTCGGACCATCACAGGTGGCAGAGGGCTGGCATCACTTTGCGGGCCATCCTCATGCTTTCCAAACTTGCCTTCTTCCCGCCCAGGGTTTCTCTCCTCGGTGCAGCAGCCCCAGCTCTGCAGGCCAGTGCCAGAGCCCTTTGGTGTGGCCACCTGCTGGCAGCATCAACAGCATCGAGCACACACGACCTTCCTCCGGTACCGTCTAGTCCCCTGGCCACTGTTCCCTTGAAATTCCATCGCACTCACTGCAGACATCCCACAAGGCTCTGGGGAAACCTCAGCATGGGGCTCCCATTGCTGCACTTGCTGTGCTGGGGTGAGGGCTCTGCCCAGCGGCAGCGCGCGAGCCCGGCGGGCTCCAGGCTAGCAGAGCTAAATAAACACAGACACCGTGAGAAAAAGGCAGCCAGGAATAAATAGTCAAACAAAAAAAAAACAAAAGCCGAAGGAATAAACAAACCGGGGACGTGCCCAGGCACGGTACAAGACTCCAACTCGGTGCTTCCAAGCCAGGCTCCAACCCAGCCCCAGTGCCCCGCGGGCGGTGGAGCCCAGCCCGCTGGCAGCACCCGCCCGGCTGCACTCCCCACGTCCCCCCTGGCTGCAGGGATCCCCTCTCCCCGCCACGCCGCATTCCTGGGGCGCCGGAGGATGAGGGTGCGAACACCCTGGGAGAGGTGCCAGGCAGCGCCCGACCTGCCTGGGATTTGCATCCACTGCCCTAGCACTTGGCTCGAGAGGGATAAGCCCAGGCTTAGCAATGGCTTTCCCTGGGGCTGGGTCCCAGTTCCTAACCAGTTCTGCCATAGCCCTTTCCCACACTAACTGGGGTCAAGGGAGCTGTGTGGTCTCTGTTCCCCCTCTCCCCTCCAGCACTCAGGGACTTTTCAGCTTTGCTCCAAAATGGAGCTCCAAGTTTGCTCTGAAGTGCAAGGGTGGGAAAGGGGCAGGGTCTGCGGTCAGGGGGACCAGCAGGAGTCCCCAGGGGATGTGGTACCACAGGGTGGACACGACAGCAGGCTGCAAAGCTGAGGCACAGACCTGCAGCTCCCCCCTTGGAGCCTGGCTGAGGTTTGGATGGTGATGAGGAAATCAGCTGAGAACCTGCAAATTCAACACTTCTCTGGGAAAACCCACGGTGCGGGGCCTGAATGGCAGTGAGGGAGAGGGCAGCTCAAGGAACTCAGGGTCTAACATGCTGTCCCAATCACTGTAAACCTGCTTTAAAACTCTCCACAGGGCCCTGACACTACACCTCCCTCTCCAGCTGGCATCCAGTGGTGCTCAGCCAGGCAACAGAAACGCCAGTTGAAGTAGCCAGTTATTTTAAGAGCCTTCACTGGCAGTAACTGGCAAAAAAATAGAAAGAAAACCAGAATAAGTAACAAAGAGCATTCCCCGATACATACTTTTGCAGCAGTGCTTCCATGCATTTGGTGTAAAATCTGTTGCAGGCAAAAAACCAAAACAAAAATGATATAAAAGGAAAATGGCCATAAAGTCCATCTGCAAAGCAGCACCTGGGCACCCTGGGAGGGCAGGACACTAGCAGTGCTGCGCTGCTGGCAGCCAGGAGCTCAGCTGATGGGATTTTGCATGCAAACTCCTCATCTGCAGGTTTCCCTTGGCTTTTTCAGTCTAAAAGCAGGAGTACAAGGCAAATTGCTGGCATGCCACACTCTGCTCCAGCAGCCAGGCAGACAGGGCTGCCATGGTCCCAGCAAAGCCCAGCTCACCTTGGGAGCCAGTGACAGTGGAGCTGCAGCTTTGGCTTGGCCAGGACATCTTTCGTGTCCTCTGGCACAATTTTGCTGAGATTTCCAAGTGAGCCGTGTTTGAACTTTGCCTCCACATGTCTGAAGGAACAGGCTTCTCCCTGGCTGTGGAGGGATGCTTTCCCATGCTGCTTGGCAGCAAGGCTTCAGGAACTCAGCCTGTTGCAGAGAGACCTGCAACATAAGATTTATCTCTTTGTGAGTGCTATATTCCTAAAAAGAGCCTGTCATGGCATAGCCTTCTCCACCGCATGCTGGCTGAGATGCTGTACCAGCCATCCCGGCTCCCCAGGTGTGGAAAATGGCCCCCAAGGCCAGCAGCAGCATGGGCTATTTTACCTTTTTATTGGGGAAAACCCCATGAGGAGGGGTAGAAGAATGAAGGACGCGTTGCTCCAGCAGCCTGTGGGTGCTGGAGCTGGTTTGGCGTGCCCGTGGCTGGGTGACCCCAGTGTGCCCCTGCCTGCCACCTCCGTGGGAAGGAGCAGCGTGGTGAGGGAGGACCTGCCCTTCCCACGTCAGCTGTGGAGAGGAGAGCAGGGAAAGCATATGGGCAGACGGATGCACCTGGGACTACACTAAGTGCCTGGGAAGCCCTGGTCCCAGAATTTCTCCAGCCCCCAAAACATCATTGAAAAAAAACCCCGCTGAGCTGCTGGGATGCTCAAACTGGCCCCATGCTATGCCTGGCACTGTCCTCACCTGCAGTGGGGTTGCAAATGCAAGGGATGGAGCCATGGGGAATGGGGGCTAGGGAGGGGATACTGATCCAAACCCTATTCCTTGGCACCTCAGAGACCGCTGAGTGATGCCCTAAGGCAAAGGTCAGGCTGCAGGAGTGCTGAGTCCCCAGGACAAACAGCACCCACACACAGTGTTTGGGGCAGGACCTCTGTGGGTGCCAGAGCCCCCTCAGCCAGTGGCTCAGCAGGTGCAGCTGCGGGTACCTCATGTTCCCCTCTTCCAGTTCCTGGCCTCCAGCAGAGCATTCAGGGGTAGGTCAAGCATTTTCTTCTTTCTCTCCCCCCTCCCTTTCCAAGATGAAGAATTTAATTTTAGTTTTTACAGCTCCTCCTAGGTGGATAAATCCATTCCTGGCGAGTCCAAGTCCTGGAAAATCTTGTGAATCTAATGCTGGCCCTTCTGGCAGTCACTACAGCAATTCCTGTTTCTCTCCAGCCGCACTCTGTAAAGTTTTATAGTTTCCTGGTTGTAGCTGCAAGGCTCCAGCCGTGCCGAGGAGGGTGGTGGGGGGAGAGCCCAGCACTCAGGAAACTTGAGGCCAGGGAGGCAAAGCAGAGAACTGAGGCCAGGTGGGACATGCTGGGAAGCCAAGGAGATGCCAGGTCCCTCCACAGACTCCTCTGGGCAGGGATGTCCTGCACATGGAGACTTGGTCCATCGCAGCTGTCTCCCCCTTGTGAGGAGGACCAGAGCCAGCCAGTGTGACATGGGGTGGTGGTGGGGAGATGCCATCCATCATCCAGCATGGAACACACACCTGGGGAATGGACACAGCCACTGGTGTTATAGCTTCGCTGGGTGCAAGAGGGGCTCCTCAGCAAGACCCAGCACTCCTCCAAGATGGCTCCCTAATGAAAATCAGCTTCATATCTGCTTTATATCATCCCAGCACTGCCCCAGCCCCTGAGGGGATGAAGAACATGCATAGCAAGCAGTGCCATGGCACCGCCCATCACCTCACTCACCCACATCAGTCAAGTGCATGTCCTGGGAGGGGTAACATGGCACCATCACAGATGGAGAAACAAGCCACAAGGGTGCTCTGACTGGGGTCGGCTTCATCCTAGAGCAGGATATGGTACTGGCCACATGATGAGGGAGTCTTCCCATACCTCTGGCTTTGCAGTGGCACCAGTGCTCCCATCCACTCTCCTGTGAGTCATGGGCACCTGTGCATGGGGCAGATGAAGCACCACATCACCAAATATCTTGATTTTATTTCTGAGCCTTACCTGTACTTGGTAACTTCTGATGGAAAATTGGACCCTCAGATAGTTCAGGGGTAAGAGGATGGGTCTGCTACCTGTGGGAGGCAGCAAGATGCCCCAGCTTAATGCACTGCCATGGCTAAAAATCCCAGCTGATATTAGGTTGTTTTAGGGAAGCAGGAGAGATGAGTGCCAATGTTATAACTCCATCAGCCCCGTTAATGCTCATGCTCTGACTTTGAAGGCCAAAGCCACTGTGATCGGCTCCGGCTGCTCCGTCACCAAAAGGATATGGTAAAAATAGCCCAGAGAGAAGCAGAGACTGTGATGGCCAGGGAAGTGATTTCTACAGAAAAAGAAAGAGGATTAGGAGAGAGAAGAAAGGGGAAAAAAGGGATGTGACACTGGTATGCAGCCCCCCAAACCGGCCTGGTGCCCCACTGTTCTTTCTTGAGGAGCTGTAAGGCATCACAGGAGCCAAGAGACAGCAACTGGGATGAGAATGGCTGGGTGGGAAATGCTTTTCCGCTGCTGATTCCACACTGGGGCTTCCCACATCCTTCCTGGTCACCCAGCAGCCAGGGACCAGAGGATGCCAGTGGATATCTCAGTGCCCATGGGTTCTGGGGTTGTGGCACAAGGGGAGCCAGGGGATGGGGATGCTCTTGGGAAAGCACCACATAGGGAAATCTCTCCTCAACTTTGTGCAGCAGGCTGCCTGGGATGTCCCCATCCTCTCTGCCAGCACCATGTTGCTGGAGGACATCACGGGTCACTGAGCAGCAGAGAGACCTGTCTCACCCTTCACACCCTTCCCAGAAACAAGGGGCCAGGGGGAGGTGGTGAGGAGGGCCGTAAACTCTGCATTATCACTAATTAAGCACTTGGCTGTCACCGAGGCTTCCCAACACGCCTCTTTCTCTGACACTTTTACTGTTTGGGGAAATGGTGTCTCGGGCCTTTGATGAACTTACTGTGAAGTTGAAAGGAGCTGGTGGCGTGGTGCCAGGGCCCGTCACAATTGTCTCTCAGGCTGGGGATGGGAAATGACCCATTTATAAAAAGTGAGGTGATAAATTAGACCTGGGAAGTAGAAGCCACAGACTCTGAGGATAAAAAGCAGGATGGGCCACACCAACTGCTGGGTGCCCCTGCCTGCCCCTGGCTCTGGCATGTATAGCCAGGATGGGATGAACCCAAGGAGGGGGGGGTAAACCTTGTCCTGCCAGCAATTCCAGCTCAGCACCTGGTCCCTGCCATGTTGGGGGGCATGAGCTGGGAGGGAAGGTGGCAGGGTAGGGCACCAAGGAGGACTCTATCAGGGTTATTTATTAGAGGGTATTTTTGGGACAAAGCAGATTCAAAAGCTGGAAACCCAGGGCAGGGATGATGATGAGGAAAACATCCCACTGTCAGGCTGTCAGGAAGAGCTTGGGACCCAACTTAGAATTCAGGCTTTAGCTGCAGTGGTGCACTGCTCAAAGTGCCACCAGGACACAGGCATTGGTGGGTGCAGATGACAGTGAGTGAGGCCATGCATCTCTGCTGTCCCCATGTGGGGACTCTGTGACCACTGCCAACACAGACCTTCCTGTTACAGGAGGCCAAGTCAACCCCTGGGATCAGAGTGGGTCACAGGGGGCTGACTCCTGTGGTACTGAGAACCTACGAATTTATTTCATGCAACACAATCGAGGGTCATGGGGGACTCACAACTCCCCAGGTCATAAGCAAGTGAAGATGTGACCATGCTGATGTTTGAACTCAGGAGCCACCACCTGCAGCCCCACCACCAGCCACCTTTGAGGCACTCCCCATCCCCTGCACTCACCCCTTGTCTCTGGCCATGGGCCATTGCTCATCTCCAGGGAGAAAAAACAGTGGAGGGCCTGTGCCACAGGATCACTCCAGGTCAGCTCAGGTTGGGAAGGTGGCTGGTTCCTTATGGCTCCGGTACCCGGTCGCAGGGAGTTGCGGCTGCAGAAGGCAGCTGTCACCATCCTTATCTCCATCCCAGTCCCTGTCCCCAGGCTGGGGTGGTTCTGAGGGATTCTTCCCTCCACAGGGCTGGACCAGCACCCAGTGTGGGGTGGGAGGGACACCAGCCCTCTTCGTGGAGCAGCCCATTGCAACAGGCTTTCTGGGACTGGCAAGGCTGCAGGGCGATAGCCCTCTGGGAGGGCTAATCACTGCCAATTAACACTTGTCAGGCTTGCCTGGCAGCCGGGAGGCCTGATGCAGCAGGTGATGGGCTTTGCCAAGCAACGGGAGGGAGACCCTCTGGATTTCACACATCCACACACATTGCAGGCACTTGCTGCGTTGGCCACAGGCTGCCCAGCCTTCGTGTGCGCAAGAGACTCAGCCCTGCATGGCAGGAGTGGCCGTGTTGGGCTGGGACTGCTGCCAAGGAGGGTTGTTTCCTCCAGGCAGCAAAACCCCAGGACACAGAGATGCTGTTTCTCATTCTTTCTTGGGGTTTGCCTCCCACAGCAGCCAGGCACCTGCTGGGATTTTACCCCTTTCCCAGGTGACAGAGGAGCAGCCCTCAGCATTGTCCTCTCCCTGGAGGGGCCCAGCCCTGCACAGCTATGGGCAAGATGCCTCTGACTGCAGTGAGCACGTGGGCTGGGCAGGAGGCCCAGGGGTCTGTGCTGCTGGACCCCAAGGGCTCTGCAGGGCAGCCTGCCTGGGTCTTGTCCTCCATAGGAGACAGCACCTACAACCCATCCTCTATATCCCTCAAAAACCCTCTGGTTGCCTTTTAGGACTCCCTCCCGAGCCCCTGGTCTCTGCCCTGTCACTGCTGCTGTACCACAACATCCCCCAAATATTTGAGCCTTAATTCTTTCTAACACCATATATGTGTGAGTATACATATATATATATATATATATATGTAAATCTTATCCTCCCTGCATTGTGTTTCTCATTAATTATTCACATGTCATGAAATAGGAATGAAAACAGATTGCACAATGCTGGCCAGAGTCTTGCAGGAGAGAAAATCAGCCCCAAGATTTCCTGCAGCCACCTCTGGGCTCTGGCACAAAACCCTTTGCCCCAGGCACAAAGTGCCTGGTGCTGGGGTGTCCTGCTGAGCACCATGACACCCAGGAAAGGGACCTTTACTGAAGGGGGGCTGAGAGGACACCCTTGGCCGTGGGGGCTGTGACTGAGACCCAATCCCACCCCCAGCCACTGGGTTTCATTAGACATTTTTGACTGAAAGAAATCCCTTCCCCATGGAGGTACGTGCTGACTGCAATGGAGTCACATCCTAACCTCACCTGCAAGAGACTAAATAGACAGGGGGCTGCCTCAGCCTCCCACTCAAGTTTCCCATGTTCTTGAGCCTGCTCCAGTTTTTTCATCCTTTCTCGAGCCAGGATATGATGACTGCACCTGGTCTCACCCCCTGAATACAGAGCTAGGCACATCCTTCTGCTCTTCCACACCCTGGGCATGCACACTCCAGCACTGTGCCCTGGGGTCACGGCCCTGCACGGATGGGAACTGCTGCTCCTGCTCCACCCTCGTTATTTAAAAATCTGCCACGTATACTTGATCTCTGTAATTTTTAAGAGGTTATCAGGAAAAGAGGGCTGAAGCAAGTCCGTCTTTGTGCCCTTTCAGCCTCTCACCACATGGTCCTGGGCTCATCACTCTTGCCCTCCACTCCTCCACATTCTGGAGGAGCCGGGTTGATTTAAGCAGTGATAGAGCAATATTTCCACTGCTTTGCTTCATTCTCTCTGCCTATTGTAATCTTTTCTTTGCTCTTTTGACCATCAGCATATATTGAATAAGAGCTGTTAATTGAGCTGTCTGCATTGACATGTTGGGCTTGTACTTAGTGGCTATAATTAATTTAGGACAATATCTGTGAATTATATTGATTAGTCTATCCAAGATGCATCATCTCACACAGGCCCATGGTGAATGTCATTTATCTTCACAAAATCCTTTCCCACAGCAGTGGACTCCTTCAGCCTTAACTAACCTAAATATGTCACATTTTTCCTAACATGCTGCCTTCTCCACATCATTAATGAGCATAGCAAACCATACCAATGCTAATGTTCAGCAGCCCTCCCAGCCCTCCACTGAATTCCTGCCACAGGGAGTCAAGACTCAGTTCCCACAGGATGGAGGTAGAAACCA
Organism: Apus apus; assembly: GCF_020740795.1. Lineage (NCBI taxonomy): Eukaryota > Metazoa > Chordata > Aves > Apodiformes > Apodidae > Apus > Apus apus. Next base: position 17,551,848 of record NC_067289.1, read on the forward strand.
GGACCTGGTGAGGTGGAGGTGCCTGGATGCCCACACAGACGCTGGAATGGGGGTGACTTTGTGTGGTGGATGCCACCAAGGGCTTTTCCACCTCACCATTGGGTTGATCAAGGGAGAAACCATCCTGTGAAAGGTGCAGCCAGGTCTCGTCAGTGGATTGAGCTATGGTCAGCACATGAACCTTGACATGCTTGGCCATGTTTGCATTTCTTTGGTGGCTTTTTCTAGAGGGTTTTTTTTTGTTGGCTTTCCATGACTGAAGAAATGTGATGGTGGATCTGCCCTGCTCCTGCAGACTCCCCTGCTCCCTCTGCCTCTCCACAACCACATTTGGCCACATCCTTCCGCACTGACCACTTGCCCCCTGCAGAAAGCCTTTCCCAAGGCTCTCCTATAAGAGTTCAGCAATGCTGGAGCCTGTTTTCAGGCACGGCAGGCAAATCCCCCGCTCCCGCGGGAATGCTGGCATGCCTCTGGAGCCTCCACCGGTAGGACAGGTTATGCTTATGGGGACGTGTAGTGGCTTGACCTGGAGAAGGGCTGGTTCTGGCTCCAGGGCAGGCCCTTTTTTAGAAGCAGTGTGCATCACCACTGAGACCTCCTTTGATAGCTGTACTACAAACAGACACGCAAACAAACCAACCAGCCCTTCAGATATCACTCGGGCAGAAAAACACAATTACAGGGCTCAGGTTTTCAGCGTCAACCTCACCCTGGCGCTTTGGAGAGCCCTGAAACCAGCAACTGCTTAACTCTGCATCCAAGGTCTCTCCCAACTTCCCAAGATCTGCAGAGGTGTTTACCCAGTGCAACAGCGCACCGAGATGGAGGAAACTCGGCAGCCCCAGCGGCGCCTGATCTCAAGGTAGCGGGGAGATGGGGCACACAAACCTCGGCATGCCGGCAGCCTGACCTTGCCCAAACAACTGCACACTGCAAGATCTTGTTTGGGACAGATGGAGCAAGAGTGGAGAGATGTTTAGGCTAAGTCCTTGGTATTTAGCCGTCGGAATTTAACCCCGCTGGTTCTGATTATGGCTCAAGAAGTTCAGTTTCCACCCCAGACCACCGGTTTTGCCCACTTAAGAGCAGTCGGTGTCACCTCTGACCCCCCCGGCAAACTTTATTGCTGCAGCCTGCGAGGAAGCAGCCGCATCGGCTGCCTCGTAAACTCCAGAGCTGCAGAGGGCTGGTCCTGGCAAATAAAACCCTTACAGATGCCCTCAGACCCCTGTACTCCCTGGGGTCCCCCCAGGGCCACCCAGCATCACCAGCACCATCACAGGATCCCCTACGGGAGAAGGGAAGGGTCATGGGCAGCCAAAGCAATGCCACTCCATGTTGTGGTGGCTGGTGCCTGGGGAAGGCTCCCACAAAGACAGGGTGTCTCCACTCCCATGGATACATGTCTGACTGGCACAACGCTGGGTAGGATTTCCTTGCAGGGGCTTGGAAGTGTCCCTGCTGCCTTGTGGTCTGGGGAAGAGAAAGGTGACCTCAAGTGGTTCCCATCCTCACCGGGGTCTCTCCCCCTCATCCTGAGCCCCTTCACTTGCTCAGAACCATCCCAGCTCCTTCTGTCCTCAGACCCTCTCCCATGCATGCATGGTCCTGGGTACTACCTCTGCACACCCAGGTCCTCAGCTCCACCACCTGTGCCAGGGTTTTGGCTTGGGACTTCTCCAAGGACACTGCAGCTGGCATTCACCCTGCTTCTGACACACAAGCCAGCACAAGCCTCCCTGGCATCCTCTCTGCTGACACCTTCTACTCTGTACCCAGATGTTCCTAGCTGCATCTGCTTCTCCTGCCATGTCCTGAGGGTCAGAGACCAGCACTGGTGGCACCCTGGCTCCTGAGTCCCCTCCCCTGGCTGCAATGCTGCTGGAGAGCCTCTTCCAGACAAGCTCTAAGGAAACCTCTAGGAGCTTTCCTGTTTCTGTGCCATGAGCCAAGGCTCAGGATTTGTTTTGGAAACTCTCCCAGGGGAGGCTTTTTGGCTTTTTTTGTTTTCCCCCCCCTTTAGAAGGATGAGGTGTGCACAGTTTGGGCTCCCTGGCGCTGGCTGATTTTGCTTTGATTTCTCCCAAGATGATGAGCAAACATATGGGAACAAAACTGTATGCCCAGCCTGGCTTGTAGGTCCTCTCCAGGGTGACACAGTGCCATACATGGTCAGCATCCTCCAGGAGAGCTGAAACCTACATTGCTAACGTGCACAGCAAGCAAACACATAGGTACTTAAATTAAGAAAAATTCCTCTTCCAGGTTTCCCCATACCTTGTAATGAACCCCAGAAAGGGCACCCAGCCACAGTTCCCCCTTTCCAGGCCATACCTGGAGGTGGTGTCCTGTGCCAAACCACCGCGTGCTCCTCAGCACCCAATGCTGCCTTAAACAGGGTGCAAGAGCCTTGACCCGCTGCAGAGGTCATCCTCACCATGCTGAGGGAAGGAAGCTGCATCTCCCCCTGGGCGAGAGCCAGGGGATGGAGACACCCCAGGGTGCTCAGAGAAGGCAGCTGGTACCCAAAAGGACTCAGGGCCTCAAAGCTCCCAGTTGGTGCAAGGGCTACACCCTCTCTTGACATCTCACAGCTTGCTAGGAGGAAGGCTGTTTTGGCAGGAGAGACAACTTTTCAGGAGAGAAAAGGGACAATTTCGGCAAAGCTGGACAGGGCCCCCCCCTCCCTTCAAACCACTGAGTGCACTCAGCGGGGATGCAGAGGGGCACGGCAGGCTCGGGGCCGCTCTCCCCAGGGACATGACGTTGACACTTCAAACGGTACCGACCAAAGGCCCTGGGAGCAGACTGCCGGCAGGGCTGCTGGCGCCGTCCCTAGACGGCCTCCTCGGGTCCGAGGGCTGCGAGCGCTCGCCTCTCTATTTACATTACCAGGAATGCACAAAACAGGGGGGTGCAGGCTGAGCGGGGGGGTGGGGGTATCGGCTGATTGTTCCCAGGATCCCCTTGTCAGAAACCCTCCCTGCTCCGCTAGTGTCTCTTGATATATGGCTTGCATTAGGGGATGAAAGTGAGGCATAGCTTGGGGTTTTGGCACGACAAACCCCATTAAACTCTCTCTGGGAAAATGAGTCCAAAAAGCATTTCGGGGGGTTGAGTCACTAACAGAGCTGTGAGCAGCATTTACCCACACCTCCAGCAGCCCAGCCCAAAAACACAGCCAGGGCAGGTGAGGGGAGTGTGCTGTGGGGGGCTGGGTGCTGGCAAGCAGTTACAGCACCCTGTTTCGCTCACCACCCCGCAGCACCCATTGTCCTGCTGGGTGCCTGACCTCAGCCTTTCACAGGGGTGTTGTTCTCAGACCCAGGCACCCCTCTGCTACCTGGATTGTTTGGACTGGTTGGAGGAATTGAAGGGTTTGGGGAGGGGTCTTCCCTGCACTCCCAAAGTTGTTTTGGGGGAAGGGGTAGGGACAGGGCCCTTCCCCACCATGGTAGCCTGACCTGGGGGTCACCCCACACCGTCCTTTCTGGTGAGTTCAGTGGGCAGCAGGATGCACCCTCCTGGCACTGCACATCCCTTGACTGCTTTTCACTTCCCCAGGCACAGCAGGGCAAACCAGCTGGGGTCCAGCTCAGCTGCACTGGGGAGTGTCAGGCAGGGTGGAGGGAGGGTCAGTGCAACTCTGAGCCCCCAGCCCCTTTGCATGTCATTCCCAGCTCAGAGGTTGAGGGACAGGCACCTGCCTGCACCTCCCAGCCCTGAAAGGCCACTTTGCAGGTGATCCGCTCCAGGGCAAGGGGAGGGCTGCCCAAAACTTTCCATCACTCTGTGACAGAGCTGGAAAATCCCTGCAGAGGCTGAGGCAGGAGTCAAAGGAGCAGCAGGGACAGCTGAACACAAGGGAAAAGAAAATTGCTCTCACCCAGAGAAGGCAATCCCCTCCAAAGCCAGCCCTCCTTGCCCTGCCCTCCCTGGCCATGCTGGGTTTGCTGCTCTCCATGATGAGAGGCCACATAAATCCTCAAGTGCCAGTTGTGAGGCAGTTTAACGTGCCTGACCACAGATACCAAGAACAACATTAACAGGAGGGGCGGGAAGTGGGGTAGCAAGGACCTTGTTTGCTCACCTGTCCCCTGCATCCCTCCCACCTGCCCCCCCAATCCCTCCCAGCCATCCCTCACTGTGCTGCACTCACCCCTGATTTCCCTACAGATGGGCCAGGGATTCACTGACAACTGGGGGTATTGGGCCAAGGCAGAGCAGGGCAGGAGGCTGTGCAGCAGCTGTTTTGGCGAGCACCACAAAAGCCTCTGGCTGCTGCCTGCATTGGGATCCCAAGGGCCCCTTCCCAGATGAAAGAGCTGGGATTCCAGCCCCACAGCACCTCCCATGCTCCATGGGTCTGGGGAGAGCATGGCAAGCCAGATGGTGCAAAGGCACCCAGGGACTGTGACACTCTGGTCACCATCCTGTGGGACATCAAACCCTGCCCTCCCTGGCCTGCCATGTTTGCCTGGTGCTAATGCTGGGGCATCCTTGGTATCCCCAGCAGGGTAACACCCCGTGGGTGCTCATGGTACATTGTGACTGGGCACTGGAGGGGAGGGGTGGCTGTCAGGAATGAGAAGCAAGGCCCTGGAAGATGTCCAGCTCTCTTTTAATTAACCTGAACAAGCCAGAACTTAAGTTTCTGAGCCAAGCCGGAGTCTCCCTGTTAGGAAAAGCCTGCAGTACCTGACAGTAATGTAATAACTCTCATTTTGAGCTCTCTAATAGCAGTGCTGTGGAACGGCTCCAAACCCGCTGGTCTCCCTGCCTTTCCGCAATCCAGCTACCTTCATGGCTTTATGGCAACGTTAACAGAGATACCAGTGTTAGCGCCTCACCTCCAGCTCGGCTGGCAGGGACCTGGCACCGCCCAGAGGAAACCGGCAGCCCGTGGCGGGGCCGGACTGGCTCCCGGCACACACTCCAGCACCCATCCCCCGCGGGGACACGTCACTGTGCCCCAGCCCATGGTGTCGAGCTGTTACCCCCGCGGGGGACGGGGACTGGTTCAGTGGTGCCCTAGGATGCTGGTCCACTAGAATGTTTGGCTGGGAGGCACACACCATCCCTCTGGGATCCAGCCGTTCTCAGGGAAATGCTTGCATCACTGTAGGGTACAGGATCCAGCCCTTTCCCAGCCACTACAGGAGCTGCCAGAATCAATGGGGGATGGGGCAACAGCCCCCCAGCACCTTTGCTCCAGTGGGCTCATCCCCTGCAGCCCGACAGGAGCTTGAGGGTTCTGTGTGGCAGGGACAGCCTATCTGCACACCCCACTCCCTCCCAAGGCTGAAATTAGCTTGATTGCACTAACCTAGAGAAGAACTCGATAGCTTGAGGTACTTCAGAAATATTTCTTCCTCCTCCCCAGAGAGAACAGGACGTTTTTCACCCTTCAAACCCCCAAGCAGAAAAAGAACAGAAGGAACCAGCAAGAAACACGACCCTCCTTCACTTCAAGCTCAGAACTTTCTGGTCTGTGGGGAAACACCCCCAAAAACAGCTGAGGGTATGTGAGCTGTTTATAGCAGTTCCCACCCATCCATGACTCACAGGTGACCCTCTGTGGGTCTTTCCCTGGCTTTGGTCTCGGTCAGCTGAGCCCTGTCAGCAGCTGATGCTTTAGAGGGGTTTCCCAGCACCCCCAGCTGTCACAGGTTTGCAATACAACCTGTGTGCTCCAAGAGTGGGTTTGGAGGCTGTGCTTCACCCTTGCTGGGCATGACATGGAGAGCTTGTTCCAAAACACAGCCCTGACCAGGAGTGCCGCAGGGCATGTGGGTGGGTCACCCTGCCCTCCTCCTGTCCCACTGGGTTGGGAGAGATACATTTTGGGTGCCACTGGCCCTGGTGGCAAGAGGCAGATTTGTCACTGCTACCACAGGCGCAAGGCTGGGGTGAGCAGCAGGAGGAGGAAGGGCCAAGGGAGCAGCCGGCATGTGGCATCTCAGCTCTGCACATCCCAGCAGAGCAGGGAGCAGAGCTGGGAGCAGAGCTGGGTGCTGCTGCAGGGAGGGCATATGTGCCCCGGTCCTGCTGTCACCCGACATCAGGGAACAGCCGTGTCCCTGGGCAGAGCAGGATTGTGCAAAAGCCCCAGGTCACAGCTGGCTTCCAGCACAGGAGCTGACAAAGCAGCACTGTTCCCATTTGTGGGACTGGAAACAGCTGCCTGTGGGATGCAGACAGCCTGAGATGGTGGGACAGGACAGGCTGCCCAGGGGGGACAAGCTGACAGCCCTGCTGGGGCTCGCCCAGACCCTCCTGGTCCCAACTGGTTTCAGCTGGGAGCCAGGCTGGGGCAGCAGAGGCTCCTGTCAGTGGCCATGGCTTTCTTCCTCTGGTGGGAGGTTTCTCCCCGAGCCGAATGTCACTCTGAGTGCGGAGCTGCCGCTAATACCTTCTTTGCTATTTTTAGCTCAGCAGCCTCGTGCTGTTGGTTTCAGCATAATTTTTTTTCCTCCCAGTAAATTCCAAATCTTTTCCCTCTTTCACCTTCTATTCCGGGATGCTGCCTGCACCATTCGGCTTTGATCTGCACTGATGCCAAGTGTGTTTTGAAACTCTAAGTATAGCACATCCCTCGAATTTCTCTTATCTAGTAAAGCAGTAATATCCTCAAAGAGCAGCAGGCAGCTGGTTAAACACCTGACACCTCATGGCTCAGTCCACACTGGCTACTCCTCAGCCTGGATCCCAGGCATCCTCCTCTCCAGAGCACTATATGGGCTCATGACCTGGGCTGCACTTTGCTCCTAGCTGCCCTTTTCAGTCTGTGAGCTGTAAAATAAGATTGACAGCAACTTTGAGATGCCAGCAGCAAAGAGGGACAATATTTCCCTCTTTTTTCTTTTTTTTTCTTTCCCCCCCCCCCAGTGCTGCCCAAATGCAGCCTCTAATTTTGCATCTGTATAATGATTGCAGATCAAAATAATAGTATTTAGGATGTTAAAAATAACCAATTTTCCAGTGTATGCAGGTAACCAGATGGCCAGAGTTGTCTGTAACTCTGCAAGGGCAGAGATCTGAAGCCTGCTCTTATATCTGTCCCCAAAATGTCTCATGCTCCGTACACAAATACTGTAACAAATTAACATCAGATGTTACCCTTGATATAATTAGAGAGGATTTAGAGTGGCAGAGCCAGCAAATTGCTGCGATTTATGTGAAGCCCCTACCCAGAATTCTGCACCCACCCACAGCTGGTTTGTCACCAGAAAAAATACGTTTGTTGGGTGGAAGCTGCCCAGGGTGAGCAGCCCCCAAATGGACTCAGACCTTTTGGGGAAAACTGGGCCATTTGCACCATGTGGCCCCAGATTTGGTCCCTAGATGAGTTGCTGGCAACAGCTCCTTGGAATGCTCATTGGGGTACAGGGTCCTGGGGGGATACAGCAGCACTGACGAACTCTACATAACCCATGAAAGTCAAGTACAGCATCTAGAACCAGAGTGCTAGGAAGCATCAGTTTTGTTAGGAAATATTTCCCCCCCCTTTCCCAACACACAGTATGAATTAAAAAATAGAGAAACACCCCCGACCCCCCCCCAAAAAAAAACAAACCCTTATTCCCTAGTTCTCATTAAGGGATAAAACTGCTCTGGCCTAACTAAGCCAAACTCCGGCAGCGGCGGGCGTGTGAGCGGTGCGGGTCTGCTCCAAAGTGGAACCAGCTCCCAGCCCCACGCTTCAGGAAACGTCTCATCCAGGGAACCTCGTATTTTTCCCACAAACTCCCCTTGAGCTGTAAAGCACATCTGGATAATTTTAGGCAGAAAGGGATTTTCCCAGCAAGTTGGAAGGGGAGGGCGGGGAAAGCAAGAGGCTGGTTATATTTGGAAACCTCTTTTATGCATAGAGACCCCGTCGTGGCTGCAGCACCATAGGGTGATGCTAAACATGGTGGTGAGGGCATTGGCTGGGAGAAAAGTCCTCAGGAGCAATTTGGGGATGCAGGTGGGTATTGCTCCCTGCAGCTGAATCTTGGAGTGTCCTGCTGCCTCTCCTCCACTGACTGACCAGTGAAATACTCCGGAGATTTGGTTCAGTGACTCTGGGGCAGCTCTGGACACGGCCTTGCTCAAAAGCAATGGAAAGGCAAAAAAAAAAAAAAAAAAAAAAAAAAAAGCCATTTTGAAAAGACAAAAAAGCCCTGAAGGCCTCGGGGCCCAGCCAAGCATTGCTCCAAGGGATCGGCACTGAGGGTAAGAGGAGGCAGCTCATCAAGGCCTTATTAGCACAGGAACTGCCGAGTGCAAATTAACGTACCAGGCTTCATCTCGTCCCAGCCATGCGGGGAGTGCCGCGTGTGCAGCCACGCCGAGCAGTTTAATCAACTCAGAAAGCAATTTGTTCTCTGTTTATAACCTTGACAAGCTAGCGGGTTATTTTTAAGCACGCTGGCAGAGGCAAAAAAGGCAATTCCCAGCAGGCAAACCATTGCTGGGCAGGTGAGCAGCCCCTGCCAGCCCTGCCACCGCAGCCCAGCCTTGGAGAAGGCAAAACTCTTCCCCTGAGCTCCAATCCTGCTGCCCCCGCACCCCCAGGTCTGGGGCACGCTGCCATGGCTCTCATCCATCACCTTTGGGCAACGTGATGCCCTGATGCCATCGGCCTGTGGGCACGTGCTCAACCCATCTGTATCTTAATCCAAAGGCTGGAGGAGCTAAGCTGAGCGCAGGGCTCCGAAACTGAGCAAGAACATCCCAGACAAAATGTTTCCCTTGAGGGTGGGTGAGTCATCGAGAGAAACGGTGGTGTAGTGACATTGCTCTCCCTGCCTAATCCCTATCCCCCTCCCCGAGAGGGCTGTCCCTGGGAAGGGAGGATGAAGAAGGTGATGCGAAGGATGGCAGAGCCCCTCTCAGCAGTGCCGGCTCTCCCCCTGCACCGTGCACCCCACCACCCAGCCCACTTCATCACCGCTTAAAAACCCAATCAATCTCCCATGAAGGCAGGCAGATGCTGTAGGAGCCTGGACAGCCAGGCATGGTGAGTGAAGCATGTCCAAGGTCACCCAGGCAGGGGTGTTGGAGCACCAGCCCAGGTCTCAGCCCTCCCTGGCCACAGCAACATTGCAAAGCTGGCCAGGTTTGCCCTGCAGAGCTTCTTTCTTTCCAGAGGTCAATGGGGCAGCTGCAGTGGGAGATAGGGGACCTGGAAACCTGAGAGCCGGCACAGCTGCCTCTGAAGTGCTCCCTGTCCTCGGGTGGGGTTTGCTGCCCCAGCAGCTGCTCAGATGTGCTGGTGATAACACAATTAGCAGTAAATTGGTTAATTCTTTCCCAGCAAGGAGGATGCAGGAGGCTATGGAGCTGCCTCCTGGCCACAGCCACCCTGACCCCCTCAGAGGTGCTGGGTGCCCTCGAGGATGATGCTCCCACACAGGTTCCCCTGAGGTGGGAGCTGGAGAGGACCTGCAGAGAGGGACTTCTGCCCTAGCAATGGCATGGTTCAGCACCTGGACTTCCAGCTGAATTAAAGCAATGGCCAAGTTTATAGAGAATTAGCCAGACTAAGGAACATTATTTTTCTTTATTAGGTTAAAGGGTAAGCAAATACAATCAATCTTGTCATGTATCACAAGTTGTCAGCAACTTCCCACCTCAGCCAGAAAATTACCAGCTCCTAAGTGGGTTGTGGAATTACATTCATAACCGCAGAAAACAAATATATATGTGTGTATTTTAATGAAATAACCAAAGGTCGCAGCACCACATCATCATCAGAAATAGGTTACTTCTCAGTTAATTTAATCAACAACCAAACCTAGGCTGTGGAGAAACTCCCCCTTGGAGGAAGATGCAGCCCATGCAGGGAGATGAAGATATCGGTGGTGCGATCTGCCAGGGACAGAGCTGGCAAACATAATCCCAAACCTCGGCTTGGGCTGGTGTCCACGGGGAGCTGCTTCCCCAGCCAGGCACAGCCACGGCGAGATGCTGTGCCCTGTATTTTAGCACTGTGGCCACCTTGCATCATCCCCATTCGGGCTCAGTTTGGCTCATTCATTTAGCAGCTTCCTAATTCAATTGCGCTCATCCCTGTCCTTCCCTTGCCATGGCTGGTGCAGATAACCTTGCTGAGCTCCTCTTGGAGATTTACCAGTTGAAGGAGCCCATTAACTGATCAAAGCTTTAGAGTCACTAATCGAAACTAATGAATTAAACAAGTGGGTGTTGATTTCCCATCTGAACCTTTAGGAGGAGGGACGGAACCGCCTCTCCCCTCTGCCCCATCTCCTGCATCCCTCCACAGACCCCTGCCCTGGCAGCACAGGTTGCTCCCTGCTCCACTCTCTCTGTGCTCAGTCCCACCTACCTTGCTCGGGGCAAGCTGGGAATGAGGTGAGAGGAGAGCCCCTTTGAGCCAGGAAAACAAAAACAATCATTGTAATAATGGCTAGGAAGACCCCAAGCTGCTTGCCAAGATCACAAGCTGTTCAGAGAGCCCAGAGAACAGTGAGGCTGGAAGTCATTCAGCAGGCGTGGGGCAGCAGTGTCAGGGCAGTGGGTGGAGGATGGGCAGAGGGCAGGGGATGTGGAGAGGTGAGGAGGAGCACCAGGCTGAAGATTTTCCTGCTTGGCAGGATGAGGGATGTGGCCCAGTGGGGCCAGTCTCACCGTCGCAGGCACCGTGCCATGAAGGAAGCTACATGTGCCAGAGAGCTGCTTCTGCCCTGTGGCTGACCCGGCTTTAACCCTGCTCTTCCCGTGGCCTGTGCTGCCATGGTGGTGGAGCCACAATTTGTGTTGCTAAACATAAACCTGCTCCCTCCTTGCTCAGCGAGGGACAGGACCGAATCACCCTTCAGCAGCACTGGGGTGGGTCTCTTCTGCAGTTCTGGGGCCGCATCTCCACTGTATCCACACATCAGAGAGACAAATCCAAGAGCAAAAACATTAGGTGGCACTCAGCAAGGTCCCTCGGAGGAGGAGGGTAATGGTCTGGGCAAGCCCTGCTGCTCTCGTAGGTGGAGAGGGCATGGCAGAGTTTTCCATCTCCACAGCAGTGTAACCCCCCAGGAGTCATATGCAGGGCAGGTGCTGATGGTGACACTGCCCTATGCCTCTGTGGCATTGTGGCTGAGCTGGCCAGTGCTCCAGTGGAGTGGGACTGAGCCTTTCCCTGGAGGTGCTGGTGGGCAGATGGTCTTGAATGTACAGCCTTCCTGGAGACAATCTGCATGCAGAGTTGGCAATGTCCATTTTCCCCAGTCAGGCTGCTGTCCATCCCTGTTCCACCCACCTGCCCGCAGAGAGAGGTTTTCCCAGCCCTCAGCAGTGTTTCCCCAGCATTTACTCTCCAAACCTGGCGGGGGACCAGGGACCCACTGCTATTCTTCAGATCCTGACCAGTGCCCAGGCCGTGGTGACAGGTACCATAGAACACAGCAGCACGAGCAGATGTGGTGCTGCCAAGGACTGCCTCACCTGCTGGCTGCCTCCTCCAGCGGGCATTTTCCCAGATTCAGAAACCAACTGCAGTTGCTGTACCTGCCCAAGGTTCCTCTGGCAGAGCCAGCAGCTCTGGTGCAGCCCCAGTGAATTGCAGGGAAGCCATGGCAGGCTGGGAGCTGTGGGAATGTCCCTGCATTACTGAGGTCACATAACTTGCTTCTTGCCCAGCTGACGGGGGCTGGCAGCTGCTGAGCACAGGCTGATGCTCACCAGGACCCACAGCAGGATACTACACAGGTTCCCTGCCTGAGGCTGCCTGCACCACCCACTGCTGCCAGACACCAGAGGCTCAAGTGTGCTCAACCCAGGGGCGGGTGTGCAAGCTGGTGACATGCAGCACAGCAGTCACACCGTACAGCGTGCCAGGGGAAGCCAAAACACACGCAAGACACAGACATACACAGTGTGCAGCCTCCTGCACCCAGTGGCACACAGAGACTACCAACTTCAAGCCAGACTCTTCCACCCAAACCCAGGGCTTTCAGCTGAACACAAATACCCCTAAAATATATATATATATAAAAACACCAGTGGTTTGTTTGTTTGTTTTTTGTCTGCAGGGCACAGGGATGCACACGTGCATGAGGACTGTGGTGAGCAGTCACCCCATGGTTGCAGCTGTGGTGTGCTGCCTCTGCAGCCCAAGCCCACCCTGATTTATCTCCTCTCCAAATTGTGAATGAACGAACTTTCTCCCAGAATAAATAACAATCGCTCAGAAGTTATTTTAGGGCTGGTCTCGGTCGCTGGAGTTTCCGCGCCTGCCGAGGCCCATCACATTGTTTTCTGCTGCTTTCCTTGGCATGGCCCCAACTCAGAGTTCAGAAGTTATTACTATAAAAGTCAAATTGCTTTGAGGGGGGAGAGACTGGGGGAGGCAGGGTTGGGGGAGAGAGAAAAAGAGGGGATGAGATTCCTGGAAAGTCTCCAGCCTGGGATAATTGGAGCTGCACGAGGTTGGACCAGTCATCCCCACAGTGCTCGGAGGAGCTTTTCGCCTGGCCCGAGGCCAGCAGGAGCCAGGGCGAGGAGAGCTAGGGCGTTGGAGGCTTATCTAAGCAGCAAGACGGGTGCTGCTGGGGCTCAGGAGGGGTCTTGGGGGGCTCCAGGCTCAGGGTTTGGTTCCTGCCACCTCCTGAAGAGCCCCTGACCATCCTCTTCTTTGCAGTCTCTTTAACCTGCCCTCACCCTACTTCCATGGTTATTTCCCCATACACATCACTTTCCTGCCTTGGCATCAAGAATCTCCCTAAGCACTGAGGTATTAACGTTATATTTCTCTTCTAAAACTTCCTCTTTCAGTGTTTGTCACCACAATTCTTGGTAAATTTTGGCCATCCCTAAAAGCAAACGTCCTGCCCCTTTGCACCAGGTGCTGCACTCAGCTGCAATAAAGCTGGTGAAAAGATACCAGGTCACATTCTGCACGGAGCACCTTCTCCCTGCATTCTTCAGGCCCATTTCCCACCCCCTCTGTGGCCAAGGGCTTGCCCTGGACCCTCCCCACCACAGCCGGGAAGGAGCAGCTCATGGGTGTAGGATCTCAGTGGTGACAGGGACACAGGCTACCTTGTGGGACTGTGCCCTGACTGCTGTCCCCTACATTCTTCACCCTAACCTTGATACTTTTTTTCCCCTTTTAAAAATTATTTCTGTGAAATGATCATGCTGATGCTCCTGTGAAACCTCATTAGGATTCAGTTTGCTCTCTGCTTCCCTCCAGGCTGCCTTATTTTTATTATTCCCATTATTTAAGGCTGACCTTACAGCAGTGGCCAGCATTCTCCTGGTGGCAGGAGAGCCCCCACTGCAACATTCCCGCTGACCCACACCTTGTAGATCTGCCCTGGGGCTTTACCTCCCCCCAAACCAGCACCTCAAAGGCACTGACACATGGTGCTGGGGAGCTGCTGAGTGCCCCTCTTCTGGGACTCTTGGGCTGGGAGCAGGCAGGAACACAGCTAGGAGAGAAGATGTGGTTCAGCTTTGATACATGCAGCTCGTACGCCTGGAGCAAAATTATCAAACGTGGGCATCTGCTCTGAGAGACAAACGTTGGGCAGCATCGAGAGCGTTGGGCAGCTGGGCTTCAGAGGGACAGCGAGCAGCAACAGGAGGTTACCTGGCAGCAGATGTCACCTGTAGAGGCACTTTGGAGAGGACATCTTTGTGACATCCCTGCTGGGAAGAGCCAGGCACTGTTCCCAGCACTGTTCCTGGTGCTTTGGTCCTGCTGTTGCTCCAGCTGCCCTGGCATGGCACAGGATGTGTTTCCAGCCCCTTCCCTGTCCCATCACCTGCCAGGGCAGTGGGATGCTGTGCTACCTGTGATGGTCATATAAAAACATGAACTGAGTTTAAAGAAGCAAAACACAGCAAGTAGAGCAAGCAGGGGGAGTCTCAGCAACAGTGGTAGCTGGGAGATGGGCAGGGTGCCCTGTGCAGTCACCAGCCACCTCACTGCCTTATGGGTGCAGGACAGTCCTTGCCCAGGGCTGTAAGGCTGCTGTTCCACACCAGCAATTCTGCTTCTTGCAAAAAACAGCAGAAAGCACCCCTGTGGCCACATCCAGCCAGGCTGGTGGGCCAGGTGGACTCCTGACTCCTCCAGACTCTTTTTCCACCAAACCCTTCAATTTAATCCCCTGGTGCCTGTGAGTCAGTACCACCCCAGCAGTCCCCCACCCCCAGCTCCAGTGATAGCCACTCACCAGGCAGGGCAGGATCCTTCCATGATGGATCTGAGTCCTTATACCTGCTCTGAACTGGCTTTTGGTTTCTCCACACAGAGGTTTTCTTGCCCCATCTGCTGCAAAGTGAAAGCTGGGGGGGCTTGGCTGGGTGGCACCAATGCTCCCCTCAGATGCCTTGTCTACAGGTCATCCTGCCTGTGCCCTTGCCAGCAATCACCACATGCTGAGGAGGGGAAGGAAGAAATATAGTCACAGAAATCAGATTATGAACCAAGTATATATCACACATGGAAGAGCCTGTGGGGAAGGGGCTTCCAGGGCTATTTTCACCCAAGGAAAGTTGCAATTAATTTGGAAAGGAAGTCACTCGGCATTAAGAAACCCTCCGGGCACAGCCTGGACCCAGGGACACACATCACATTATTTTCTCATTTAAAAACCATTGCAGTGGTGAAGGAGGCTGTCCCTCCTGGGCTGGGGGGCTGGGAAATGGGGGAGTCAGCTCCAGAGGGGAAGGCACATTTGGAGAGGGAGCAGAAATTAACCTTGGAAAGCATTCAAATTAGGCTGTGTAATAAGAGACCCACTTCTCTGGGTAAATTTGTTAGGATTAGGGCTCACTGAGCTGTTGAGGAGAATTCGGCGTGGCTCAGAGCCAGGGTGAAATGAAGCTCCTGGCTTGGTCGGCTACGGGAAAGTCCAGGCTAATGGGCTTTGGTTCAAACTTTGATAGGAAAAAAATCCAGGAACAAAGGCACTAATTCTTCCAAAAGCCCCCAGAATCTCAGTTTATACATTTCTGTTTATGTTCATTCATAATAGATATACACAGCTGTTCTTATCATTCATATTCAAATTCCATATGCATCTTTAGCAGTTAGTACTCCTGCCTCAAAACGCAAAAGAAAAAAACAAAGCTGTGTGGAAGATTAGAAAAACCCAAAAAGCAACTTGCCTTGGTGTGTGAATTCTCCCAGCATCTGTGACCAAGCTCAGATCTTCACAGCAGAGTCCAGCCTCAGGGCAGGAGAGGAGCCTACTGCCAGTCTGAGGCTCTTTGTTATCACCTGTAGCTTTTTGGGGTGCTGTGGCCCCATCTGCTGAGCTCCCTCTGCCCTAGGTAGCGAGGGGGCTGGCACGGGTTTGTCCCATGCCACTGCTGCTGGCACCTGCTGGAGAGGGCACGGCTTGCCCTGACAATGCTCTGCAAACGGGAGAGGGGTGGGCAAACCTGACCTGCTCCCCAGGGCTGGGGCAGCCGTGTTTGCACCGTCCTGGGCAAACAGAAGGCAACTTTTCCAAATTCAGTGGTTTTAACCTAAAAAAATAGAAAATAATTGTGTTTTTATTTTATTTGGTCTTTTCTTTTAAAAAGTTTGCCTGTCTCACATTTTGGAGGATCTTTTGTTGCTTCCTTTAAAACTTATCCCTGGACTTCAGACTAAAGAACAACAACAAAAAATACATTTATATCTGGATATCTCACAAAATATTTGCATCTTTAAACCTTACTTCTTGATTCCCCAGAGGCTGCTCTTACAGACAAATCTAGTTCTTTTGAGTAAACCTCATTACTAAGAGCTGGCTGATAGAATGAGCAGCAGGGACACAGACAGTACAGATACTTACAGTGTTGTCACTAGGTTTCAGAGTTAATCCTGCTGAGAAGTTCCCCTCTAACTCTGAGATGTTGTACTACACATCCAGGGGGGTTAGAGACACTGCTATTGATTCTTAGGATAATTAGGGGAGGGCTGAGACTCCATCCCTCCACAACTGGACATGCAACCCATCGTACCTTTGCTGCAGAGAGCAGGAGCAGCAGCAGCAGGACTGGGCTTCCACAACAATCCCTGTCCCTCCTCTTCCTCACCTCTGCATGCTGCCCAGGCAAGTTGCAGGCTCTGCTGTCCCGTAGCACCAACGAGGTCTGAGCTGTTGCAGGTGGCTCTCACCCTGGCTCCCAGGATCAGGAGGGGGGTGACACCCCCTGGAGCAGTGTGCTGCTGCTGCTGTATTTACATTCCAGCCTAAATTGGCTTCTCCTCTCATCTCTCATATGTTCCGTCCCTGTCCCCTCCTGCTGTGACTTCCCTGGCCACCACAGCTCCTCTGCCTGGTTGAAATATCCTTTAATCGGGAGCTCATGTCTTCCGGCCACAGCAGCAGGGGAGCATCAGCCTGGGGACAAGGGATAATTCCAGCAAGCCCAGCCAGGGCTCCCTGGCCAGTGCCACATGCCCCCCACACGCTGTTTCCCAGCAGTGTCCTTGGTGCCCAGGGTGATACCAACACCTGCCCTCTGCACCCACATTGTCCCTATCACCCAGAACACAGGTTAGTGCTGAACAGGGGCACCTGGACACATCTCATGGGACATCATCCCACGTGGATGTGAGATGTGAAGGGAAGCACTACCCCAAGGCTGAAGGACCCCCTCTGAGCTGCAGGAGGGGGCTGGAGGAGTGGAAAGCAGGCTCACCCAGCCGTCTTTCATTTAATGAACAAACACACCAAGACCTGGAAGCAATAAATCCAGAGTTTGGACTACAAAACCAAACACGGCTGCAGATCCTCTTAGGAATGGGGAAGCAAGGGGAAGATGCTGGCCACAAAGGCAACTGGGGGAGCACAGACATCATGTTCCCTTCTGCAACCCAGACTGTCTGCTGAGCAACCAGGATGCTTTAAAGGGGCCCTGTCAGGGTGCTCTGGCCAAAAAAATGCAGCCCCAAAGCACTGGCTGCTCTGGTTGTTTCAGGCTGTCAGTCCACATGCCTGAGGGAAGTACAGAGCATCCTTGGCAGCAGGTGGGGTTGGCAGGTTACAGTGGGAGTAGCTGCCCTCACCCTCCTAGGAACAGCATGAGGGGATCCTGGGGGTGTGGAGGGTGCAGGTGCAGGACACACACCCTCCAAGTCTCTGGCATCACCCACACATCCTGTGCCAGCACAAGCAGGCAGCCACAGCCCTCATGGGGGCCATGGATGCTGTGCAGGTGGGTGTCTGGCTATTGTCCTGACACAGAGCTGCCCCCGCGGTGCTGCTGTGGGACAAGACTTCCTTGAGCAGCTCTGCCAGGCAAGGTGCCTGCACAGGGGCACCCAGCCATGCAGTCCCCAGCCTGGGCACTGTCTGCCTGTGGGTGCTGAGGATGGGTCAGGATGACTTCCCACCTCCCAGCACCTTGCGGAACAACACCCAGGAGCTGACAGATCCCACGGTTTCAGGCTGCTGTTGGGACTCCCCAGCCCAGCTATCTTCCTCCCACTGCCAACCCCCCCCATCCTGCTCCCTGCCTTGCACTGGGAGCTGAGCTTGCGTGCTGCTGTGCTGGCCCCTGGGGCTTGCTGGCGCCTTCCCCTGCAGCATGACTGCGGAGACAGGTGTGCACAGAGGCCCTTAGGATGGCCCCTGAGCCAACATAGCTCACTTTAGGAAGCCCGAATCCCCGTGCAGGAGGGGACATCCCACCCTAGAGCCTCAGGGAGTCCTGCTCACCCAGGCTGGAGACCCAGGAAGGAGGCAGAGGATGAGGATGAAGAGGCGACAGCACAGCCGACAGGCAATACAAGCTGTTTATGGGATCCCCGGCCAATCACCCACTTCCCATGGCCACCCTGCAGCAACCCCAGCTTTCCCCCATCCCTGCCAGGTGCGAGGGAAGGCTGGGCACCCACCAGCCTCCCTCCCTGGAGCCCTGCTCACCTGGCTGCCTGCCCGCCCTGGGCACCTGGGCATCTCCCCATCCAGCCGGGGAAGCTGCTGCAGCATCGGAGCTGCCTTCTCCTTCCAGCGCTCAGGCAAACTGCTATTTGTAAAACAAAG
Source organism: Apus apus (assembly GCF_020740795.1). Classification (NCBI taxonomy): domain Eukaryota; kingdom Metazoa; phylum Chordata; class Aves; order Apodiformes; family Apodidae; genus Apus; species Apus apus. Next base: position 17,569,844 of record NC_067289.1, read on the forward strand.
GTGAAAACATCGGATCAAATGGATGAGTCAGAGTTAGAAGTTCAAAAAAGGGGAGCGCGGAGAGGGGGAGAAGCAGGATCTCCCATCTCCCCTCCCACCTGCCAGCGGGCAGGAAAGCGGGCAACGCGCCTCGCCTGCTCCATCCCCGCTTCAAAGCAGGCGCAGATAGGATCGAGCAGCCAGAGCCGGCACCGAGCAAGCGCTTAGCGGGAACGGAGATGGCTCCCGATAAGCCAACGTGTGAACTCCCAGGTTTAAATTAACTAATGACTTCAGATGCTGCTGATAGTCTGCAGGGGATGGGGAGGCGTGATTTATGGGGGAAGATTAAGCAGACTAATTAGGCCAGCCTCACTGCTTAGGAGTTTCCCAGCCAGGTGGGGGCTGTGCCAGGGAGGACCTGCTGTGCCCCAGCTTGGTGGTAAGGGATGCAGAGCAACTCCACTCCTGTCCCCTCCCCAGCAGCCACGGGCACCCTGACGGCCTCCATCCTCAGGAGCATCGCTGCCACAAGTGTCACCCTGGGGATGCCACCATGCACCCCAGCCCTCACCTACAGCTGCCCACAGTTGGATGCAAACATGGGATGCTCATGGGCTCTCTCCTGCTGAATGACCCACACCTCCCCCCACTCCCCAGCCAGCACAGGGGGGCCTGGTCTCTGCTCAGCCCACACCAAGCTACTTTATGGCCACTGTAAATTACAGCCTGGCTTCCTACTTGAGCTAAACGCCTCTCATCTCCTCAGTGCTTTTCCTATTAGTGGATCATTTTTATTGTTTCTAGATGACCTGCTGCTGCTGTTGAAACATAAAGCCAGGGCACGTGCATGGCTAAGCTCTGGCCTGTACTTACCTGCTGGTGGGGGCACAGGGAGGGGCATGCCCACCACCCATCCTCCCCTCAGGGTGCTCCCCCCCCCCCCCCCACCAGGTACCAGGACTGCCAGGTCTCTGGGGGAAGTGCAGGGACAACAGAACTTGTACCAAGGCTCTTCCAAATCCCAGTTACACACACCCCACGAACCAGTGGTTTCCAGTGTCTGGGCAAGCACTAAGCTCAGCCCCATGCTGCACTGACTCACTGCTCTCACATGTAACAAGTTGCATAGTCTCAGCCAGGAGGGCTTTATATCACGTTATGGGAAAGCACTTCCAGTTCCCTTTTCCAGAAGCCCTGGTTATAATAAAAAGGCATCCTTGGGCTTCAAAGCAGGAGGATTTTCATTGCTTCCCAGGCTGAGAACAAAGCACTATTGAGCATGGCCAACAGTTGTTGTCTCTGTCCCTTGATGTGCATCAAGCATCCCATCCTTGGGGCTTAGAGGTAGCACAGAGCGCCAGGTTCACAGCTGCAAGCTGGTGTGAATGGAGACAGGTTCATCCTGCCCTTGGGCTGAACCAGCACCACTCTGAGATGGGTTTGCCCCCCCTTGAGTCACCCAAGATTCACCTTGAGCTTCCAGGGTGGCCATGGGCAAGGCAAGAAAAATGCTGGTGGTCTGACCCAGAGGTTGGCATCACCTCCCCACCACCCACAGGGAACCTGTGAGACAGAGGGCTGCTGCTGCAGGGAGTAATATGGTTCTCAGCATGGACTGTGTGCATGACTGTGTAAATAACACAGTTAGAGGTACCATGAAACCAGCTGTTTTCATGTTAAATGGAAATTTAACAGAGTGACAAGCAGGAGCTATGGGGGATGCAGCATGGGCTTCCTCCAGAAGCCCACACGATCCACAGCTGAATGCTGGGTGCAAACACCCTGCTCAGCCCTGGTGTGATGCTCACCAGGAGCCATGAAGGGAGGCAAGGGGGCTTCCTGCCCCATGCCCTGGGGTGCTCATGGGGGACCAGAGTTCTGCTTTCAGCCTGCTGAATGACACCACAATACGCTGGGGACAGACAGGCAGTTGGGGACATTTCCCAGACCCCTTCAGAAAAACAGAAGTCCCTTGTCACTGCTATCGGCATGGGGCTCCTGGGCCCTTCCCTGCCCACAGCTGGCGCTGGGACAGGATGCCTGGAGCTCTTCTCCAGCAGTGTGTGGGGACCAGCTAGGGAGGGCTCTGCCTGGCAGAGTGCCACCACTCCTATCCCCTGAAAAGGGGGTTTTGGGGGAAGGAACTGCTGCTCTCTCCATGACCCCTTCTCTCCCTCACCTCCTCCCTCCATCCCATGCCACCAGCCCACGCTCTGGTCCCACCACCTCCCCCTAATTCCCTGGGAAACAAAAGGCCTTCATGTTTGCATGGAGCCAGAGGCAGCAAAGTTCACATGGAAAGGAAAAAAGAAAAATAAAAAAGGAAAAAAAAAATGCTCTGCACTGTGCTGCACAGCTAACATCACACTGCTGCGGCCGCCGTGACCTGCTCGAGCAATGCACAACGTCACTCACAAGCAATTACTCACTGCACAATATTTTTATTTCCCCCAACCATTAATGAATTATTTAGGCATGTCTAGCAGTTACATGGAAGATGATCAATCGCTGCTTATCCCAGGCTGTCGGTGTGGGCTGCCTCACTGCCTGCAAGGGAGCAGCTTTTGGGGAAGCATCCTCAGCCCTGTGACACGCTGTGCTGGTGCTGCTCGAGCGCCCAAGTGTAGCTGTGGCAATGCTGCCAGCAGGGCAAAATAACACTGGCTCACCCTGCAATGGCAGCCCCATCAGGAGTAGGAGCTTTTTTTTTCCAGAGCTGGAAGAGCGAAGTTCACCTGCTCCATCTCCGCCTCCTCCCCCAGTCCTTTCCTCCTCCCTCCTCCACCTCCCTGCGACGTGCTCCAGGCACCTGCCTGGTGCCAAAACCATTGAGAAATTCGGCACTGATTTGTAACACGTGAAGTTAATCCACTGCTGGAACAAACCAGCATGTCAAGTCCCAGGCTAACCTTGGCTATCTGCTAATGAACACAGGCCTGGGATGTCTAAAAGCTGTGGAGAAAGCCTGGGCTGCAGTGAGCCACCACACAGCCACCCAGCAGAACTCTGGCTGCTGCCAACTGCAGCCATCAAACTTCCAAAGGGTAACACCAATCCGGACAAAACAGCCCCCACCAACACATGCATGGGCTCAAGGTGTCTCATCAAGTCAGCTCAGCTTCCCCAAACCAGGCACTGCTTGGCAGCCTATGCTGCAGCTAACGGGAGCAGATTGAGAGATCCTGAACCAAGGCAAGACCCAGGAAGGGAAGTTTTCCCCACTACTCCAAGAAATATCTTGAATCCTGCAAAGAAAAGCACCAAACATGGAGCAAGGTGAGGATAAAAACACTCACTAAGAGAACTTCATAAGCAAATGAGTCCTTTCCTAAAGTCACCTATCCCTGTTGAAAAGGCACGTGGTGAGGAAGGGCTGCTGCTACTCCAGCACTGGGCAATGTTCCAGGGGTGAGCGCAGGATCTTAGCATGCCTGGTGCTGGGTGACTGAAGGATATAGGACCTCATGGGAGAACTGGGAAGCTGCTGCCAGCCTACAGCACAGGGAAGCTGCAGGGCTCTCTGCCCTGAAGCTAAGGAAATGGGCTATGTTTTAAAGCCAAAATCCCTAGTAAGAGACAAGAAGCCTTACTTCCAGCTCTCTCCTATTAGCACAGCTGTCAGGTTGCTGGTGCCAGGGGAAGATGCTGTCCCCACAACACGGCAGAGGAGACTCTGGAGCTTTCACCTCATCCGTAAAACCTCCTTGTCCTTTCCTTCCGTCACTCCTCCCCGCACTCTCACACCAAGTTTACAACCTCTGCTGCAAACCTGTCTTCAGGCTCATTCTGGCCAAGCTCCAGCCTGAGCAGGGGCCCCAGCAGGGGGTCAAGCGTTGCCAGCTGCCATGGGCTCCCTCGTCTCCAGTGAGGGCAGCATCCGGTGGCACCCCACACTTGGCCAAGAATCTTTCCCAATGCTTTGTCCTCTCCCTTTTCCCCAGCTCAGCCCTCCACATAGCTTCACTTACCAGCCTCTGTTTGGTGGGGCCAAGCCCAAGGTCTCAGACCTAAGGATCATCACCAGCCTCCCCTGCTTCCAGCTCCCAAACAACATCCACATCCTCTTGCTCACAGCTTCAGAGCTGCCTGACACTTCAACTGTCTCCACCCCAGCCTGGCTGGTTCAGGGCATTCCCAGCACATCCAGCTAGTGGCAGCACTTCAGTCTGTCCCAATGCCCATGGGGACACACAGACTGTTCTGAGACAAATATTTTTCTCTTTAGGGGCCTTGTCTGATGTTCCCTGCCCCAAGGCATCCCCTGTGATCACTGTGCCAGCCTTGCAGCTCTTTGCTCCTACAACTGCAACACTTGCTCCATGCCCAGGGCCACTCCAGCACCCTCCTGGCTGAAGGCACCCATCTGACTTTCCCTATGCCAAAGGATGGGGCAGAAAGAGCCAGGTGGTACAGGAAGGGACAGAGCAGGGACCCTCACAAACTTGAGATTAGGAACCAACAACAGGGTGCTCAGAGACTCTGATTCTCAGGGGATAGCCCCTTTCATGGGGAAAGCACTCAGCCCACTATAGCTGCTGCTGAATTTGGTGATGCTGAACCAGGCTTGATGCTTCGGGCAATCAGACCTTTCCCACAACACACAGCTCCCCCCTCGCTGGTCCTTCTGATGTCTCAGCGATGAAAGCCGAGATGAGACCCAGAGGGAGGGACCCCCCGTAAGCCAGAGGGAGTTCACAGACATCACCGCAGCTCTGGCTTCCCCCTCCTTTATCCCCAGCCCCACTGCACATGATGCAGCTCTTTGCCTGTAGCAGGGCCTCAAACTAGAGAAACACTCACTTTTTTTTTGTCAGGGCTGGTCTCCTCGTGTTTATTTCCCTTTGCCGCACAAGCAATTTCCCCTTCCCACACAGGGAGCGGCGGCCCGGAGCCGTATCAAACGTGGCTGCGGGTCTGGGGCCAGCCCTTCCCTGCACAGCAGAGCCGGGCAGGGACGAGCGGCCGTATCTCACCCGCCGGCATGCAGCACGCCGTCCCGCCTGCAGGAAACATATGTCACCGGTTAAACAGATCGTGAAAGCTTCAATCATTTCCTTATGGTGGAGCCAGGCTGAATTCGTACCAGCAGCCGGCATCTCCTGCACCCTTTCCCGTGAGCGGGACCTGCGGGGTGCTCCCCTGGCCCCACGGAGATGAGGCAGCCCCCTCAAAGGAGTTGTGAAACACCATCCAGAAAGACAAACCGGTTCTTGTCAGCACCTTGTTACCTCACCAAAACGCTTCTCTCTGCCTGCAAACCTGCCCCGTGGGAAGCTCAGGGACAGAGGAAGGCTCCCCCAAATGCACAGTCTGTCCCCCGGCTCCTCCAGAGCCTTGTGCACAGAGGACAGCACACATCCAGAGCCCAGCAACAGCCTTGCGGGTCCCCAACCCTTCGCCATCCCCTGGGGCAGCCTTGCAGAAGCTCAGCAACTTTTGTGAGCACAGGCTGTGTGCAGAGAAAGGGACAACTCCCGCTCTGCCTGTCCCTGAGGAGTTCCCTGCAAAGATTTCTCGAGTGTCTCCTGGGGATGGGCAGCACCTCGTGCAGCAATCTGCTCCGGAGGGATGTTAATCACACAGTCTCTCCCGCTGGGCGGATGGAGTTATGAAAGCTCCCAGTGCCAGTAAACCCAGGGGCTGTGGCTGAACCCCCACCCCACCACTCCATCCCCTGTCACAGGGGCCCAGGGCTGCCAGTGGGACACCTGCACAGGCAGGTCCCTCCTCCTGCAGACGGGGGTAGGTGTTGGTGAGAAAATGCATAATTACAGCGTCTCTGCCATTACACTTGGCTTTCTCCCGTGGGCTGGAAGCTGCTTTTTTTGGAAAAGAGGCAAGCAGGAAAACTCACGTGGGCTTTGGTGATGAGACTGGCAGCTGCTGTCATCCAAGGCTGGCAGCAGGCAGAAGCTGGCAGGCCAGGCCAGTCTAGCCCTGGGTGCCACTGCAATGGCAGACCACATGCCAAAGAGCTTGCCTGGCTTCTCTACTATCACTCTGCCTTGTCTAGGGGTGCCCCGGCTCACCCCACCTTCCTCCAGCCTCTAGCCACCTCAGCAGCAACACTCCACCAGGACGGAGGGAAGAACTTGACAATAACATCTTCCTTATGTGCCTGAAACAGCTGTCAGAATCCCAAGCTTTTCCTGGGATTGCATTTCAGTGAAATCCCCACACCCTCACCAACGCGAAGAATAAGATGACAGTGTTATTTCTGCAAACACAAACACCCAGAGATCCCTGCCTGCTTCAGGTGCTAGAGACGAGGGCAGGGAGGCTGGTGCACAGCTCCCACCTCCCCCAGCTCTGCTCACCCAGATGTCACCTTCTGTAACAGCCAGTTTGCCTGGAATGGTTCTCCAGCCTCCCTGCACAGAAGCAGTGTTGCTCCCAGCACCCCAGCATTGGCTCCAGCTCCTCACTGCAGGATCATAGATTTTTGGTGATTTGGCTGTCCTGCTATCTCTGCTCTGCACAGCCATCTTCTTTAGCTTCTCCCCACGAGCAGCCAGCAGGGTTGGCTCTTCTGCTGGTCTCACTAGTGTGACCTGCCTGGGTGCCCCAGGACCATGTGCTGTGTGAGCAGCCCCACTTCTGTCCATGTTGGCAAATCCCAGCCCAGCCCCAGCAGCGCCTCCTGCCAGCTCATTAACAATGGGAGTAAATAACAGAAGCCTCCTTACCCACTCCTGCAAGCTGCCTCTGGGATGCTTGCCTTGCTGGGTGGCCAGGCTGGGGAGTGGGGCACTGTCACTCTCCAGCCAAGCCAGTGTCCCTGCATGAGCAGGGGGAACGATGGCAGCTCCACAGCGACGCACAGCCAGATCATTGCCAGCCAAGTGAGTGCCGCAGAGGCTGGGGCAGCAGCACCCAACCCACAGCTGGCTGTGTCCCCAGAGTGGCCACCTTCTCCACCCCAGAAAGAGGGATTTGGTTGAAGATCATGCAAAGGCACGAGATGGCTCCTGCAGCCTTGAGCAGTGTTCCAGAGGAACACACCTTTATTCCAGTTCATCTGCTCTCTCATATTCCCAGAGCCATCGCTGCATCACAGCACACCTTGTCTATCATGGTTGAGTGCTCAGCTTCACAAGTAATTTGCACAAATTATAAATCAAACCAATTTTAAAGGGAAGAGGAGACAAAGACTCTCTGCCTGTACACACTTGTTACATGCTCTATGACCTTCTCAAACCATACAGCTCCTTATGACTGGAAGCAGCTCCTGCTACTGGTTCCCAGCTGCCATCTCCAAAATCCTTTTTAGGTCAGACCCTTCCTCCCTCCCTGTCAACCCACAGCCACAGTCCCTAGAATTTAACAACACTTAAAAATATTTTATGCATCCCTGTAAAATCACACACATTTAAAGCCAGTTAAGGCCTGAATTATGTTTTAAGCTGTTGTCCAATTTGTAAGCATCATAAAAACCCGAAATAAGTTATCTTAGAAATAACCACAGGGAAATTACAGTCCTGACTCACAGCCGAGAAGGCCATGACCTGAGTGCAGGAGCAAACAGCTCTCCCTGCAACTAATGCAACCAAGGAGTGTGAGGGCTACTCGGGCTTTTGGGGGCTATATTTTAGCCACCAAATTTGCCGTAACCCTGGGCAGCTTTAGAGCAAACACTACATATCTCACCTCCCTCCATGAGAGCTTGGTTTTGCTCCAAGCACACACTTGTCACCAGCATGGGCAAAGCCAAGTCATGCTGTACCAGGGAACCCCCACCACATGAGGGATGGGGGGATAGGATGGGGAGCCTGAGAAGGTGGGTGCCAGGACCCTCCACTGCCCTGAATTGTTTAGGAGCAGAGAATGGGCTCCCAGCTTCCAGAGAGGGAGAGGCACCATAGAGAAGGATGCACCGGCTCCCTGAAGCATGGGGAGACCTTGCTGGGAACCCAGCCAACTCAAGGGCCTCCTACAGCACATCTGGGCCATCAGCTTTCCACCATCTCCACACAGGCTTTGGACATCACTGGGAGGCACAAAAAGTTGCTCATGAAATTAAACCACCTAGAGAAAGATGTGGAGTGGGACCTATGCCCATGAGTGAGCCAGTCCCCAACATGGCGGGAGCAGGCGGCCGCCTTCCCTGTGTTTCACACTCTCCATCTGTCTCCAATGCAAGGCAGGAGCCCCGACTGGAAACCCGCTGATTCTTTCCAGAGCTGCAAAACGAAGCTTCTTAATCCCAAGGACACAGGCTGCTCTGCATGCTGCCCTCCTGCCTCCCTAAACTCCAACCAGATTTCACGCTGAGCCTTCAAAGGGAAAGAGCCAGAGCAGCATCCCTGACAGGCGGCACAGTGGGGACCGGCTGGCCAAGCCCCCCAGGGCTCCTGGGAGCACCATGGGGCCACTAGCCCCCAGGGCAGGGCGGCAGGTTCCCATGGCAGAAAGGTGTTAACAAAGGCCAACCGCCCCAGCAGGCTGGGGCTCAGCTGCTGGCAGGGAATCAGAGAGCCCAGCTCTGTTTTGCTGCCAGGTTATCAGTGGATCCATCAAGCGATGCCTGCAAGACGCCAAATCTATCAGCTCTCCCATATGGATGCCATCCACCTCGAGCCATTTCCTGCCTAATCGGTATCAGCCCTGCTCCTGCCTCCCCAAAATTGCTCGTTTACAGCCCACTGCAACTCTACAAATATTTGTAGAGCAGGTAAAAAAAGGCACTGAGAGTGCCTTCCCCACACCCAAACCTTCACCCATGGTGCTTGCTCAGCACCATTGCTGCACTAACAGGGAAGCAGAAGGACATCCTTGGGATCTAACGTTACTCAGCCCTCCACATTTTGACCTTGTTTCTGCAAACACTCCTGTGAGTGCAGGAGGCCTTGCAGGTACCCAGGAATAGAGACTCAGGTGAAATGGGCTGAACAGGACCTCCCTGGGTGCCAGTGCAGAGCTTCGGTCAGGGTGTGCCTTATTTACCTTGTGAAGGTTTCTGTGCCTGATAGCCTGGGATTATTTTGGCTTTCATGTGGTCTCTAATGAAAGGGAGTCTGGAACAGATGCAGATTTGAAAGAAAAGAGGAGGAGGAGGAAATTTCTTAGCATGGGGTTTCGGTTCCCCTGCCTATAAACAGTGCTGACAGTGAGGGGTGGCGGTGATAAACACCAAGATAAGAGCCCAACTAGACAGGTAATCTGGCACAAAAGGTTTGTCTGGAGAAGCTTAGGCAAAAGTCGCCACACACTGTTTAAAAAACAAAACCTCAAGCCCTGGCCAGAGCAGGCAGCTGCACCAGGGAACTGCCCCAGCTGCTTGGGTATGGGGTACCCCAGCACAAGAGGGGATACCCCTTTATTAAGTGGGAGTGGTTTTCCTGCCTGGTAGCTGCTCAGGGCTGCTGTGGGAATCCTGGTGGAGGGACTGCTCCCAGTGAAGGAACTCTGCATTCCCTCCACAGCCCCAAAGCCATCTTGCTCCCTTCTCCAGTGAGCTGTCACATTCTTAAACATCTTCACCAGCATGCACTATTCAAGGAAATAATTTCTTCTGCTTAAGGATTCATGGATATAGTTGGAGAGAAAAACAGTGGTTTTCCTTTCCTTGTGGAAAGAAATCACCACGGGGCAGGATTGTTTCTGATAACGACAGTGTCTTGGCCCCGGGATCATCCCACCAGCAGTATCATTCCCAGGGTCCCAGGTGAGTGGAGCATAAATTCTAAAGCCTTGAATAGAGAACATAAGTGTTTTAAAGCAGGAGCAGCGCATAAATCGCACAGAACTTTATAAAAACCACAAAAATACAGCCCTGCTGCGCAACCGGTGGAAACCTTCCACAGGGGCCAGGATGATTCACAGGAGCAAAGTGGCATTAATCACATGGCGGCGGGTGAAACAGGTTTCTATCCCATAGCTTTAATGAAGAGACAGCCCAGCTTTGGCCAGGATCTTATCAGCCCCATCCTCCTCCCTTGGCACCCCTGCATGACTCGACTTGCCAGCATCACCAGGGCACGACGGGAAGAACCAGGGCAGGCAAAGGCCTTGCAGCAGAGCCAAGGAAGGTTTCTTTTAAACCAGCTGGTGCCTAAGCAGGAACAGCAGAGAGATACCTATTATTTTCAGGTGGTAACAATGAAGTATTTCTACAAAGAGCAATGCTGAAGGAGCAGAGGCTGTATGAGTCCATCCAGCACAAAGCTGCTAGAGTTGAAAGGGAAACGCCCAAAGGCTGTGACAGCTCCCACTCGCCCAGTGACCTGGCTGCTCACAAAAGAGCTGGTGAGGGAAAGAGTTTGCTCTCCAGCAGGTGTAGAGACACATCCTTTTTTAAGGCTGCGAGAATTGAATCGGTGGTTAAGAGATTAAGGTGCTCATAAGAAGCTGAATTTTAAAACCTGTAAATTAACTAAGAGGGGGGTGAGCTGTCCTGGCTTCCTGAAAGCAAGTTCATGCCTCTAATCTGCTAGGATGCTTTCTCCCATCATCAGGAGGGTGAAGTAGGGAGAACTACTTGACATAATGTGTTTGGGGTTTCAAAGGTCTTTGACAGGGTCCCTTGTGAGAGGCTATTAAGGGAATTAAATGCTTGCAAAGCAAATGGAAAAAGTAACTCTAATGGTTGGAAACAGAGAAGCAAAATAGCGTATATTAATGAGGGCTACCTTCCAGAAGGCTATGGCACTCATGGGGAGGCTCCCCAAGTTTTCATGTTAATACTGGTGGTTAGAGAGATACATTAATGATCTGGAAAAGGGGAATGAAAAATGTCATAAGAAAAATCTGGCAGAGGACCCAAATTGCACAGAGCATTCAGAACAAGAGAAGACTACGGGGAACTTCAAAAGGCTCGAAGAGAGCTTGATGGATGGGCCAGTCAATGGCGGATGAAATCCAAAGTAGACAAATGCGTAGTCATGCACACTGTGAGGAACAGGCCCCACTAATTCAAACAAAATGTTAAAAATGCAAAAGGAGTGGGAGAGATAACAGTGAAAATGCTATGGTACCAGCACCTCCATCAATAGCAACTCCTCACGGAGGACATTGAGCTCAGCCCTGGTTGCTCCACCTTGAATAACAGCACTTTTAAGTCCCGATTTCCCCCAGCAGAAGCCCAGGGACTACAAAGACATGGAGGGAACCTGCCCATCATTAGGGACGTCCAGTGTTCTGGGGATGACAGACCAAGAATGTCCGAGGGGTAACACCAAGCATATCTTACAACAGGAACTGGCAAGCAAGAGCCTGATTTTGAGGGCCAAGTTTGCCCTCAGTACAACTCTCCCCATCACCCAGAGGAGGAGCCTGCAGAGACCAGGCAGGCATTTATCCAGCCAAACAACTTCCCAAGACCAAAGTAAGGCACCTCCCCGAGTCATCCTGGATAAGAGCCACTCTGAAGCAGGCCAGGAGGGTGGGAAGTCCCATTTGGAGCCCAGATCTGACAGGATCAGCCAGTCTGGCAAGGTCTACATTGTGCCTGACCCCAGTGACATCTCTCTCCTGGGACAAGTCTCACTGCCTGTTTGCCTAGCTGTGGATGGCCCTAGCTCCCCTCTTTGCCCCACTCCTCCCCGGCACTGCTGAGAACAGCACAGAGAAGCCAGGACTGGACTTCGTCAACACTAATAGGTCCCTTTGGGGGGGGTTGAAAGTGTTAAGCATCTACAGTGCTTTTGAAACATCTGGATATTGATGGGCAGTCACACAGCGAGGCAGATACCAGCAGGGTCCCATGGGGTGCCCTGGTGGGGGAGCTCCATTGGTACCTTTGAGAGATACCAGGCTTCAGTCAGGGTTTTGCTTTGCAAGCTGCATGGCCCAGCACCAGCACTGGCTTTGGGGTGTTCTCCATCACAGGCAGGGGAGGACTGACATAAATACACCAAAATGAACACTGACCAGGCTGAGCAGGGACCTTGCAAGGAGCAACGGGGAAGACCTCATGGCAACAGCACTGGGGAGGCCACATACGCATGGCAAGGAGCAGGCACAGGAAAGGGAGTACCCATCCCAGCAGAGGAAAGCAAGCAAAGATGCCTGAAGGGCCCCACTAGGGTTCTCCTGGCTGTTCACAGCTTTGTCAGTGGCTACTTTTCCACAAATAAATTCAATATTTATATCCAACAAGTGGCTGGCGGGAGGTAGAGGAAGGAAAGACACTTATTGAATAATTGCAGAACCCTCAAGAAAAGCCATAAATTACCCAGCTCTATCTGTCACTGTAATTTCCAGCCAAAGTCCTAATGAATCTTTCCCAACAATAGGGTAAGGACAGGTCTGAAAATGTATTGAACCATCTAAACACTTGGGTAAGCAAAGCAGAGGCATTAATAAGCACTACGAGACATCCCACACCACAGCAGGGACCACGCATCTTGGGCTGCTGTCACTCCATGACCCCTGCCACAGCCCTCACTGCCCTGGCACAAGGTGAGGAGGGCTCTGGGGGTCACCAGCCCTAAAGAGCAACTGGAGGCTTACCTAGTTCAAATGCCAGAAAATTAAACAGCAGAAAGGCATCACTAATGGAAACTAGTGCTCAAGGTACATCTGTTTATGGGCAGAAGTGAGGCAACAGCTGTGGTGGTTGGCTCTGTAGTTTTGGTTCAAAAGCAATAGAGGACAAGAGGTTTGTGCAGACAATGAATGATGTCTCACCTACAGACATCAGTCCAGCACATTAATGTAAAGGCAGATAAAAAAATACAGGCAGGTTTTTTTTTTGCCAGACAATAACAAAATACAGTTAAAATTAGTTCCATGAACAGCTTCTCCAGGAAGTGTTGCTTAATTCAAATGCCTCTTTGCCTTTTCTCCTCAGACTCTTCCAGCAACCATAAGAGAAGGCTAAAAATAAATAATAAAAATAAAATATCCAGGTGGTGGCAGGTGGGATAGGCAAACCCCAGCTCTCGGCAGGTAACACCCACCCCACTGGGGCCCACCAGCACCCCAGTGGCCACAGGCTACCAGGGGCCAGGGCAGTCCAACCCCCTCTCCCAAGCAATCCCAGTCTGGAGCTGCCCAGCACTGGGCCACAATGCCAGTCATGCTCCCAAGTCCCTGACACACTCTGTGCTTTTCCTTCACGCTTCACTTTTGCTGCTCAAGTGCTATTCCCACCGCGAGGATTTCCTGCCGCCGGGTTTGTGGGCAGCCTCCACCACCTATCACATGATGCCATCTCCAAACGGCTGCACAGCTCTCTCCAGTGCTCACAGGACTCCGTTATTCTGACATCTGAGCACTTCACAAACGTTAATGGATTTAAGCCTGTAACCTCCAGCTGAAGCAAGGAAGAGTTATTACTCTTGTTTACCAAGGGGGAACCACAACGCACTGGGACTTGCCCAAATCCACAGTGAAATGTGGAGTGGAGCAACCGGGGGACACGGTTTCTTGTCTCTCGGATTAGCATCCTAATACCAAATCCTCCTTTCCCTTCCCATTCCCATGAATGGACTTCCTCCACGGGGATTTCAGCCATTATTGTCTGCCCAGATGCATTGGGCCTCCAAACGCAGAGGGACAAACCCCCAGCCCTGGCACAGGGCAGCTCCCAGAACCCCAGGGATGGGGCTGGGGATCCCATGGGAGACTGCAGCCTCCTGGGAGCCGGCAGATTCACGTTTCAACTTGGCTTTGGTGTGATATTTCCATCTGGTTTGACAAACTAAACATTTGGGTTTGCAAATGTCAAAGTATTTCCATCAAAAATGTCAGTGGCAAAGTCTGACATTTCTTAATCTTTTTTTGTTCCCATTCTGTGAACATTTTTGATATTTCAACTTTGTCTTGATTTGATAGAGAAAACACACTGCAATTTTTGACCAGTTTACACAATTATATATTTTTAACTTAAACCGTTTGCTAGGTTCTATGGGCTATTCCTGGCAGGAATAGAAATCAACGGTGGCACCAGAGTGTCCATGAACCTGGTTATTTATAGAGGGGGTCCAAGTCACACAGCCCAGAGAGCACCAGGAAGCAAGCAGCTGAAGTTTCCTCGCTCCAGGCTCTGAGCTGCATCCCACCAGCCCTTCACCTCCAACTTCTTGCTCAGCTCTTTCACAGGATCACACTGAGCTCTGTCCTCCAGGGGCCTGGTCAAGGAGCTTCCCACCACCTCCCGGTGCATTAGTGGAAGAAGGAGCAGGAAAGTCAATGCAGAAGAGCACGTACCATACAGAAATCTATAGTCAGCTGCATTTTGATACAGTCCCCAAAGTACCTAATTATGCAGCTCGGATTTCTCCCTGCTCCTCATTCCAGCAATAGCTCACCCTGAATCTTTATCAGGCCTTCAGGCTTTGCAGACATAAAGGAGATGTTTGGCTCTCCCATCTTCCCACCAGGACGGGAGGGCAGAGGTAGAAGGGTGACATACTGCTCTTGTCAGATTTGCAGAAAGCCATGTCAGGGAGCAGGCGTCTAAGTGCACATAACACCTAAATAAGTGCCTGGCTTCCCCGCAGTGTTCAGGCCCTGCTGGGGAGGGATGGTGCAGAGTCAAGCAGGCAGCTGCAGCAGCCCAGGAACACTCTCTGAGGGGGTCTTAGAGGGATTTAGGAGAGGGAGAGCATGCATGAAAATTGCATCAGAACAAGAGCTAATTGCCAAGATTAACAGGCTCCGACAAGTGAAGGGTGAGCACTTGAAGTATGAAGTGTCGACTGAGATGCAAGTGATACCCACAGAGCCTAGCAGGGCTGATGCTGAGAGGGGCAGAGGTATTTGGAGAGGGGTGCACAGCCCCAGCTGCTCCCCCATTTCCAGGGATCGGACAGAGGTACTGAATGGCCCACTGTGACCCAAAGGCATGCTGGCAAAGATGGCTTTGGGTCACAAGGCTCCAGGCAGGCGGACATGTGGGAGCACAGAGAAGAGAACCCAGTGTTCCCAACCCAGGGGTTTGCATACTGATGACTTCCCCAAGATGGGCAGCATCTCCACCAAGACACCACTTGGTGTTGACAATAGCATGTCCTCACTGTTACATCCCAAGGAAAGCATAGAAATGCTACTTGTAATTAGGAACTGGTGACCTAACTGGAGAGGCTTGAGCCCCCAGGAGGGAGCAGACAGTGGGACACAGATGGATGCCTGCTTGGAAAACCAGGGCTAGCTGCAAGCAAAATAAATAAAACCAGCCAGCTCTGATGATCAGCCGACCCAGGGACACATCAGCTGCACAGCCAGGGAGAGTTGTGAGGTGGCTGCATGAATTAGACAGCTTAGGAGATGAATGAACACTGTGGCCAGGAGAATTTGTTGGTGCTGAAATTAAATGAGGACAGATACGAAGGTACTCCAGCTTTGGCAGAAACACCTGGGACCTGTACCTAGTGCAAGGCAGAGAATGGTGGTGCACTGCAAGGAGATGAACTGCCTAAAGAAGGCGGCAAGAAGTGCCACCAGTGTATCTGTGGCTGAGGGGAAGGAAGAGGGATGGCCAGGGTGAGGGCTGCAGCTCAAGACCAGAAGCAGCTTTGCAACAAAATGCTACCACAAGGGAGGAGATGGATGGAAGCTACTGGGAGCATGGGGCAGGCTGCAGAGCACACACTGGCCACACAATGACAAAGCTGGCAGCAAAGGCATCCAAGTGAAAAGCAGAGATGCAGAAGGAAAACCCAAAGGAGAAGCTATGGGGACTGTCTGCTCCCCCAAACAGCAGTGGTGGGAGTGAGGAAGGTGCCTGGCCTGCACCAAGCTCCATAGCATCATTTTAAGACAGAGGCTCTGCTTACATGTGTCATAAGGGGCCAATATCATAGAGGAGTTGGGAGGGCCATTAATGACCTGCAGAAGAACACAGTCCACATCAATTCACACCTCTGGGCTCCAGATGTGGGATACACAGAGCCCTGCCAATCTGGGGCTCTCCTGCTTAAACCCCAAGCACAAAGGGGAGAGGGACACATCTGTGTTTGGCTCAGAAGTGCAGTGTTGCAGAGGAGGAGGATGTGACTCATGCCAAGTCCCAGAGGAAATTGGTGCGGGAGCCAAGCCTGGTTTCTCCAGCTCCTTGGTGGCCTGCCATGGGGCACCCGCTCCTCCTTACTAGCGTGTCCCCCAAACCAGGTTTGGAGCAGGCATGATTCATGAGCTAGAAAGAGATAAACTTCTAACAATTATTATTTGCAAACATATCAGTCAGCCAGCCCCGTTTCTAGGTTACACAGCTGACAATTTTGTAATGCAGAAAGAGAAAAAAGATCAAAACCAGCCGACATGTCAAGGAACATAAGCCACAGAAGACAAAACACAGGGGGGGGAAAAAAAAAAAAAAGAAAAAAGACCAGTTTTCAAAGAGGAAGGAGAAAGAAAACATTAAACCATGGGGTGCCCAGGGATCTCTGCCAGAGCCAGGCTTGTCTCCCTCTCTACCAGAGCTGTAAAGAGATGAAAACTTGCAAAACTATTTAGGGTGGGTTAATGGAGGGCAGCAAACACCATGTGGGGCAGGGGATGGACCCCAGTCCAGCTGGGTGCTGGTGCAGAGGAGATGTGTGGGGATGTCTTGGGCTGTTCAATGGTTTGATTGCAGCTGAAGAAAAAGGAAATAGCTGAAACATCAACGAAGGTATTGCTCCAAATGCCTCTATGCAACGTGCAGCAGCTTTCAAAGCCCAAACAAAACATTATAGAATATATAAAGGGTGGGATAGAAAATACTATTATATAAACCTGTCTTCACATCCAGACTGGGGGCCTTTCCAAAAAGATATGCTTTAGCCAAACAAATTATGGAGCTCGGTACGGGGATAACCAGATGAGGTTTAATGGCCTCTAATATGCAGGAGGTCAGGCTAAGTGAGATAATAGTTTCTCCTGGCCCTAACGCCTACGAATGTATGAATAAATCAAGGGAATACTTGTTTAGTTCCAGTCCCCCAGCCTGCAAAATTATGATGCAGCAGGAGGAGAGGGAAACTGGAAATGGGCAGTGGAAACGATGTGAGAAGATGAAGGGGATGATGGAGGTTCAGGGAGCACAGAGCTGTATAAACCCAAAAGCCACCGATTAAGATGCTGTTTTTTGCACAGCATGTGACCAACCTTGGAACTGGTGGCTGGGAGGAGTTGGTGGAGCGAAGCAATTTACAGAAGTAAGAGGACACTTGGGAAGGAGTGGGGGTGGCTGGAGGGAACATCTGCCTTGGGGCAGGATCAGCCCCACAGCTACTGGGACTTGGGAGCAGGTGTGAGATGGACAACCACTGAAGGGACCACAGGGCAGAGGCAGCATCACTCCCATCCCCTAACCCCCATGCCCTACAGAGGAAGAAATCCTTCTGCCAAATATTGCATCCTTGGACAGGGGCGAAGGGATAAGAAACTCCAGAATACAAAAGGTCAGCAAGGAGGAGGGAAAGCACCAAAACTGGGGATGAGGTGGGTGAAGCCATGGGGATGGCAGCTGATGGATGGAATAAGTTAGAGCTGATAAAATGTTCCATGAATACGAAAGGCTTTTAAAGACATAGGGGAAAAGAAGTGCTAGTGAGACAGAAGGATAATAATAAATGAGAAAGGGACTGGAAGGAATGAAGAGCTTTAAAATGGCTGTTGCTGAATTGCTTTTTAAGAATGCTCTTTAAGGCAATAACTAAAGAGAAGAGGCATGGTCAATTAGGAAGTAATGAAGACCTTGTAAATACACTTACTGATAAAAAGCACGTAAGGGAACGCTTGACAAACCCAACATACACAAATCAGTCAGGGTGAGCAACATGCGTTTTGAATTATTAAGGGAATTTGCTAACAAACTTAGCCAGCCTCTGCCACTTCAAAACCCACCACCATCAACAGAAATAAAATCACAGTTGGCCAAATTCCGAGCCGGCGTAACAAATCAATGGAGGGCTCAGGGGGCAGCAGGGACTGGCAGGGAAGGAAATAAACATGAAGCAAAATTAAAAAGAAAAAAAAGGGGAGACTGGGAAAGGAGACTGACAATTAGTAGCCAGGAAATTCATTTCATTCACCAGGCGAGGAAAAATTGGGGATTAAGGAAAAGGAATTTGCTGGCTCCCAGAGGAGAGCAAAGCCACGAGCAATGCAAAGGAAGAATTTATTAAGGACAAACCATGGCGGTCAAAGCCAACTGGTGCTTTACAGGGCATTGCACCTTCTCTGGAGGCAGGGGCTGATGGATAAAAGCTGGCAGGATACCAGGACACACGGCATTTCACCCTGCATCTTAGAGATCCTTCTTGAAGGAATTAACTGGCTGCAAAGCGAGGCCGGCTTACAAACCAGCACTAGGCCTGGTCTTGTTTGGGATGAACATTCACAATCAAGAAGATAAAAGGCAAAGTAATTGCATTTGGAGATGATGCCTAATTAGGTCATGCTGAGAACAGAAATAACTCAACACAAGCTGGGTTTGAAACACAGGTGGAACCGGGTGAGCAACGAGCCTAGAAATATGTAGGGACCTCACAGGAGAAGGTGTCCTCAACAAGAACATGTAGGTGGTGGAAACAAGTTGGGAGACAGCTGCGGGACAGGAGGTGGTTGGAAGAAGCATTTTAGGTGGGATTTCTCAATGCAATGACTCCAAGTCCTGCACTCCTAACACTCTGAAAGGCATCAGGGTCCCTCAAAATCACCTCTGGCATGGCAGGTTTTTTTTGGTAGCACGATCAGGAGACTACTTGCTGTCTTGACCAGAGGTTTTGGGGCAGAAAGAGTAGTTCTGGAAATTAGGAGAAAGCTGTTTCCTTGGCTCTGGGGAGCTGGAGCATAAGCTGCCTTCTGGGACATGGCCAGGGCTGGATGGGCACCCATGGGAGATGACATCTCTCTGGGAAAGGGCACAAAGATTTATCCAGTGTGGGAGGAAACCCCCTCCCATCACCCTCTGAACAGGGCAAATAAAAGCGGGGAGCCCCAGCAAAACGGGTGTTATTTGGAAGAGCTGTCAGAGCACTCACTCCGGGGGCATCTCTGCTTCTCATCTCCCTGATAGAAGCTGACATTGTGTGAACCTTTCCAAGCAAACCCAAATTATTTTAATTTCTAAATCCAAACAGCTCCAATTATATCATTTCCCCCGTGCAAAGCTGGGTAATGCTCTCCCTCTATTTCCCTGGTGGGGCTACAGCAGCCCCAAGTGCCAGCAGCACTGGGGGGAGGTGGTGGTCAGGACCAGCTTGGGATGGAGGCAGGAGTTCACACCCCCTCCCCAGACACCCCTCCTGTTCAGGGACAGCTCAAGAGACACACTGGGACAGACCCCAGCAGGCCAGGAGAGATGGGGATGATTGTCTAAATACACAGGGGGGATGTCCAGTTTTGCATGTATAAGTAAAAAAAATAAATCAGGCTTTTAAAAGAAATTAAAAATATTTCAGGTGGGGTTTCCTATTCAGAGCTTTTTGGTTTTCCTCCTTTTGCTCTGCACAGAGCAGCTCCCATGGCAGGTTTGGGGGGATTTCACTTTAAGGATGAGCAACAAACAATTTCATAGTTACAGAAATAGAGGGGGGAAAAAAGCAAATTGAGGAACCATTTCCTAAAGAGCTCTGATTAACTAATTAACTGAGTTTCTTCCTACACCAGCCTTTCCCTTACAGCTTTGATGCCATCCTTTGCACAGGGTATATTGCACTAACACTTAAAATATCGTAATTGTAATTATACACCTCCAGCTGCCTTTGGTAATTTTTTTCCTTCCATAAGCAGCCCTCCCCTTCTTCTCTAGGACTGCTCAGCACTGTTTTCCCACCATTATTTTACCCACAGCCCAGGCAGGGATTGCTGAGCAAGCCCTGGATGCAGTTCCTGCCTTTCAGCCCAACCCTCCCCAACACCCCCCCATGGCTTTTTTCACCTCTGCCCCAAAACCTCATTGCCCCCAGCATCACCTCTTTCTCCTCCCTTCCCCTCACTGCCTGCTTCTCCATTTCTCCCTGTGCTATTTTTAACAACATCTCAAAGTCTCTGCTTCCAGCAACTCACAGAGCCTCTTCTCTGGCTCAGTCATCCCCAAATCCAGGCACACCCTCAGTTTCCCAAGCCAGGAAGAGGCTATTGCCAAGCCACCCCCAGCCCTTCCAGTGCCGCAAAGTCCCAGCAAACCTGATCTTGTGGGGACAAGCCATCCTGGATCTGTCACACACAGGGGGATGCAAGCCCTGCTACCTCCATTGTCCCTCCCTCAGCCCCACCCATGGTGCCTTTTAGCACCTCCGGCCCCACTCCAGCACCACCTGGCTACCAGCAGCACCTGGGACCCCCACCCTCAGCCTCACCCCTGCACACAGCTGGGGGCAAGGCGGGGGCTGAGTTGTTCTTGTTCCCACCTGGAACCCCTTTGCTCAAGGAACTGCAGCTCTCCAGCACCGTCTCCCTCCTTAGGCTCCACCAGATTTTGCTGGAACACCCGAAACACCCTGCCAAGCCCCTCCATTTCTGGTTCACATTCCCAGCCCCTTATCACATTACAAAGTAACTGGGGCACCTCTGTGCTCCTCTAAACCTAAACACCTTTTATTCTCATTAAAGGGTTCTGTGCCTCTCTCCCGCTTCCCTATCTCCCAGTTAAAAGCTAATTAATTACTGTTGACTTTCCCAGCAGATGGTCTCGCTTCGGCACCGGTCGGAAACTCGGTGATTTGTGA
Organism: Apus apus; assembly: GCF_020740795.1. NCBI lineage: Eukaryota > Metazoa > Chordata > Aves > Apodiformes > Apodidae > Apus > Apus apus. The sequence continues at coordinate 17,590,426 of NC_067289.1, forward strand.
ACCGCAGGGCCCCGGCGCGGAGGAGTGAGGACCAGGGCATGCGGGCCGGTGGGGAGAGGAGACCTTCCCAGCCAGCCCTGCTTCTGAAAAGAGAGAGAGAAAGTGGCTGTTTATGAGAAAGGCACTGCTTGTTTTTCTTGGAAAGAAGCAAAATCCTCAGATAGGGGTAAAATCCTGATTCCACAGAAAATTAAGCAGTGTGGATTTCAGTTGGGTCTGGTCAGAGGTTTATTTCCCCTCATACAAGAAACCTCTCATAAATCACTGCTCTCTCCAAGGGCTTTTCAAAGCGGTGATGCAAAACAGAACTGCACTGTCCGTGAAAGGCTGGCTGGTCCCAAAGAGCACAGGGGAAGTGGGAAGGGATGGGAGGCCATCTCCACTGCCCTGCCACCCTGCCACTGCCATGCATCCCACCACCTTGCCTCTCTCTGCTGCCACTGTGGCTCACAAAACACCAGCGAGGGGGGTGCAGGGATGAAGATGGGCTTCATGGGAGGGAGATGGGAGACAGTGATGGGCCAGAAGGGAGGATGACCTGGCTGTGTCCTGCATGCCCCATGGCAGGGAAGGGGCAGCAGTGCTTGCTGATGGGGGTACCATTGTCACGGGTTGTACAGGTGTCCTGTGGGTATGGGCATCCCAGTGGGCATGGGGATCCCAGAAAGCATGGGCAACCTCCTAGAGGACATGGACATTCCAACGGACATAAGCATCCCAAGAGGCATGGGCATGCTAGTGAGTAAGGGCAGCTCCTGGCTGGGACTGTCATCCCCACTGCTGCCTTTCTGCTAAAGCCACAGCTGCAGGGTGGGAATCAGGGGTATGAAGTGCCTGCCAACAGTGTACACATGGAAGGCACCTTTTTCTGCAAAAATGCTGCCAAACACACATCTGAACAGTAAGGCTCTTGGGCTAACAGCCGTGCAAATCCCCCTGGTGATTACAGTGACTTTCTAATATCGACAGAAACCTCTGTGTTAATGAAATGCACTGAAGTTAAGCAGCCGTGGAAATGCCAGTGGAAAGGAGAAAGGCCACCAAACAGGCTCTAAAAGAAACCCAAATCCCAGAACTAACAGGCTGTGCCTGGGAGAGAAGGAAAGGGGCAAGGGTCTCCAGTGCCATTGTCCCTGGACAGTGGTGTGACCTTCTGCAGTTTTGACTGCTTGGTGCCATCATCCCTGGAGGAGAGGGGGTGCATGGACTGGGTACCAGTGGATGGGTGAGTGCACTGGGGACAGAAACTGGGAGCATACGGGGAGGATCACCCCTTTGGTCCTCAACTCTGGAACTGATGAGGTGCTTTTCCTTCCCAGGGGACCCCCAGTGTGGCCAGGAAGTGCTGACTGAGGAGCGTGTGCCTGATGAATGCAGCCGCCTGATGAATGCAGCCGCTTGCAGCTCTGCCCAGCCCTGACAGACCATTTCCCATCAAGCTGTGGGTAGGAAATGGGATTTCAGCTTTTCCTTTTCATGGTAAATGTTTCTGATTCTGCCAGCTGATGTGTTCACCTCTTGAGTTAATAGGCAATAAGCAAAGCAGTGTCATTCTTGTTAAGGAGACAGAAAGGGCTCCATTTAAATGCAATGCATGGGGCTACACAAGCTGGGCTGGGAGAACACCCCGTGCCTCCCTGCAGCAGGAAGGGCAGTTTGCATTTTCTCTGACAGCAGAGGCAGGCTGGCCACATGGCTGGAATACTCCAGCATCTAAAATAGGGCCTTCTGTCATCTTCCCGTCAGTGTTCTCAGGGATTTGAATCAAAAGCAGCCTCAGACATGGGCCCCCAGCCTGCTCTCTCCCCAGCTCTCAGGACAAGCAAAGCATCCTCTCCCAGTCCTGCTCTGCCCAGCTCCTTGCAGCTGCTGGAGCAGCACAGCCCAGTGCTCTGCTGACACTGTGAATTGCATCCTGCTGGAGAGAGGCAAGGAACTGGGGCCAAACCCCTTCAGACACTGTCCATCCTGGCCTGTGGGCTGTACAGTGCCAGCAGAGCAGGCAAACCGGGCTGCCATGTGCTGAGGGTACATTTGCTGTCAAACACTTACTACTAATTACATTTAATATCTCACATTAAGATGAGGATAAAGGCACCTGGGCTGTCAGCAGGAACAGTCTCACACTGACTCATTACAAAAGCCCCATTGCTGATAGGGCCCCCTCTTCAAATAACAAGAGTTGGATACTTCTTGCTTTATAGAATTCCATTTAAAGGAGAAATTACAAAAGTTTTCCTGCTCCTTTGGTCATTAGTGAAGGTCCTTTCCAGCATGGGGGAGAGTGATCCCCTGACCTGAGAGAAAGGGAGCTGTGCTGAAGCACGGAGACACTCAGTGGGGCTGCTCCTGGTCAGGCTCTCCTCACCCACTTGGAGCAGGTGTCCCTGGGCCACATGCAGAGCATTGCTGGCCAACACTGCCACCTTTCCAGAGCCTGGTGATGCTGCTATGACTGGCTGTGTTGGGATGGTCCTGGCCACTGGGAAAGACTGGGGAAAGGAGAGGAGAAATGTTGCAGGAGGGTGTTTTCTGGTGATTACCTTTGATGTCCACGTTACCTCAGAGAAGACCTTGCAGTTTGCTCTCCAAAATTTGTAAGTGGCAAAACTGGAGTCCCACTCCTGACCCCAGCTCTGGTGTTTGTGTGATGGGGATGGGGCAGCATGCAGGGAGGCTGGGTTGCTGCTGGCCAAGGTGACTCCAGCATCACCACACACTTCCCTGGGGGGAAATCACCGCTGGGACCACCACTGAGCTCTGCCCCAAGAGCCTCTGCCAAGGACACACAAGGTCACTGCCAAAAGCCTTCTCACTGCTGTGGCACGTGAGAGATCCCTTTCCCTACAGCCACGCACGTCCTTTGGCTTAAACACCAAAGCTCTGGCAGTTAAAAACTGTTTTTCTTTTTTGTCTTTTTCTGAAGGGCAGAATGTGTAGGGGAGGGAATGGCAGCTGGGTGTATTCTAATGAATCCTGATTTCTAGCAAAGCCTTTAATAGTATCTCTGTCTTGTGGTATCTTGCTTGAAAAATTAATTCAAATTGGTTTGGATATAAGCCTTTTCACAGGGGCTGAGAACAAGCTGAAGGATCTGAAACAAAAGGGAACAATAATATCTTGAGCTGGAAGGCGTTGTTCAGACCCAGCAAGGATTGGTGTTAGGCCTGGTTTTATCTAACACCTTCAATTAATTATCTAGGAGAGAGAACAAACAGCACCTTAATTAAATCTTCAGATGACATTACAGTGAAAAGGTGTTAGACACCGGCAGGGATGTGAGAAGGGGCTGGGGAAGGCCACGGAGCAGTGTGGAGAGAGCCAGGCTGACTCAGCCACGCGGTTCAGGAGGACCTGGGGTGAGACAGGGGGAGGCTTTTATTCCAGGCACCCCTTTTCCTGCTGCATTCATGGAGCTGGCTGGGGAGTGACTTCAGCGCACCCATTCCAGCATCCCATTACCCCCAGATCCCTGTCTGAGCAGGTTTTGGTGCTGCCAGAACCACCACTGGCAGAACAGCACCCACTCCTCCTGTCTGCTGCCCCCACAACCACACCAGATCATGGAGGACTCGCACCTCCTGCGGGTTCTCGAGCACCTTTGAAGGTGCAGCTGGGCTGGGTCTGCTCGAGGAAAGCCGAAACCCTTTAGGCAATATATTTATGTGGTGGAAACCAAGTGAACTTAGCAGAGACGCAGCTATGGTCTTAACTGGAAATGCCAGGTATATTAACAAAGAAACCGACCAAAGAAATTTCTGGACAAAAAGTTAATTAACTAAAAATTTAGCTTCCAGAGGAAGTTATATAAACATTTCTGGGGAAGAAATACACAGGCAGAATATTTCCAAGAGAATTAAGAACAGCCATAACTATTTCAGCCTAGAAATGAGAAGCTAATATTGTGAACATAAAGATTTAAGTTACTTTGCAGTTCATACATTTTATAACAGAAAGCCAGACATCTAAAAACCAAAATAAAACACTCCAATAACAATCATAACTCTGACTCTCTCTTTTCCCTCTTTCCTGGCACCCAGACAACAGCTCAGAAACGCATCTCATAGCTGGAGCTCAGCGCCGGAAGTGACTTCTATAAAGTGGGATAATTAAGCAAGAATAACGTGTTATTTTAGAAATTACATCCTCGCCATAACATGCCAGAGGAGGACGCGGCTGCGGGCTGGGACCGCTGCTCGACATGCGCTGGCGCCCTCGGCACCGAAGCTGCTGCACCCTGGGTGAGGGTAACTGGCAGCTGCAGGGTTCTTGTAGCTACCTCGGGTGCATCCATGCTCTATGTCTGGAAAGAGGCAGCCTTTAAATCGCATTGAACTCCCAGCCTCTGCTGCTGGGGAGGGCGGAGGTCAGAGCAAGGCTGATCTGGGCAGACTGATTAATTCAGGCTGTGAGGAGCGGGGTTGCAGTGCTCTGGGATGACAAGCATTGACATCCCTCATCCTGCTGCACTGAGACCAGGTTTTGCACCTTGTAACATCCATCGGATGTTTTTGGTGCTCTGTGGCTACTAAACCAGCTGCTGCCAAATCCCACTCCCCTGCTTTTTTGTGCTGGGGCTATTGTCCTTCCTTCACATCCCAGTGTTTATTTTTCCTTACTGTTTATATTAGCTTTAACTTCAGGTGGATGCCAGGCTTTTCTCCAGGAAAAAAAAAAAAAAAAAGAACAAAAACAATCCCACAAGCAGCCAGATCTAACAACATATTGCAGACACCTCTAAATATTTCAGGCTGCCAGGGTTGCAGGGGAGAGGCTCCGATCTGCGCTCATTCATAGTTTAGCACATCCTGCACCTCCTCCCACCTCCACAAGCGATTGCACCTGAGCTCAGGCACAAGCACCTTCCTCATGCTGAAAACATTTCGGCAGCTCCGCGTGAGGAGCCAGGCCAGCCTGGGCTGCCAACCCAGCTGCCCCAGCCCTGGGGGGGTGGAGAGAAGCTGGAGGAGAACCGTTGCCTCCAATTAATCCCGAGTAAAGTCCCAGTGCAGCCAGAGTGAGCTCAGATTTATCTCCTCACTGCCTGACTTGGCTCCTCTCCCCCAAACACTTGGCAGCAGTGGCTGAGATGTGGCGGCTGGTGGAAGCCCGCAAGGATCTGCTGGGGCTGGAGCCACTTCAAGGAACCTGCCGAGGGTCCCTGTGGTGGTACGGGGCCCTTAGGGCATCTCAGGGCAGGAGGTGCTGACCCTGCCGTGTTCTGCTCCTGTGGTAAGGTGCCACCTTGCTATGCCACCTCCCTCTTGCCTGACATTGGTGGCACCACCGGTCACTGTGGTGACACGAGAGGCTGGCTCTGGCTGGGACACACACCAGAGCTCAGGCACAAATGCTGTGAGGAAGGCAATCTACAGTCAGTGCCTAACAGAAAGGATGAGCTTGCTGGTTAAAGAGGTTTTTAAATTTTTTTTCTCCCCCAGTCCTATTAAAATAAATGATTGGTGAAACCCCCACAGCCAAGGCAGAGCCAGAAGAGCCAGCCACGCTGGCAGATGCCTCCAACCTTAACACAAGGATGGAGGCAAGTGGTGGCTGGGAGTGCAGCCGAGATGCTGCTTAACCTTGGAGATGACCCATCTGCCTAGGCAGCTTTCTCCAGCCCTGCTGCGTGGGCATGGAGGGATAAAAGGATTCACACTGCTGGCACAGAGCAGTAAGTCATGCTGAAAACAAGAAAAGGAGGAGCAGCAAGGGCAGAAGAAGATTGAAAAAGGGGTAGAATAAGCCCCGGAAAGAGGAAAAGGTGAAGGAGCATTTGGATCTGGCGCTGCCCGGGGAGGCCTGGTGGGCTGAGCAAACCCACAGCCTCTGCTGCTCTGTTCCTGCTGTGCCAAGAGGAACAGGATATCACACTTCATTTGTAAATAAAGCCCCAGTATCAAAGGAGGCCTCATCTCCAGCCCCCACGCTCCTATTCCAGTCCGTGGCTCTGGGGCAGCACACCACTGCTCTGCAGGATGGAGCACAGGGAGGCATTGGGGCTCTGGGAGTGTTGTTCAGCTGCTGCAGCAGCTGGTGGTTCATCAAGGGGGGTTACCCAGGCATCTGGAAAAGGGACGTGCTGGAGGAGGATGTGGAGATGTCCCCATCCCTGCAGCCCCAAGCAGTGGTCATGAGCCATTCCATGAGGCGATGGCTCTGGGAGATGCTCTGCAGGGCGATGACTGGGGTGAGGACAGCTGTTGGGTGCCACACGGCCTCCTCAGGGCCCTCCTGCCACCACCTCCACCCAGGCCTGCAGGAGCCTGCCGAGGGAACCAGAGCTGCCTCCACTCTCTGACTTCAAAGCTGCGAGGGGAACATAATGATGTGTGAACGCTGAGCTGCCAGCTTCCCGCGGCCGGCCCCGCGTCTCCTTTGGAGCAAATAATGCCGTCTAACGAGATGGTTTAATTGTGTCACACTAATTCCACGTGAAAGGACACAAGACTGAGCATGTGTGCAGTCACTGCGGGTGCAGGACCCCAGCCCACAGCGTGTCTCCCTCCCCCTGGTGGCCTGGTCACAATGGGGTGAGCAGTGGAGCCGTCTTGCGCAGACAGAGCTGCTGCTCCAGGGCATCCTGGGGTGCACACAGGGGGGCAGTGGAGAGATGCAGGTGCTGGGTGGCTCAGGGCGATAAGGGAAGGTGCTGCCACACACTGAGACCCTCAGGTGGTGCCACGAGGGTCTGTGCATGGGGCTGGGATACTGGGAGCTCAGGACCAACCCATTGGGTGGCTGAGGGGAGACCTTAATTCCTCTCTACATCTACCTGAAAGGCAGCTGTAGAGAAGTGTATGTTGGTCTCTTCTCTCAAGTAACTAGTGATAGAACAAGAGGAAATGTCTTCACAGAAAGGGTTGTCAAGCACTGTCACAGGCTATTCAGGGAAGAGGTAGAGTCACTATCCATGGAGGTATTTGAAAGACACACAGATGTGGCAATTACAGACATGGTTTAGTGGTGGCCTTTGCAGTGCTGGGTTACCGGTTGGACTTGATGATCTTAAAGGTTTTTTCCAACCAAAATGATCCTATGGTTCTATAATGGCTGCAATTAAGCACCATACAGGGAGCTGGGAAACCCTTGCAACAGGACATGCCATGCCTGGGGCACAGTCACATCCCCAGTGATGGGCATGGCTGCCCACAGGCTGAGCAGGGCCACAAGCATCTCCCAGCTCCCAAATGGCAGGTTAGGCTCAGCTTTGCCAGAGCAGCTCACATCCAACCTAGCTTCATCCTCTTCTATTTCTTAAAATGGATTAAAAGAACAAAGAGTACCAAGAGCTGAAATACGTACAAGGCATAAACCAATCCTGGGAAATTCCTCCCATGAGCCCAGGTCTCATGGTGGGACATTTTGGATGGACAGTCCCCCATTTCCATCTCCGTATCAGCACCAGTTTTCCTGGTGGCATGCCCCATCCTTCTGCACAGGCACGGCACAGTGCTTTGATGCTCCTGGGTGGCTCACAGTCACTGTTACTCCTGTAGATCAGTGTTTTGTTATTGTCTCCAGGCAGCCTAATGCTGCTCCCCATCCCAGGGCTCCCTGCTGGGGTTCCTGGTCCCCCAAGCCCCAAGGTGTGACTGGACCCATCGGCCACGTACAATGAGTGACTGAGAAGCCAACACCTGCACTTGTGGTGTGCCCAGCCAGCCCGGCCACCACAGGCTCTTTCCAGGATGTGAACCCTTCGTTTTCTGGGCTGTTTTCTCACCAGATGAATGAAATAAACAAATGATTAAAAAGTAAAGTAGGAAAATAAATTGCACCATGTGCAGTTGTTTGGACACCCCAGATGGTTTGTCAGCAGGGTTTGACTTGCAGGTCTACAGCACAGATGGCTACCTCTGACGGCAGGGGACGAGCTGCTACCCATTGTATATGGCAGCCCCTGGCACACCCCAACCCTCACAGTGCTTCTCCTCTGAGGTCAGTAGGTGTGGTCCAGCCCCACAGCAGCCCTGGGGTCTTATGTCTCACCAAGATGTCCTCAGCAAGGCTCCACTCACATGGCTGTTGCAGCTGGGTGCCACCGTGCTGATGCTCTGGTGCACTGCCTCTCGTGCAGCTCTGTTTGCACTGGGTGATGCCAAAACACTCTCAGAAGGAACTCAACCAGACACAATGCCAAGGGCAGGG